>NC_137665.1:17757641-18090141 GCF_963422515.1 Blennius ocellaris | reverse complement strand
CAGTGTGACTGCGATCAGTGGAGCGTGAGGGAGGCAGAAAATTGTCTGTGTGAGAGGGAGAGGGGAAGAGTGCGTATATATGTGTGTGTGTGTGTGTGTGTGTGTGTGTGTGTGTGTGTGTGTGTGTGTGTGTGTGTGTGTGTGTGTGTGTGTGTGTGTGTGTGTGTGTGTGTGTGTCTGTGTGTGTGCGTGTGTGTGTGTGTGTGTACACTATGTACATTTACAACCCCCTCCACATGAAAGTTGTGAAACATTTGAATCACAACAGTCACAATCGAATAGTGAAACCGAGGGAGTTTCTGGATTTATTGCCCATATAGAAATGCCTTCCTGTTTTCAATGTGACAAGCCGCGACACATTGCGACAAAGCTGGAACGAGGGCGAGCAACAAAAGACTCAGAAAAAAAAAAAATGTGTGATGCAAATAAAAAAAGAATTAAAAAAAAGCTGGCCAGCAGTTTTCCTCCCTCGGGCAGGGAAGCGTTGACGCAGACGGCACTATGCGCTGGACTCCACTGCATGGAACACAAAACCACTGTCTGTACACACAGGTCAGCATTACACACACACACACACAACGTTTCAATGTAGCCCGTCAAGGAATTGTTTCATCATTAAATGTGATCTGATCTCAAGAGTTTCTCTCGGGGGTGACACAGACTAAACTGAAGCTTTGAGAGACTTTAAAAGTGATACATGTGAAAACAGAAAACCTTTGTGTTTGTCTGTGTGTCTCTTTACCAGACAACGGTGCTCGGTGTGACTGAAAACACAACTTTCTGGAAACGCCCCGACTCGGCCTCCACCGTTGGAGATGGAAGAAAGTACAAGTTTTCAAAAACGCTACCACTGTGCATGCGCACCACGGCTGTAGCAAATAATCATTTCGCACAAGAGTGAGACGACGGACAATAAGAACAACGTTGCCTCCAGAGTGTCATGATTCCCAGTCCATATTCTCCTGGGACCTTGGTACTTTTATTTTGACAGTCACCGTGATAACAATCCTTGCTCGTCTGTGTTCTCATATTGTTAATTTTTTTCTTTGTGCATTGTTCTCTGCGTGTATGTGTTGAGCGCCAACTTGTGGCCCTGCATCCTCACTGCGTCATTTTCAAAACGTTGCCACGTAAACATGAAGCTTCACTGAACAGAACACGTTTTCACCTGAATTCTTGTCGTGGAAACGGAGCCTGAAGACGCGTTGGTACGATTCCCATCTCCACCTGTCTACATGCCGAAGTGTCCTTGGGCAAGACACAGAACCCCAAACTGCTCCAATTGGAGTGACAGCGCCTTGCATGGCCTGGGTGAATGGGTGAATGTGATGAACTATGGAAAGCCTTTGCAGTGTTCAGATATTGCATTTCCAATCTTGTCATGACAAAAGGAGTCGTGTTCCTGGTTCTGACCGGACTCAGTCTGGGTTTTCTTTCAACAATTAAAGGGACCATATGTTCCCACATTCGAGGGAATACTTACAGCTTTCACGATAGTTCTACCTCTGGACACAGATCAGAAATACAATCTAAACACAACCCTGATCTGATTGGATCCATTCACAAAGAAATGCTATCGTGAACCACCATGTTGGAATATGTTCATTCTTGTTCTGAACAGTCTATATACACACTGGTTCTGAAAAGATCTCATAGGTGGAGACTATCCATCGCCTCCATCATGCTCCGTGGCCATCCCCCCCCCCCCCCCCCCCCCCCTTGTGTCTGATTGCTGCTATCTGCTCTGATGTGTTTCAGTGTGTGATTGTCTGCACCTGGTGATGGCAGGGTGTGTTTATTGGGCGTCTTCTGTGTGTTCCGGCATTCGTTCCGTCTGTGTTTCTGGGTTCTTGAGTGATCAGCACCTCAGTCTGTGTTCCCATCTTTGGACTTTCCAGCATGTGTTTGACTCTCCTGTCGTTTATTGGACTTTTTCTTTGGTCATTTGGATTTTTGGGTTTTTGATTGTTGTGCATCTCGCTTCTTGAGTCCTCCTCGTAGCCAAACTGAACACCATCCCCTCCGTCATCTCCACCTCCTCCATCTCTTCCATCCCTTCCGTAATGGACAATAAACACCAAAGCACTGACGCAGACATATGCACAATTTACTTGAGTGTGACAAACCTTCATTTGGCAGATCTCAATACTTTCTCAAAACATTCCTCAGAAATAATGACGAACTTGTAAATTTATGACATCACAAACATGACATAAATTTTGAAAAAACACTAACTCAACTGCAATACAAGTTAAGTCTACATTCGCATTACATATGTTTGGATGACGATATGATGTTTGCCGATATCACAAAGTCACGATACAATTTCGATGTGATTTGATTCACAAGGTTGTGATCGATATGATGTGATATCACTTGCCCATCTCACACAATCGTTTACATTAATATCAACTCACAAAAAACAACTCAAATATGATTTGACTATTTTATTTCTCAGGTCTTTCAGGTATCAGGCACTAAATAAACCGGAGTGTAACAATGAAACACTGTCAGGTCTCATATCTTTACAAATGAAATATGAAAAGGCAACTGTGATTCTCATCCATCTTTTCGAGTTGTTGCTCAGCGTTTGTAGAAAGAAACTGGTCAAAGCTGGCATGACATCAGACACGGCACTGTTTGCATATGGTGTCAGTTTTGTCTGTTGAGCCGTCTTTCTGGCGGAATCCAAAATATTCCCATACCGCCGATTTATTTCCAAGAGGTGAGCGTATGTTGTCCTTTTTGGGACTGCTTGCGCTCGCCAGCAGAGTGAAGGAGGCGAGAGATCACAGGAAATTGTGACACCGACGTACAGACGTGCTACGTGACTTTCAAAATAAAGGCGCATCTCAAAGATGACGATGTCAATCGATGTTGTGATTGTGCATCGATGCAGATCAATTAAATATCTTTTGTCACACCTTCAGTTAGTATAGATGCACGATTTTAAACCTGGATAACGTGGGTAGCATTTACCGACGCGTGGTTTTGTGTCAAGTCTTTGGAGTAGTGTGGTGAACATCTGTGGATTCAGGTTAATGGATGGTACAATCACCTCTGCGCCTGATACAGAACCTGCTGAATGGAAGCATGTGTCAGGCTGCACCTGATGTTCAAACCCTCCAGGACGCCATTGTGACAACGTCCAGGGTTATTCTCACTGTATTCACTAAACTCCATGAGAGCCACTGGACACACAATGCAGCCGCAGCTTTCCCTGACTGACTCACCATGACAAGTAAACTGACCTTTGAGTGTAATATCAATTTAGTGCAATGGTCCTTCCACTATCTGCAGCCGGCTGATCATTCACACTCCACAACTCCGGCTCGTACCACGAGCTGATGAGATCAGCCAGATCGTTTATCTTCGCTGGGAGATTTCTCACCGTCCGGGTGATTTTAAAGAAAGACCAAAACAGACTGCTGCGGCAGTGGGCATGCAGATCACAGACGACGCACACGTTCTCAGATATAACAAGATCTGAAAGCCTTACTTATTGTGCACGCTTCACAATTCTCCCGCACCTGACCTGATTTGCAAAATGTTTGCAAATGTGGGAATTAATACGGCACTCACACAAACACACCAGTTCATAAAAAAAAACGTCCGGGAGGAGTTTATGCTCTAATATTCATATACGTCCTGCAACACAATGAGATTTATGTCTGCGTTGTTGATGAATGTTCTAAAAGCAGGTGTAAATGTGGTGAGAGACATTTCCTTTGCTGGCGCCACACAAATTGCATCTGTGGAATGTAAAATGGCATATTTTCTGCATTACATTTTCATAATTTAACGAGTTCCTCTACAATATTGACTCCATGACAGCTCAGCACGACTTCATGGTAAATTCAAAACCCTCAAAAACTTAAATACTTGTGAATATTTGTGGTATTTTCTGAGGTAACTCCAAGGTAACTCAGCTTGCTTTCAATGAAAGAAAATCAGACTAAAGTTGTGTACAATCTGTGCCATTTTTGTATTTTTTTTAATTTTTTTATAATTTGATCTAAAATATTTGGTTCTCCTTCAAACGCTTGTGTCGGAAACAAAAGTATCACCATTCTTGACATCAAAAAGATAGCAGGAAAGCAATAAACCCAATCAAACGTGCGCCAAAAATACACCCCTCTGTTAGTTTCACAAGCTGTTCCCATCACCTATAATTCACTTCCTGCTCACTGTATGACGACGATAAAGACACACAGACCACTGAACAGGCAAATGCCGAAAATATTACAACCCAAACTGAGTGAAAGCACTAAACCTGTGTTTCTATCATTCAGTTCTGCAAATGAAGGCACGACAAAGTCAGGAAAAGCCATCGCTTGACAAAAACAAGTGCGCTGAGAGTTGGCTGTAGCGTTCCACATCTGGAGGAAGTTTAAACTGTGTGCCAGCTGGTGTAAGTGGGGCATTAGTGAGCTGCAGGATATATGCACCAAAGGGACTAAACAGGTTTCTTGTCTCCTGGGTCAACTGTAAGCCTGGCAGACGCAGCTCACTGGAAACATAGAAAGAAAATAATTATCTAAGAGAAAGGAGTTTCATTTATCCGCCCTCATGGTGTCACTGAGACTCGCAGAAGACCTGAGCGTGGCTGAGAGGCTGAGGAACAACTGTCTAGACTTGAAGTGCCTCAGAGAGACAGCTTGATGTGAATGGAAGAAAGTTTTTTTTTTTTGCTTCTACCTTCTTCTTCTTCTTCTTCTTGTAAGGCCTTGTCACTCAGTCTTTGGTATTCAGCCTGCAACTGATCCAATATCCACTCGGCGGATCCTCCACAAGCCAAACCAATGATTCCTCCCTTGATACCAGTTATAAGGTGCACACATTAGCCAAACCCACTGTTGAGAAAAACAGGATTAAAATGGCCACTGAAAAGCTTCTCCGCCTCCTCCTGCGCCATGCTGGTGTGTTTAATATACAAAACCTGCGCACCGAAGGCTTGGTTCACACTTTGCAATGGTTTTTCAGATTCCGTATTAAGTGTGCAAATGACATGCTCACACCAACAGACTGTGTATTTTATATCTGTGTTATGTGTATTTTCTGTACCTTATATCTATGTTATAACATGCGGATAGAGCACTGCGTGTTTTTACACCCGGTTGATTCTATTGTAAAGCACTTTGGTCCAGTGTGGTTGATTTAAAGTGCTAGTTTGTGTGTAAATGTGCCTGAGCACCCAGTGAAACGTGACACCATGAAGATGGACGTGTTTGGACAGGAAGTTATCAAACAGCGTTACAGCAGAGAAATCTGAATTCACTGAAATTGCAATATGGTGAATGAAGTGTTACTAAGTTAAAGCTGTGGGTGAAAAGAACAATAGAAGAGATTCTGAAAAGATGGGAAGACTCAGAAGATATCTTATCATAAAGTCCACAAATAAAAATCAAACCTTTCTTAGATGCTGTAAATTATATTGTGAATAGGAAATACCAACCTGGTAGACATGCTTAAGATTTCATATTCAAACAGGAAAATCCCAAAACTAGAGTATTTTCACAATTTGAAGCATCTCAGTTCATGAGTGAAGCTGACAAAACACACCAACACACACAATGAATCAAAACTAAAGCAGCTGAAAGAGAGAAAGATGAATATAATTACATATTGTATGAATTTGTGCATCTCTGCTGTATGTTTGAGGATCAAGTCCAACACGTGAAGCGCTTCAGGCAACGAGCTGCAGCTCATCTTAACGTTCCACTGAAGACACACTGTCTTTTTTTCTACTCTGCTTCTTCTCTCCCACCTCCGTCCTTTGGCTGCGTCTTCATCACACACACACACACACACACACACACACACACACACACACACACACACACACACACACACACACACACGCTTCACACGAGCCAAAAACAGGACTTGGCGAGGCTCTGATTCCCCACAACACAAATATCTCGTCTACTACTCAGTCATTCCCAAGTACAATTAACATTTCACTAAGAGTACAACATCTCATACACATATAGCAGGATATAAAGACATACTTTTAGTGGGTGTAAGTCAGTTTGTCAAACGGTTATATATCATTTTAGGAGCAATGTAATGCAAAAACATCTAAAAGGACGTTAAACAATAATAAAGTAACACTACAGTAACCTACTTTTAATAACATATTTTCTTGCCCTTTAAAAAATGTAATGACTTGCCAACAGAGCAAATTATTGTGTGTTAAAAAGGGAAATGAACCAGCCAAACACTCTCTGTGATAAATGACTGGATAGGTCCATGGGGCACAGCTGGTATTTTATATTTGTTAAGTCGCAAGTAAGGAGGTGGACGGAACCTAAAATCATGCAGTGTTGCCTCAAATGGCTACACACAGAATTGTATTTTAACAGTCTGTGCAGACATTCAGTGTGAGATGGTATTGTTTGTTATTCTGTAATGTCTGTATCCCTCCTCAATATGCCCTTTGTTGGCGCTGTGTTTAAAAAAAGAAAGTGTTGGGCCTCGGGAAGTGTTCTGATGTCATCATTTGATCATAATATCACCTTAGTGTTCACAAATAACACACCTCTGGGACAGGCTGGGCATGTAGAACTCCCACTACTCAATAAACTTTAATTAAACACTTCTCATGGTTCCGAATCTCATTTTCAAATTTCCATTGGTCAGCCAAATGCCACTAGTCCACTAATGAAATGCCCATTAGACAACTAAATAACATGATTCACTAAATATCCATTGGTCCTTCAAATGCCACATGACTCATTGATTAAATGCCCATTAGATGGCTAAATAACAGGACCCGCTAAGCA
Source organism: Blennius ocellaris (assembly GCF_963422515.1). Lineage (NCBI taxonomy): Eukaryota > Metazoa > Chordata > Actinopteri > Blenniiformes > Blenniidae > Blennius > Blennius ocellaris. The sequence goes on along the minus strand of NC_137665.1, from coordinate 18,083,356 downwards.
TCCACTGGTCAGCCGAATGCCAGAGAACGCACTCCTAATATTCCGGTTTAAGAGCGGGACTTCACAACTCAATAATGATGTTCATCGATCAGCCAAATGCCACAGTACTCACTCATTAAATTGTATTTTCCAAATGAAATAAGACACATTGTTTTAGCATGCATCAAACGGCTGAGCTCCATGACTGAATGATAAAGTCTCCACGGGTCAGTCGAGTGAGAGATGACACACGGACGTCTCCATAGGTCAGCAGAAAGCCTCCATGAGTTTGACTGATGATGCAGCTCAGAAAAACGCCACGTGATTACCTTCCTTGCTGAGGAAGTTTCCATTGGTTGGTCAAATGACAACGTCATATATTAATTCCACCACACAAAAGGGAAAAATTTGAAAAAAAGATGGAAAACAGGGAAAAGGGAGAAAAAAATGAAGAACAAATGGGGGGGGGGGACTAAGAAAAGTAAAAAAGGCAAAAAGTAAGAAAAATAAATAAGAGGAAAAACATTCCACCACAAAATCCTTGCTTAAAATGTAGACACCAACAAACCTGCATTAAATGTCAAAGTCAGCAGGGAGTTCTGTAATAACTGGACTAAATTACAACAATAGGTTTGTAAAAATGTACAGAATATAAAAATCACAAATGTCAAAAGTGAATCATTTTACCACAAGACAAATATTCGCTCATTTTGAATTTGATGGCATGAACATATCACAGAGAAAAAAAAAAGTAATTTCACTATATTTTTCAAATAAAATGTTCTCAATTCCCCAACATTATACAAGCTTAGAACACTAATAAGCACTGTTACTTTTTGCATTGATCAGGCTTAGAGGCCACACTGCAGCACTTTATTTAATTAGGCTAATGTAACGCATGCAGTAATATCTATCATGGCCTGTTAGCACAGGCTACTTCAATAAGTGGAACAGAACCTAAGAGACGACCTGGATGATAACTGTACTGGATCACTCGACGCACGTCTGGACAGCACATCGACCACTACCATAAAATCCATACTGACATTTTACTGAGCGTTGTTGGGGTTCATATTCTTGTTACTTAGCCTTCCTCGGGTTAAAATTGATTTGTATAGGTTGGTGGTGCAAAGTGCAGTCATTGGTATATTGCAGAGCCCAGCGGCCGTGGCAATTACAAGAAAATAAGTGGCTGGCTGAAGCTCTTGGAGGAGAAAGGATTGGTAGATCTCACACTGGGGGTTATTCGAGGGCTGGTTCTCTGTGCAGACAGAGGAGAAGCCGAAATACTGCTGTGTAAAGGGAACTCCTCTTCAATTAAACCAAATAAATCATAAATCCCCAAGAACTTTGCTGAGCAATAAGCTGTAAAGACAGGCTGAATAGCTGGCGGACGTTAATTGAAATAGAGTTGGACAGCATTAAATGAACAAGGTGGGATCAGCACTTGGCAGGACACAGAAACTTAGCCTGGAAGTCGAGCGGCTGTAGCATTTGTTTACTGTCAAGAAGCACAGACTGTACAAACACTGTCACATCCACATAGTCAGGATGCAAACTTTACAGAACACTTCGCAGCAGGTTACACGCACCAGCCAAGACATTGTCTTTTAGTCCATCCATTTGATGTTTCCAGGTCTGCAGCACCGTGTAAATCACAATATATTCCGACACCTTTCATCTCATCAACAGTAACTTCCATGTTAACTTAACATGCTAAATTGAAACTCGAGCCATCTACATATTTGCTCTTAAAATGGGTACATTATACTAATGATGACATAAACAATCTCTCCTTTAGAAAGGAAATTAAGTAAACGTAATTGTGGAGCCTCGAGTGACTCTACAGCTCTTCTGTAGCGACTCTAAGAAGCTTCGCTAAATTACAAGTGAATAAATATTTCTTTTATTCTTATTTTTGTCTTGTTGCACAGCAAACAGTCTTTTGAAGTGACTCTTATCTTGCAGCTTGAAGGGACAAATGAGGTGACATTTAAATTAGAGAGTTCAATCATGTCAACTGGAATGTTTTTCACTGTCAGACAATGACCCTGAATTAACCCGAAGAAAAGAAATCTCATTTACCTTCAGTGCTAACGATGCTGGTTCACCTGGATGTTTGATATGTGGAGAGAAGCTGACAGCTTAAAATCGGCGAAACAGAAAAAGACACAGCTGAAACTTTTGAATTGGTTGAAACAGATGAAAAGGGAGGAAAGTGAAACATCTAAAACAGATATAATTGCTGAAAAAAAACTATAAAACAACATCTTCAAGGTTAAATGTGATGATTTTTATTTGATAGAAAGCGGTGACCATGTCTCTGTCAGTGCCTCACTGCGTCCACTGTACGCACGCCGCAGTGTGTAGCATCTACGTCGTCGCAGCCTGCGTCGCGGTTGCATGTGCCACGAAGTAGTTCACCGCCATGATGCTGAAGAAACTCGCGTCGCAATGTTTATTTTCCGCTTGTCCATTTGTGGCCACCATGTACAATTTGGTACAAAGATTGGCAGTGACGCTGTGAGTTTTAGAATCAGGTGCAAGCTAACAGACTGTAGCGGCGAGCTACAAGCTAACTTCCTGCGCGGTGTCGGCCATATTATTGGAGGCGTGCAAAGTGTTTTTGTTTTTTTTTGTGCTGTTCACAGGCGGTGTGAGGCTACACATGGCTTTTGGGTATCATTTGCATATGGAGTATAAAGTAGACTTTAAGCCCCGCCTACACAAAACAATAGAATCTGTTTTCACCCCATCGTTATTAAAAAGTTTCCTGTCCACACGGAAATATGAAAATGACTCTGAAGGACATGGTCAGACTTTTAGGTGGTGCTGCAACGCTGCCGCAGAAATACAACAAAAACAGAGAAGAAGACAAAGAGCATGCAAAAAGTGAGACATTGACAAATCCAACATCTCGCCTTATTAAGCCGAATAGCATCAGCAGCTTCTGCAGCTCCATCTGGAGCATGACGTCCGCAATTGTTGTTAAATGACGCGCGGTTGTCGGGTCGAGAGGTGAGGTGATGACATTATCGTTTTCATGATAATGTGCGTGATGTCCATTTTCCCAAAAAATGATTTGGATACATGATACGGCATTGTTCATGGTTGCAGATCTCATGCTGAGGTTTGCTGATGGTAGATGCTACCGAACCGATAATGATGCTTCTTGTCGTCTACTGCTGGACTGAGCTGAGGACTGTGTTACCAGCTAAAGTCAAACCTGGACGGACCGGCTGATGAGATGCGGCGGATGTGCACAGAGAGGAGACACAGGCTTCACTACATGACTGACGGCCAAAGCAATGAAAATTAAAGCGGAGTAGTAAATTGTACTTTTCCACTCAGGATGCTGTGCGGCACTGAAACCGGCAGCCAAGAGCTCCATCTTCAAAACAAGCTCTCAGTTTGTCATAAAAGCCAACTAGTGCCTGGATTATAAAAGTAATCCTGGCACAAGTTGCCAATTTCTTGTCCCATGTAGCAGCATGCTTCCCTTCCTTTTGGGATAAATTGGGACTTTCTGGATCTTGTACATGACTAAACAAAGCAGCTTCAGGCTTCAGGCTTGAAAAGACGCCTTCAGAAAAGCTCTAATTATTACCTCATTATATTTAGTGTGTTAAAAGCTCCGTTCAGGAAGCTCAGGACTGCTTGTGCTCACATGAGGTTTACTGTTCTGGCGTCTCGCAGCTTTAGTTGCTCTCCTGTGTGCAGTTTATGTCCACAAGTGTTTGTTTCTGGATCTAACAGACAGATGAGACAATGCCATTGTTATCTGAACGCTGATTCTACCTCTGCTTTGGCAATGCAATTCTAATAAATCTTACAAAATTGAGGCAACCTTTTCACGTTTTCTTTCTTTTTTCCTCGATACATGTGGCTCGCCAACTCCTGCAAGCTCCAATATTTCACCCCGCGCTTGTTATCCGAGTCCACTCCTGTGTGTTTTGGCCTGATTGCAGATTTAAAATGACGCTAGCCCGCATCTTGAAAACCACAGTGGGTTCAAGCCGAAAACTAAACTCCGCCATCACGCACGATTCCTTGCAGCCGAAGGTGTGCGAGGTACCTGCGGTGAAACGGCGCATTTGTCTTCCTCCTATCTGCATCTGAGGTTCAAGTGTAATCACACCATCAGTTCTGAGGCACCATGTTTCTGACAGCTCATTTCCCTGCTGGAGCCGACAGTGATGGATGACAATTGCGATGTGTGTTTTTCTCTGAACCGGCCGATGAGTATACATGAGAGTGTGTGTACACGCGGGTGTGTGTTGGGGCTGCGGGCTGCCGAGGGTTATCACCATATGCTCTGTTTGGCGCCAACACTGGACTAATAGGTCCCTGGGTGAAAAGGAGACAGGTAGAAAGTTTGGAGGAGTTTAAACAAGCATTTATTGTGCAACCAAGAAGTTTGGGCTGGTTCACAGCTGCAGATGTTCACAGCTCCCCAAGTAACCGTCGATACCGAGAAGAGAGTGGGCTCAACACAACAAAATGGATAACGTGACGTTGTTCAAACATCACGTATCAATGACTTTACTGAGAATCAGCCGGCGGAGAAAGAAAGAAAAAAAAAAAAACATCTCCAAAGTTTGTAAAAGTAAGAGACAAGGTTGAACATGTACATTCTGAACTCAGGTGGAAAATGAAGTGTCGTCAATGTTGTTACGTATCCACTCTCCCTTAAATTGTCTTTAAAGCAATTCTTAAACTGCATTCGGTGAAAAACTTAAATACGGAGCTCGTTCTGGCCCTTTTTCATACCAATACCACCTCTCGTCAGAGTACATGTGAGATTTTGACCCCAGGAACCGTCACTCATGGATAGCATAGCATTCCTTTGCTCACAGGAGCAAAGGAATGTTTGTTTTTTAAAAATAAAAAAACAATCGTGGAGCCGTCGACAAACAGGGCAACACCCCCTGGGAGATTTACAATGGAATACGGAAGGCATTTGTAAATCACACGGCGTTCAACGTTTGTATTAGTCATGTCAGCGGCTAACCGCTAAATGTGAGGTGGGTTCATGATATCAGTCTCCTGTGTTCACCACAATCAAAAACCTCCATTTTTTTTATTTTATTGTATTTAAATTCTAATGTATTTTGTTGCCAACACCTGTTTTAGTTTTGTAAGTACACTTGTCTGTTGGACTATTTAAGAGAAGTGTGAACTCAGTGAATGTTTATGGTATCAGATCATTATATTATTATATTGAATGAATGAAATGTTCACCCAAAAAAAAAAAAAATTCTGGTTTGAACAAATAGCCCGAACAAAAAACTGCGTTCAAACTCCAGATTCAACAGAGGTCCAGCATCAATATACACGCTTTAATAAGGAAAAAAAATGTGATTTCCGATTGATGACTTTAAAACCAGGGAGCATATGGTGGAGGTGGGCAGGTAGAGTGATGGTCGGCCAAGAGGTGGAGGAAGCTCACATGGAGGCAGGAATGTACTTACTAATCAAAATGACGTCAGAGAAATCAGCCTCTCGCGATGAAGCCCAAACCTATAAAAACCAGCTCAGTGAGCCTCGTCACGTAAACCGGACCACGACTCTGGAGGAGCTTCCTGCAGGCTTTATATTCCTGCTGACGTTTACCAAGCAACACGGCCCTTAAAGAATTATTTCACTTTGCGTCGACTTCCCTACAAACACGAGAGCTACTTGCCATCTTACAGTCTTATAATAATGTACGTCATATACAGTGGTATATGTATATTTGTGTGTGTGTGTGTGTGTGTGTGTGTGTGTGTGCATGTGGCAGTGAGCTTCAGTAATGTGAGAGCGGCTCAACAAAACATCACATTTGATCATTTATTTGTTAGTGTTGGAGTTCTGTTTGAAGCGTTTAAAAACATTTGTATTTGATGTGTAACGTCACAATACTTCAATATGCAGCGTTATATTTCTTCCTTTTTAATGGATGAACGTTCCACCCTTGTTTCTTAAGATTTATGAGAAGAACTTCTTAATCCAAGCATGAAAAAAAAAATAATATATATATATATATATATATATATATATATATATATATATATATATATATATATATATATATATATATATATATATATATATATATATATATATATGTGTGTGTGTGTGTGTGTGTGTATGTGTGTAGGTGATTTCCATGGTGTGGATGTTTCTAGATATAAAAAACAAAAACAATTCATCCCATTTCAAGAATAATATATAGTCCATTTGGTTCCTAAAAGATGATTAAAAAAAAAGAAAACACTAAATATTTATCACATAAGTTACTAAAACAAAGAATGATCATGAAGGATGAAAACACAGTTACTCCAGAGAGGACGGATGTGCTCATGATGCAATATGAGCTGTTTTTTTGTTGAATAAGGAGAAACAAAATATCTCTTTATTCATTACCAATGGATCATTTTTACTTTTCCAGCATGTTTTTATTGTTTTTTTTTTTTTTAATGCACAATGGCGATCGCAGGATAAGACATATATATGTTGTGACGAATTCTTGTTGTTTTATTTGTGATGCTGAGAATTGTAAATAGTTTTTGTGGCCACAGCTAAAATCCTAATGTTATTGCTCCATTTGTTATAGGTACGGGAAAGTTAGTCACTTGCAATTGTTTTGCAATGCTTCAGAAATGAAGAAATGAAAAAAAAAAAAAACTTAAGAGCTGTAATATCTTTATATTTCATGTCCCGCAAGCCCTGCAGCTGGAATACTGTCAAAAGCTGCGGTCACGCTACAGGTCTCGATGCTCAATTCTCTGCGTGATGGTTCACACTATATTTTAAAGATGGATGCCACACCGGTCAGTGCCAGGGTTGCCAGATCTGAGTCCAGTCCAAGTGGATCAATGAAGAAACCAGTTGAAGTTACAGACCAAACAGTTAGTTTTTTTTTGTTGTTTTTTTGTTTTTTGCTAGAATAAAATACCTATTTGGCTGCTATTAACTATAAAACAACACCAGATTTGATGCCTTTGCCTCAAACTTATTTGATGACTCTTAGCATAATTTTTTGATTCAAATATTGGAGAAAAAATAAATAAAAACCTGCAAAAAGTGTATTTTTAGCTCCAGCGTCTCATCATCTCCACAAACATTCAAAGAGAGGTTACAATACAGACATTTCCAGGACGTTTATATCCACTTCAGGTGAGCTGTGGCGGCACGGTGACGCAGTGGTTCGCACTGTTGTCTCACCATTTTTGCCTCCAAGTCTCTCTGTGCTGTAAAAATCATGATAAAACTCAAAAACTATTATATGTAGAACTCATAAAAAGCACACAAATGCATTAAATGTTAGAGCCCGATATGTAACAACAATTGTTATAAAAAAAATTAAAGAAAAAGAAGGAGAAGAAGATATGTAATAAAACCTTAAATGTAATAACTAGTTAATAATCTAATAAGATGCTGAGTCATGAATGTAAAAACCTTCTGTTGCTTCACTATCGGGCAGGCAGAATATTTTTTTCCACTAATGGTTGGGGTTTATATTCCATCCATTTTATTTTATTAGAACACTTTAGGTCGTTGTTACATTTTGGGCTCCAACGTTAAATAAGCAAAGTTAAAAGGTAAGACAATTTTGCTCGTCAGTTGGGGAGACCCGCCCAATCTGGCAACACTGGTCAGCCTCAGTAGATCCATTTCTCAAGTGGTAGTATAATATGGGCCGACAAAATGAAGGAGACTGAGGAAAAAGAGAGCACGGCTTTTAATATTTCTGCAGCGCCGCCTCACCCGGCTGACCGTTCAGAAAGCGGTCGCGTTCAAAGACATCGGGTACAGATCAGATCGAAGCCGGGCTCTGGTGGGCGGAGATCTGAATTCCGACGTTCAAACTGTCTCGAAACACATCGGATACGAGTCACTTGTGAGCAGGAAGTGTGAATTGTGTCACATTTGCCTGCAGTGTGAACAAACACAACCGCCGTGGATCACGTGCGTCCTGTCGCGCTGCCCACATCCCAGAATAAACCTGTCCACACCGACGGAGGTGGCAGCCGTTTGGAATTTGGTTTCGACCCGTTAGATGAGAAGTTAATGAGATGAACAGCGTCCCCGAGTAAGAAAGTGGTCAGCGCAGCGAGGTGAGCGAGGAACCCCGGCCATTAAGCTGCCGCTCCGGGGAGCGTGAGGAATAAAAGCAGCTCCGCATGTGTCGGGCTGACTCATGCGTTGAGACTGAAGCCGATGAGTAATGCGCGGCGTGCACTGTCCAGCTTTCATCTGTCTTTTAACTGGAGCACTCTCTCAGCGTAATGAATGAAAGTATCAGGCCTCACAAATCAACTCCATTTGCAGGAGAAACTCATGACTCAACAGCCATTTAGTCTCAATGAGTCTGCATACACTTTATTCCAATACTACAGCGTAGTAAGTCACCGAGCCCAGGGTCAGTACAGCCTCGTCTCTCAGCCGCTCACGATACAAGGTGAGCTCCCAGTGACGGCGGTGGAAATGTTGGGCGGGTAGTAATAAAGGCGCAAGCTACTTTATCAGGGGCCAAATGGTTATTGTACCAGATGGCTGAGTTGGCACCTTTGTGAAATGGCAGAGCTTACAGCGAGCTCCTGTGGGGCGGAAACGGGGAAAGTTCCAGCTTCCGATTGAGGAAAACACACAGATCAGCAGTAAGACCGTGACCACTGACGAGTAATCACACTGATTAATGGTTTTCACTGCAAATGATCCAGTTGTCAATGGCTGCCGGGATCGAGAGGAAACGATTCCGTACGACAGGCTGAACTGTAATAAATGATGTTTCTGCTATTATTCAGCCAACATATTAGCCAATCAGATGGAGTCCTGCTGCACTCGACTCTTCTCTATTTCAACAATACACCTGGAGACAGGAACGCAAGTTCAAAAACTGAAAAAGAACTGCTTGGTGCAAGAGGCAAAAACATCCCAAAATGAAATGTAATATTGCATGTAATTCGGTTTGAATCAGTGTCGTGCGCACAACATTCCATAAATCAAACTTCCACAGACTCTGCTTCAAAACCGAGACTCCCACAGGAAGATTACTTTAGTCTTTAGAAACAAAAAAGCAAATTAACAAAAAAATAGATATAAAAAAATAGACAATGCAGAGTCAAACATGAGGCCAGAACCCAGTGAATCCATTCCAGTCTCTGAGATGACAGCATTTAGCTTCAATTTGAGATATTCTAAGTCAAATGTATTGTGGATTCACTCACAGTGAGAGTACTGGGCGTAGAAGTTAGCTCTGTTATTGTGAGTGGATCTGTGAAACCAGGCAGAAACACCGTCTCTCATCAGGCTTTCATCACGTTAGTCTGAAGCTGAAAACAATTTGAGATCTGTCGACCAAAATGAGCATTATGTTGAATTAATAGTTGTTATGAAAACAAATTCCATATAAAGCATCAAAATAAAGTACCTGCTTTTCTAGCATTACGTTGTATTTTCCAGTCTGAGGCATCAATTACACTACATTTTTATCAGGTATTGGAACGTTTCTTGTTCTAAAACTGAAATAATTTATAGATATGGTTATTTATAGATTTTGCTGTCATCTGATTGAATGTTAAATTAAGTCTCTATGTTGAGTTAAAAAGTTATGAAAATAAAAAACACTTGTTTTGGTCGATAATCAGATTCCTCTTAAGGTGCTGTATGGGTAAATGTTAAAATGATGCTGCCATATTCTTCAGCGTCTTCATTGTTGTTTTCCTGATTAGTCCCGCCACTAGAGGGCGCCTGCATTTGGATGAAGAGCAACACTCAGCATGTCCATATGCAAAAGTGGAGAAACATCATTTCTCTCACTTTTTTTTACTTGTCAGGTGTATTTTTAGTGAATGAAATGTGTGTGTGTGTGTGTGTGTGTGGCCCAGCTGTCTTCCTCCTCTGATCCCTCTTCAGTTCCAGACAGTGAAACCCTGCAGGCTTCTCCCAGCACACACACACACACACACACACACACACACACACACACACACACACACACACACACACACACACACACACACACACACGGTGACATAAAACATCAACGCAGGGTTTTTTCTGATCCGTTCGCTGAGGATTTTGTTTTTCTGCGACATAAGACTGTTGTTTTCAAACAACAAAACTCTCCAGTGTTGTGTAGCCACAACCCACAGCCATCATAATAACGGTTTCTGGAGTAAAAACCGTCATCAGTTATAATATCCACCAGACTGTTAAGTACGAGCCAAATGCAAGCGGCAATTTTTAAGCAAAACAAATGACAGGACGACGCCACACACCCAGTTTTCCTGAAAACTGTCGTCCCGCTGTGCAGAGCCAGCAAACATTTCAACCCAGCTATTCCAATTTACTCCCATAATTGGCTGTCTGTGCAGAGAGAATGTGGCCATATCTCAGGGTTTTCCTCTCCCGGCCTGACGGCTTGTAATTAGAAGAGGGAAGGAGTCTGTTCCTTCAATTAAACAACGGTGCAGCAGGAAGAAGGACTGCCCTCTTTTCTGTACAGCAGAGCGGAGCCGCAGCACTCTCCTGCAAAATAAATACGCCACTGCGTAATGAGCGTGGTGTGTGAGTGTGTGTGAGCGCACACGGTTTATGTATTAGTGGTATTGTGGGGACCTCAATGTGGTTGGAGTCTCTTTATGGGCAGTATGTCTATTTATGAGGACGAAACTGAAGACAAAATGAAACTGTTAAGGTTGGAGTAAAGGTTAATTAAAAGTTGTGGCTATGATTCAGTGTGTGTGTGTGTGTGTGTGTGTGTGTGTGTCAGACATATTGGTATTTATGTAAGCTGGCTGAAGTAACAGATGATCTAATTTGTGCGAGCCGGGTGGAGACTGAAGGAGCCTGGATCAGCCTCGATTGGTTCTCCTCTCAGCTCTTCAATCTGACTGAATCTGCTCCGTCACCGACTGGGAACCAGCTCGCTGCAGGAACCAGGCTTTTACTTGACTTATTTAATTATATTAACTTCTCTTTTATATGGTTGGATAAAAGTTAACATACATATATATATATATATATATATATGAATTTAACAAATTTAATTCTCATTTTTACTCATGGTTTTAATCCTTACAGTGTTTTTAGTTATCATGTTCATCATGACCTGGCTCACACACACACACACACACACACACACACACACACACACACACACACACACACACACACACACACACACACACACACACACACACACACACACACACACACACACACACACACACACACACGCACGCACACAAACATTTACCGCTCTCACACTCGAGTGGAGAAGGAAGAAAGTGTGTGATCTGTGATCTCAAGTGAAAATTTAAAGGGCAGAAATGTCGACCGGGTCACTTCTCTCTTCCTTTGAGTCGAATGCCACAACTTTAAACCGTCATTTTTAAAACCTCAACAGTTTGCGGAGCCGCTAAACGTTCTGACTTTTGAGTGAAAATATGACAGGACTACCTGCAGGCTTCTTTTTTTTTTCTCCTTTCATTATTAATTTTTTTTTTTTTTTCATATTATCACTGGATGTCTGAACGTATTTGGAGCTCAGATAAAGAAATACAAGAAATGAATGTGCCATTTTGCCTTTTAAAAGGCTTTAATTTGAAAGGAAACACCTTTAACTCCTTTATTTGACCACCTGTGTTTGTACAAAGTATCGGTATCAGTCTGTAATAGTAATAGTCACAGTATCATATCAGTATTGATAGTGACAGTTGTATCAGTATCTGTAATTGTAGTAGTTACAGTATCTGGAGCAATAATAATAATCGTCTTTTTTTCTCCAACTTGCACTTTAAAATGCATTGTATTGTGTCATAATGACTTAAGATTAAAAAAAAAGGTTTAAAAGGTTCATTTTCTAAATTATTTTATTTGTTTTTCTATAAACAATTTGGTCATTTGGACATTTTAATCACATGAGTTCCATTAAAAGATTAATTTTTTTTAATGGTGATATTGTAACCCTGTCAAAAACCTATATAACAGTCAAGATCCACATTTTTTGGAATCTTCATCAATGAGTTGAAGACTGAAGAAAGGAGCGAGAGCGTGACGTCTTATATCTGCTCCAGCTTGTATTTGCATACAGAGGATTTCTAGTATTCACTTCTTTCCTGAGGTCTTCTTCAGATGCTGACACATGCAGTCTGTGTTATTTGTATTTGTGCCTCTCTCTCTCTCTCTCGCTCTCTCAATCACACACACACACACACATCCACACACACTCACATACACAGTGCTCTGCAGTGTGTGTGGTCTTTTACCTGCCACGCATGGCGGAGCAAGGCGATTGAACACTTGCGGCAGCGGTCATTCAGCCGGCTCGTGAAACTCAAATGTCAGCAGCGGCTGAAACCCGCAGCTATGAAATAATGTAAAAGCAGGGCGCGCGCAGTGCTGCCTGCATCCTGACGCCAAACCAGCAAAACAAACCAGCAGCTTTCAATCAAACCCTGTCACATTGCAACACACAAAATAAAAAGTCAGGCCCTTCGTATTTACTCAACAAACCACCGTGAAGTCGGTGATAAAAACACTTCCTGAAGGGAATCGGGTCAGAATAAAAGTCCGGTAGATAAAGTTCTTAATGGTAGCAACCCCCCCCCCAGCCCCCAACCCCCCGAGTCATTGAGACTTAATATGACCCAAACTGACTATTGGTTGCACATAATGCAGAGATCAGCAACATTTATGAGCTCAAGGGCAGTTTTTACAATTTTTAACCAAATAAAATCCATCGAGAGCCACAAAACATGTTTAACCTTTTTGCATTCCACCATTGACTGTTTGCTCTTGTTAGTTAAAAAATAAAATAAATAAATAAATACAAAATCAGCTATCTATCTATCTATCTATCTATCTATCTATCTATCTATCTATCTATCTATCTATCTATCTATCTATCTATCTATCTATCTATATATATATATATATATATATACATATATTTATTTATTTATCTTTTTTATTTATTTATTTTTTAATCTTCAATATAAAGTAAAGTATGATGAGATGGTGATGTTGTTACTGGCACAGTAAAACTCATTCACCTCTTGCTGCTGCAGATACTCTGCCAAATGTGAAATGGAACCAAACCCGTGTCAGCAGAGTGTTTCTGTGTGTGTGCCACATTGCCTTGAGGGTACTTTAATGGTGTGTGTGTGTGTGTGTGTGTGTGTGTGTGTGTGTGTGTGTGTGTGTGTGTGTGTGTGTGTGTGTGAGGCTCAGTCTAATTCTGCTTCGAACTTCAGCTGAATAATGAACCCTGTGATTCTGTGTCCAGCGACCCTGGGAGGAGCCTTGGAGTCAGATCTGTGAGTCAAACACACACACACACACACACACACACACACACACACACACACACACACACACACACACACACACACACACACACACACACACACACACACACACACAGAGCGCTGATGTAAAATTGTTGTAATAGTTCTATTACAAAGACGGCAACGTTTTTCCTGTTACTGTCGGTTTTCTTACTTTCAACTGAAACTAATATTACTACAAATATCAAAGATCCCATATCATCCAAAATCCACTTTATACTGGTTTTCTAACAGCAATAAGTGTCCCCATAGCCATAGGCTCCAGAAATGCCCCAGAAATGCCCCACTTGCTTGCTCCACTTTTTGCATGTGCTCATCAGGGCAATTTTCCCTTCATGATGTCATGATGGGAAATAATCACTCCATCTGGCAGTGGATACTAACTTTGACCCTAAACACAGGTAGATGAGCTCTAGCCTCTAAAATTACCAGCAGGCGCCATTTTTTTCTCCTCAAAAATAGACATGGAATAGACGTGGACATACAAAGCTCATTAGCATTTAAAGGTACAGGCACATAAACAGCCTGTTCTCAGTTGAGCTCACGAGAGGGACATTTAGACTGGCTGGAATTCAGGATCAAGGCAGAATTTGGAGAAATACACTTTGAATACAATGTTGTTGAACCTCGACACAGATGTGAAATTATTGCCCCCCAAAAAAATGCATAATGTGGGACCTTAAAGGAAACCCAGCGGGATGCAAGGCAGTGGGTGAGGTCAGGAGAAACATTTTTCCCCTCATTTTATTTCAGAAGACTGTGAATAAATGCTAAAACAAGTAAAACAGCAATTGCCTTTCCATGCATGTAATGGCAGTGATGGAACAGTTTTTTTTATGTTTTTCTATTTAAGTACGATCATTAATGGGCCGGTGGACTGAGATGATTTGAAGCTGGAGTTTTTCAAACTCTCACCCGGCACACGGTCCCTCCCACGGCATGAAGTCATTGTTGGTTGAACGCCAGAAGAAATCACAGTTAATGGCTGCCGGAGTTCATAAAAAACATGTCTCTCTCCTCCTGCTTGTTGTAGACTTTATGTTGATGATTTGTTGGTGATTTGGGCCGGCGGCTCACACTGCGGCCGGGTTTTGTCATGAGCTCAAGTCCAATCCGGGCCGGTCAGTGTGGAGTTTGCATGTTGGCCCTCATCCCTGACATAAAGTAAATTGAAATAAACTGAATATGTGGAATTGACAATGAAAATTCAGGTAGAATCTTTAGACAAAAATATTGAGTAGTGGTCAAAAATATTCATCCAAAATACAAGACACATTCATTTTGTGTCTTGCCCTGGAATATGAATAATTTAAGCTACTCTTTTTTTTTACTTCCATCACACAGCATAAAAAAAAACAAAAAACAGTCTTATTATCTTTACTGTGTTTCATTGGGTATTTCAAAACATCTTCATATATGAAAATAAATGGAATTATGTTAATGGATCTGTGTGCATAAATATAATGAAAACAAGATGAAATGTACATATAGGTATCATTTTAAGTTCAGGGAGCCACTACAGAAGGGCCAAAGAGCCACATGTGGCTCCAGTGGCAGGTTGCAGACCGTTGTACTCGAGTAACACGTCCTCCTCGTTGATGCAAAGGTTCTGATTTGCAGAGGAAGTAACTGACACCTCAAGAGATTACTCCTTTCCGAGTAACTTTTGCCATCATGTCACGCCTTTGCCGGTGAACAATTAAATTAAAACACGAGAAAATTAAAAACTGTCAGTTTGCATGCGATTTCAAGTGAAATATGATTGAAAACCATCCATCATCAGGCCCCGTTCTCCTGACTCAGCGCAAAGCTCTTGTCACGTGAAGTAACGGACTGAAGCCTGCGAGTAATTTCTCTGCGCCATCTTCTGATGTGTAAATCAGAGCATGTCATGTGCAAATCATATGTAAATAAGAGCCCCACGTCGCGCTTTCTGCCACTGAATCCAATTGATAAAGCTGTCATCACATCACCGCTTATTAAGATCTCCTGCTAGAGCTTCATGAATCAGACACACACTTGTGATGGCCTGCAGCAGGAGACTTGATATATGAGCGCGAGAGTCGCTCTGACTCATAACACAGTGTTCACTGCAGTGTTTCAGACAACACCGTGATTAAAATGCAGGGGCGCTTTATAAATAGACTCGCCTTCTTATCGGTCGAAAGAATACTACGGGTGATTCTCATGAAGCAGGAACCCTGTGGTCAGACCATCCAAAAAAAAACAACAAAAAAAACTCACATGGTGAGTTCTCAAGGTTTCCCCAAGTCCTCAGGACGCAGCCACGATTTACATAAAACAATTTACAGCTCCAGCTTTTCATTTGGTGGAAACAGATGGCCCGTTGGAATTAAACAGCTCCCACAGTCTTATGGACGGCGGCTCGTAGCTCCGGTGGAGTGTCAGAACGGGCCATAAAAGACACCATAGGTAGGCAACCACAGCAACTTCCCATTGGCTGTGCAATATGGAATTGGTACATCCCAAATTAAAAAAAAAAAAAAATGGCCATGATATCACAAGGGTTCAGATCTCTTTTCTCTCTTTCAGTTTCATGGTACATTTCAAGCCCTACATTGTCAAGAGGGCATCCTTTCCTAAAACTGCAGAAGATAAGATACTCAGTGAAAAGTGAGTCTGACAATCCCATACCGAGTGGAATCATTACTTTTTAATGGCAACTGTCGCCAATCTGCACCTCCTGGTTGATAACCCCCCCCCCCCCCCCCTCCCCCAACCACCACCAATTGCTTTTTATTTATCACAACATTTGTATTATTAGTACTTTAGTGTGGGTGGTGTATGCATATATGTGTGTATATAAGTACATATATTTTTTTTCCATTATTTATTGCAATATTTTTAGATTATTATTATTATTATTATTATTATTATTATTATTATTATTATTGTTATCATATGTTAATATATTATATTATATATTATTATATAATATCTTTTTTTATATGTAAAATTATTATCGACATATATTTACATTTAACTGCCAAATTCATTATGATTAGTTTCTATTAGTTTTCCTTATTATGTTTCCTTTCAATTCATTTTCACTATTTGTTTTTTTTTATAGTTTTTTTTTAAATGTATTCCTGTTTTCAATGGGAACTGATGGTGCAGTATTGCTCTGCCTTAACTTCCAGTAAAAATATTCTACAAAAATGTATAATAATAATAACAACAAATACAATAACAACAACAACAACAACAACAACAATAATAATAATAATAATAATAATAATAATAATAATAATAACAATAACAACAATAATAGTAATAATAATAATAATAATAATAATAATAATAGTAACAATAATAATAATAATAATAATAAAAACAGTGATGTGGTACTAGCTTGATTTGTGTTCATCATCAGATTTAACCAGTGACGGTGCTGCAGTGGTTTGCTGGGCGCCTCTGTGTTCAGTTTGCATGTTCTCCCTGTGCGTTCACGGCTTCCCTCCCACCGACCACACACAGATTGAATTAGATGGCCGTGTTTGAATGAATGTGTGTGTGATTGGGTGAACTCATGCCGCTCCTTCAATGTCAGCCGAGCTCGGCTCCAGTCAGCCGTGGGTAAAGCGGTATGGAAGATGGATGGAAGGTAATATCTATCCAGGTTTAATCTAATACTGGTGCTGGGATGTGATTGGAGTGTGAGAATCAGTCACACCTCGACAGACCATCAGGTGTGACAGCACATTGATTCACGCAATATGTGCTTTTATTATGCACAGAGAAATGACCCGCCCCTCAGATTACCAACATTTAAACCGTTCCCTTCTCCTGCGATCGCCGCCCAACTTTGATTGATACAATTCACCGCAAACAAACTCACTCACTCCACCAGTCAAACTGAATCTGCACTCGGACGTTTTCTTCATAATTGCTGGAAGAAAAAGCAGCAGATGTGGTGAAATATCTAAAAATAAAAAATAAAAAAAAAAGTCAACTGTAGATATTTTGTAGTGTGTTCTGCACTGAAATGTCTTTTTCTCATCAGTTTTCCTCAGAATACAAAAAGTTTGCTCCAAACACAAACGAACTAGAGCAGAGATGAGGGAAAATGGGTCAGACGTTTAAAACGAGTAGGATTAAAGTACTGGGGGAATTAACATGAAAGCTCGTTACACATCAGCGTGAGACCGAAATAATACTGATGAATCATCACTGCCGGAAAAAAAGAGAAGGAGAACAACTCATATTGGACACATTTAAATTGACGAAGCCACGTACTTTTGCACCGTCTTGGTTTTATCTCACATTTAAAACACTGAAAGTCAAACAACTGGGCAACAGTCAGGAGTGTCCAGGTGATTAAAACAACTGCAATATGAATCAAATAAAACCAAACAAGTCCACAGCCAGTAACAGTTTTGTTCCTTTAGTTAAAAAACGTTGATTGCTTTCTCCATGTCACAGTTTATTTGTCACATGGGGCCCATTTCTAATCTTGTACTTCAGCTGTCACTTTCCCTACTGCTTGACAGGCCTTTTCTGATAATGGCAAAGTTCACACTCGGGACGCATCGATGCTGCTTTTTAAAGGACAAGTACCAGTATGAACACTAACCTTCAGCTACTTGCCGATGATGACTACCGATATGCCGACACGAGTATCTAAGGAATTAAGGATTTAATGCCACACAAGTGTACGTGTTCCTGACACCCAGTCATAAATAAATAAATAGTGAAGAATGAAATAGATTAAAATAGAAGAAAAATTTATAATAGAAAATAAAAGTGATATATATATCCAGCCCATGGTTAGATAGGCAAATAATACAATTATATAGTGTGTATTGGCTGCAGTCTCCCTCAGAGCGTCATCAAATATTAGATGACTGCAGACGAAACATGTCAACAAGGTAAAACGTGTTTAACTACCGATTTGTCGGTTGAAAAGAAGCAGCATCATAATTTACCAATGGCTTTACTTTTGTTTCATTCTTGTTAATATTAGAGAATCTCCAAGCCATCATCATATTACTGCTTTAAAACTGGGCTGCATGTGTAGGGATGAGAATTGATCATATTTTTTTTACAATTCCAATTCCATTGTGGGTTCTGCTTAATGATTCGTTTCTTTATTGATTCTCATTTGGGGGAAAAAAAGGAGAACAAAGACGTTAAGAAGCATCAACTTTGTTTCAGAAGTAACAAAGTTGCCAGGTTGAGATTCACTTTGGACCGGATGGAAAAAGTGACATTTATTCAAAGTTCTCGCTGCTGTGTTGTGTTTCTGCATATTGGTCCTACTTCCTCCCTTTGATGAAACATCCATTTTACAAGTATTACAAGTTGCCCCGTTGTCGTCCTTTCGCTTTGTGAAACATGCATAAGCTACGCAACCTGCATGCTTGCATCATTCGCGGCCACTGGAATCGAGAAGGGAATTGGGATTTTAAAATTGGAATTAAAACACGGAACCAGTTTTCAACAAGAACGGGTTTTTATACTCCCATCATGTGGCCCCTGAGCTAAAATGACTTTGATGCAACTCATTAAGATTCTAGCAGTGGTCGGCACGCTCAGCTCAGTGTTATTACCACTTGTTATTACCAGTTGTTACGTACCACATATTAAAAGGTACGTATATATCAGATGCTACTGTCATTGTGATCAGAGGCATTTCCTCCACTGGCTCCCCGTGACTCTTGTTTGCAGACTTTATCATGAGGTGTTGTGTATGTTGTTTCTTCATATCGTTTCAATCACTCACGGTGAACAATCCAGCATGGGAGCAATTTCTTGAGCTCACGGAACACTCCTGTTTACACGTGAAGTCACTCCTATTCTGAGTTGATCACCAGCTAAATGCACACAAAGTGAAAACACATTGGATCTGTATCGAGGTGTAAACTGCGCGCTGTATGCAGGAGTAAAAGGCCCACAGTTTGATGGCGGTGTGGAAGATGGATGGCTGGAAGTCATGATGTGAGCATCAATGACATTCAGAGCAGAAACTTATGTTACTATAATGGCACATTAATCAAAGCAGGAGCCGACGACTGGAGCGTTTTCCGGATTTCAGCAGCGTCCAAATCTCACACAGCTTCAGGCTGCTTAGAAAAATCTGCCGATGTTGCGCTCAGAGACCGTTTCCATTGACGACACAACAGGAAGCACCAGGAACTCCACCCACCAACACCATCCCTCATCAACAAGACCGGTGGTAGTAGGGCTGATTTGTACGGTGGCCCAGGAGGGCCAACAGCACAGTGCAACAAATAGTCGAGGCACAAAGAGCAAAACGCCACAACGCGACAATAAAGGTCACAACACAAGAACAAAAGCCTCAACCCAACAAACACATTCACAACACAACAACAAAATGTCACAACACTGTGACTTTTTGTTGTTGTGTTGTGCTTTTGGCCCTTCTGGGCCACCGTAGGATTTGTACATAAACATTATATGAGTGAAGGTGAAACGGGACCAAGATAAATAAGCTACAACAGGATTTCATTTTAAAGCAGCTTGAGACTCATCAGTCTGCAACAATCATGATTGGATGAATACGTCTTATGAATCCCAACCCGAGAGCTTGAAACCTCTTTTGTAGATCCCAGGAGACGCAACATGACTTGTTTCTGCATATCAGAGATCAAAGAAGATCACACTGTTTCTTAGAGGAGTTTTAGCAAAATAAATGCAGTATTTCAAGTAACTGTGGTAATATTGAACATTAAACATGAGGTTTGTAAGATGTTATCAACCACTGCGGGGTGATTGACGCCACTAAATTAATAGTTTATTAATGTCCGGAAGACTTCCTTCAACAACGTCCATTCAGGAAAACATCCATACATCACTTTAAAGCCATAAAAGTGAATGAGCTCCTATCTGATCTTTCACATATTCCCTCCTATCACAACACTCCAGCTGTTTCCAGCAGTGTGAGGGAAAGGCAGAACATGACGCCAATGGTCTGACAATATGAAAACAAAATCAGCTGAAGGCTAAAAACCGCTGAGGTGTTTTAAGTTCAATAGTCATCATCATCAATGCCTCAAACTTTTTTTTTTATCAGTTTTCGTCAGATTAGCGACGCGGCTCAGTGTTCGGTCGACTGACGCTTCAAAGCGGAGGGAAGCTTTTCATGCAGGTTTTTGTTTCGGAGCAGGCATTTCAAACAAAACTTATTTAATCTGGATTCCTCCGGCTGCATGCACAATCGCCTTCTGTGTTTCATGACAATGAAGAGAAGCTCTGTCAACTCATGTTTTCTTGACGCGTCTTCTGTCAGACACGGCACACTAACTTTCACATTCAACCACAGTTATGAGTTGAACGTCGAGCCTGCACATAGAAACATTTATACAAACAAGTATTGCTGTTCTTTTCTCACCACCGATAATTATTTAAGTTTACAATTTTTTTTTTAAGACTTTCACTTTAGGAACTTTCGGAAGTTTTGGCACTGGTAATGTAAATGTCACTTATCCATCTGTTCACCCTATCATCCATTGCTGCGAACACTTTGTTGTGACACTGCTACAGAGTGACAATAAAGCTCTATTCTATTCATTCACCCATCCATCCATCCATCCATCCATCCATCCATTCACCCATCCATCCATCCATCATGAGGCCCATTCACCCATCCATCCATCCATCATGAGGCCCATTCATTCATCCATCCAGCCATCACATTCATCATTCACCCAATCAGTTCATCCATTCATTCATCATCCATTCATTCATTCAGAGGCCATCTCCCAATCGTAAGGCTGCAGGTTCGATTCCCATCTCCACCTGTCTATATGCCGGAGTGTCCTTGAGCAAGACACTGCACCCCAAACTGCTCCCATTGGAGCGACAGTGCCTTGCAAGGCTGCAGCCTCCATTGGTGTGTGAATGTGTGTGTGTGAATGGGTGAATGTGATGAACAATGTAAAGCACTTTGGGGCTGCTCTAACAGCTGCAAGGTGCTATATAAGTGAATTCCATTTACCATCCATCCCTCCATCCCTCCATCCCTCCATCCAGAGAGAACAATGGTTTCATATATGAACAGAAAAGAAGGATAAGAGCATGCAGAATGCATTAATTGTTGTAAATCAAACGAAAGTGATCTTTCACCAGCCTCCCTTTATGTTGTGGTGTGTTTTATTATCATTATATTTCCAACAGTGGCCTTGACCAGAACTCACCTCTGATTGACGGAGACACTACACACACCCTCCGAACCGAGCAGCACTCATTATTCAAAGTTAAACTCAGCAAAGTGGCACAGGAGAGACTCCAGCTTTTTAATATTTAACTGAAACTTTCTCCACCTCGTCACTACAAGGCTACATTAGCATGGAGCGCCCTTCACTGACACCTAAGAGCATCGCGCCGGCAGGACGGAAACCTGATTTTGTTGGGAGTTATGCGCCTCTTTGTTACGTAAAAAAGAACAAGACCGGGGCCACATGTGTGTATGAAGGTCCTCCTGTTGGATTTAAACACTTCAATATCAAACTGTATTCCTCCCATCGTGAAAATAAACCCAGGATAATTACAATTTCAGGAAAATAATTAATGAAGCGCTCTCCTTCAGATGTCTTCTAATTTCTGTGTGCTCACTGACTCTGGGGCTTTGGTGCTTGGAACATGTTAATTGGGAAATATTAGGCCACCTTTAATGAAAAAAGGCTTGATACTTTCCTCTCTTTTTTTTATTCCCTTTCAAAGTTAGTCCTATCCTCTTTGCAACAGTGCACTTCATTTGAAGAGTTCACATCTAATTGAGATTAGAGGCCCACCAAGAAGTAGACTGCAACCCCAGAGAGACCCAAACAAATTTACAAAAAGATTCACCATCCTTAAAAAAAAAAGAAAAAAAGAAAAAGAAAGACAGAAAAGTTCACTGGAATCCGTTTCACGAATGAGGAACCCAACAAATCTATCACATTACGACGGAATTTCCCATGGGCTCGGTATAAAGTTTTCTCCAAATCGAGAATGCGCTGCGTTTCTATCCGCTTTATTAAGATTCAAATCTTGCAGCTCCAAAGAAGAGATCATTAGAATCAATATTCAATTTGAGAGCTGCTGCTTGTGATGTGGGGCTGCGCTTCATAAAAATGTCAAAAAGATTTAGCTGCGACATACACTGGAGGAATGGCTTGCAGTTGTTGATATTGATTTGGAGATATTATTGAGAGAATGTCCAGAAGAGCCGCTCCAGCAGCTGCATAACCCCATAAGAATGAAATGGAATAAAATAAACGGCACCCGGTGACTCCGTGCGATAAATCATTTGTCAAAGTCAAGCGAGATTCCACTTAAATAAGAGGTGGAGTTTTTTTTTTCGGTGTATTTTCTCTTTGTGGACTTCAGGAGGATCAAACAGATAATATATATGAGTCAGTGACAAATGAGGTTTTCTGCAAATTTAAAATAAAAAAAATGCAACATCAGTTTTTTTTTTTTTTCCGTTTCAGCTCATTTCAAATATTTTGGCCCCGGACAATGACACTGAAATCACAGAATCCTGCCCATAACAGCTTAGTTTTATGAATGTGAACGAAGAATCGGCAGTTTGATTTCACGAGGTCAAATATCAAGTGATGAAGATTATCCTTCATCTTCTGAGTGACGCTGCTGTAGGTTTACGCTGCTGCCGAATCTTCATTCCTCTTTTAATAAAACACCATGTCGAGTCACAAGCGATTTTTTTTTTTTTTTTTTTTGCTCACAACTGACTCATATCAAACCTGTTTTGTGGCCGAGGGAGAGCTCTGTGGCCTCCATCGTATGTGCTACCAATTCAAATATCTTTCTACATGCGACTGAAGTGGCTTTTCCTCATTCTCCTTCCTAATTCCCTCCTCATGTTGTCTAGATTTTACCGTCTTGTATTTCACAACCGCTTGAAAATGAATCTATATGGGCTTGACTTGTGTTGCCAGATATGGCGGTATCCCCCAATTGGGAAGCCAAGCTCTCTCACCTCTTAACTTTGTTTATTTTGTAAATGTGTGTTCATGGCGTGTTCTTTATTACACATATGATAGTTTTAAAAGGATTTCTACACAAGCGGAGATTTGGGCTGGTTTTTATTGAGCTGTGTTGGTTTTTCAAGACTGGACACTTTCTATTGGAATCTCCCCGCCTTCAATCAGCCGCCTGCAGCTCCTGCAAAATCTTTTTAACAAACAGACCTGAGCACATTGACTCAGTCGTTTACGCTCGCCACTGGCTTCCAGTGCAGGATTAATTCTAAACCTTTAATGTTTGTTTTTAAAGTCTTACAGGACTTGTTCCACCTCATTTCTCTGAGCTTTTAACATTAAATCAAACCAAAAAAAAGGAATAGGAGGTCGTCCAATCAGCGGCTGAGGCCAAAGTACAAACATTGGTGACATTTTATCCCATTCTAAATCTTTTAGATGTATATATTTAAGTGCAGTTTTGTTGCTGTTTATTTTTGCCGTTTTATTGCATATTTTACTGCTGTCTCATTTTTAAATTACTGCTGTTGCTTTTAAGCTGTGAAGCACTTTGGTCACCCTCTGGGCTGTAGAAATAAACTGTGATTGATTGATTGAAGCCAGGAAGAGCTGCAATGACTCAACACTTACAAAGAGAAATAAAATCTAATGACAGGCAATTCAAATATAGTTCTTTGTTAATGTAACATACGGATTCTACAAGTTTGTAATTTGTGCTATCCTCTGTTTTTAGATCCCTAAATGAATTATAAGAATTTAAAAATGAGGTAAAAATGTCTTTTTCGGTCAAAAAGATTTCTTAGAGGTTTATTCGTTTCCAAAAGCAAAGTTCCTTCCTTTTCATTCCTCTATGATTGAACCTTTACCGGACACGTCGAACTCTACTGTCATGGAATGCAGGTCATTTAATTTTCTAGTCATGGATTTCTGTTCAAAAAGGGGTTTTTTTTCTTTTCTTTTTTCTTTCTTTTCTTTTTTCTTTTTTTCTTTTTTTGCAGTTAGCGCGATCGATTGATGTGCTCACATGAGGACGGCCGGAGCTTGGTGAACTCCTTCAGCCTGCAGCCACTATTTCATTTCAGCCTGATCAAAATTCAGCCAGCTTCAAGACTGCAAGGCCAAACAGAAGAGACTCTGTGGCTCAGAAACACTTGGAAGTTACGACAATACGTGCGTGGTTGATCACATCCGCCCACCGTCACGAGAACGGGACTGATGATTAAACATTTCACAACAAAACGTCTCCACTGTGGGCCGGGCCCGATCGAGCGGACTGAAGACAGACCCGCTGCACCACTACATCACATTATCCAGGTTCTTAAGTAAAGCACTGCACCAAAGCATGGCGGCTAACGACACGCAGGCCCTCTGCTTGATGGTCACCAGCAGAAAACGGCTGAATGTGCGATAACTCGACCGTGGTGCGAATGTGTGCGCTTGTAATCAGTCCTGCTTTTTATGAGCCCTGAAAGCATCTGCAGCCACGTGATCGAGCTGTTTGCGCTTTGTCTCACGCCAACGAGCGTGATTGGCTGAATGATCAGGAGAGACTCCGAGTCGACGGCGTTCGACCCTCTTCAGCTCCTTTATAGCTTCTCCTGGAAGCTTCCAGAAAGTAGATTTGGAGCCTTTTTTTTCTTCTCTCTTTAATTTTATTTGCATTTCACACTGATTTTCAAAAACGGGTCCAGTCTCCAGGCTACAAACAGCTAAAGAAGGTGAAACATCTGAAAGATGACAGAATATCTAAGAGTGCTAAAAAAAAAAAAGGATTAAGATAGATGGATGGATGGATGGATGGATGGATGGATGGATGGATGGATGGATGGATGGATGGATGGATGGATGGATGGATGGATGGATGGATGGATGGATGGATGGATGGATGGATGGATGGATGGATGGATGGATGGATGGATGGATGGATGGATGGATGGATAGATAGATAGATAGATAGATAGATAGATAGATAGATAGATAGATAGATAGATAGATAGATAGATAGATAGATAGATAGATATATAGATAGATAGATAGATAGAATTACCAGTGCAGAAAACTTTTTCTGGGAAAAAAAAAAAAAAATAGAAAAAAAGGGGAAAGGAAATACTAGTATAGCTAAAAATGGCCTAACCATTAGGATATGTGCATAGCAAGATGCATAAAAAAAAGAAGCCAACATGCAGTTAAAAAAAGAAAGAAAAATGACTAAAATTAATTAAATAGCTAAAACTATTATAAAATATATCTGAATTGTAATTTCAGGAATGTTTTTTCTTCATGTCGGATCGTTTACATGTTTTGTGGCTCCAGACAAGCTTTCATTTGGTGGCAAATCGTGAAAACGTCTCTGTTGGTCATAATAAGTCGCAGATCTCTGCTCTATTATGTACCGATGAAGATGATCATACACATGACACCTGATCTACTGACAGGACACGATCGCAATTTTAATCCATTTTCCTTCAGGAATGGTTCCCGAGTGACAGAAAAAGACATCTCTGCAGTTGGCTCCTGTGAACTTATATTTGTGGACATTCTTAAAAAAAAATATTCTCCACAACAAACTTTGACTTTTAGATTTATTTGCAGTCATGCTCACATCTGATATGACTTCCCCCATCGTGCAGCTCAACCAAGTGAACAGAGAAACCATGACTTTCTTGCAGCTCGTTCTGAAAACAAACCCTTCATTTGAATTTATTTTGAGTTCCCCGTAATACATGCAAACGGAAGGTGCAATCTACTTGTATGCAATTTAGCACAATCTGAGCAGGATTTCAGTAAATCAGGCTCGAATTTGAAGATTGGCACCACAGCAGGCTTGTTACTTCAGTTCATGATGAATGGGAAAATTCTCTCCCAAATAGGATCATTTGCAGTCTGACACTATAATCTGACATTTCAACAGAGCTGATGCAGCCGGTTTGTGTGTGAATGTTACAGAGTGGGTAAATGTGACTGTAAGAACCAATGGTCAACCAATAATGTTAAATATTGTGACTAACTTGCCCAAAATGCATTAAAATCATAAAATATGACGAAGTATTGTTTTGCTGCAGTTATAATATTTTGAAGTAATTTTCCTTAAACTCCTTCAATCGTGTAATAACTTCTTAGATTATCAAGAAAATGTTGTCATGGTAATGGGTCAAATATATTTTGTTGGGTTTTTACATTATTGGCTTTTTTTTACTTAGAAAATAGGGGAAAATTACTTCTTTATTGGCTGCTGAATGTGACCCATCCCGAGAATGGCTGCAACAGTTAAAAGTGCGAGGTAGTGAAGCATTCTGACCAAATTGTTGAAACAATGATTTATTTTGATGCTGAAAGACATTCTGTCAGCTTCGGCTGAGGTCGGAGTCTCTTCGTAGCGTCACAGGACATATTTTCATGAATTAAGACGACGGCCGTGTGGTTTTAGTCCCTCGCTAATTATTTACGAGGGAGCAAGAGACTGTTGTCAATCAGCCTATAAAGTTTTAATACCCGGAGGTTCGTAAACAAGGTGCGAGGGGTGTTTTCGCCATTAGGGCGGGTTTATAGATTTACCCCCCTCCTTCTTGTCACAACAGCTCATGTGTGCGCCGGCCAACGAGGACGAGAGGCCGCTTTAATGGAAACATGAGAAAATTATGGTAAAACATCAGACTTAAAGATGCGTGACGCCACATTTTAGCACAGGAATCAGAAGACAAATTCTAATACATCGATCGGGGACACGTTTATCAACTATTGTTGTAAAGAACACGTCACATGTAGGACAGTGGTGCTGAATGAGATATTATCGACTTTTACCAAGTTAGAAACATTTTAAGGCGATGAAATCTGAAATATTCCATTTCTATCAGTGTGACGGACACTGACGCGACCCTCACATATTTCCCTTATTAAAGTAAATGGCACACGCCGTGACTTTGAAGAATTGACCTTTAAGAGGTTAACCGGGCTGAAATGTTCCGCGATCTGAGAGTTTGATCCCAATTAGAGACTTCCTTTCACTAATGTTGTTATTTTGGTGAGAGATTTTACACACGGCCGGCTTTACAATGTTGAAAATACTGGAATACCATTTGAAAAAGGGGCCTCCGTTGAATGCAGCTCCGGCTTCTATTTTTAAAAGAAGCCTTGTTAATGGCGTGCAGTGTGGTTTGAAATGTGCGGCGTGTGATTGTGGTGCAGCGGCGTGCCGCTCCGTGTGGGAGCAGAGTCGAGCTTTGTGTGCTCGCGCTCGGAGGGACTACCAGTGCAGAACACAAATTATGTTTCCTGTGTTGTAGTCAATTATGCCGGGCTTCCTGTGCGCCGGCTGAACAGCCACTCCATATATTCCAGCCGAACAGCAGAAATATGATGTGGGAGCGGGCCCGGCTGACGGGTATTAATGGCAGCCACTGCAGCAAGGCGGCAAAAAAAAAAAAAAAAGAGAAAGTCTGGAAACACTGAGAGTTTTCAGGGGGACAAATCAGAGCAGAGCATTCTCATAATGAATGGACCTGCAGTGCTTGATTCAGAGCGACTCACACTGACCTGCGTCCTCAGAATAACCTGAGATTAACGTGAGATTATTTCACTTCGAAACCATCATCCATACAGTTATCAACCAACAGTCATGTTGTTTCAATCTGATATTTACAAAATACTTTTTTTTTTGTATTCAGCTTTTTTTTCTTCTATTTTTATTCTTTTAATAAAGGCACTTCAGGTTTCACAGATGCAATTAGGTTTATTTGTACTGATGGAGTGCAAACAGCTTTATTTAATTTTATTCATTATAACAGTTGAGGTTTTACTTTACACACCTCATATTTATTCCAAATTCAAATGTATATTATGTGTGTGGGTGTTCTAATATTAATATGCTTGTAACATTGATAATGAGAGCAATTATATGGATTCAATTCTAGATTATTGCATACTGTATTACACACACACACAAACACATTTAATTTACAATCAACTTAAAACTGAGTTGAATCCATTGAATGTTCCAAAATATGAGTTGGAAGTTGTATAAAGAGCTTCACTGCAGTACTTCAGTTCTAACAGGTACTATTTGAATCGCCCATAATGCTCCTGACATCGACCTAAGACAAGCAGTATCCTCTCACACTGTTAAAGCTGATGAAATCAGACTCAGATCCAGAAAAAAACCACCTGAAAGAATGTTTATCACCTGGAAAGTGATTCTTCATTCCACTGAACACATTTGATCATGTGAGGATTGTCAGATGTATTTGTATGTGCCCTGAAACAACTTAAAAGACCTTTGAACTGATTAAAGAAACTGTGTGCAATGCCTCTCTACGAGCTAAATGCACCCCGCTGTGTGTCATGTCCATGATAATCTTTCACCCGAACTCGGTGAAAAGTGGGATCACGATTTGAAACACGGCGGCTGTAGTGATCACTTGTTACCGGATAGATTAAGACGGTGAACCACCAGCAGCCGTTTCACTCCGGAATCACGGAGGTGATGAGCTGGTGTGGAGGGTGGAGTAGTGGTTTGTGTTTTCCAGCTCCCTGTTCGATCCTGGACTCTGGACCTGGAGTTTGGAGGCTCGGTATAGATCAGCCATGTCACCGGACACATTCGTCCTCTTTACTAGAATTACAACAGACTGCCTGCAATGAATGAGAATTGTACTACTCTAACATTTAAAGCTCTTTTAAGAGCTGAAAATTTACATTATTGAATTAAAACACACCTTTGATCATTTTAACTTAAAATGCATTCAGTTTGACATTATGCTAAACATAATTGATTGGGTTTATTAACAAAAAAAAAAACATTTTTTTTTAAATGATATTGAAATCCAGCATAGGTCTATTATAGATACTGCAGTTACAGATATTACTTCTTCTTACTGCTTTTCAGAACTCCAAATATTTTGTATTAAATAAACTATTACTGCTAACTTATTATTTATCCTATAACTTGTAAATATGACTGAGTTTTCCATTTATTGTTAAAGCAGGATAGTTTTCTTGTTAAATCAGGGGTTGAGGTTTGAAATAAACCGTTCTTCTGCATTTGCTCATGACAGAATTCTCCGTCGCCGTCTTCCAGATTCGGCGGCGGCCGCTCTCCTGAAGCACTGTACTGCGGCTGCGACACTACTCCCTGCCTTCTTTGCGGGGGATTCACGGGAATGTGGAGTTGCACAACAACAGCACGTGCACGTTACTTATCGGGCCACGAGCACCAGCTCCCTGCAGCTCCCCAACAAAGCTGACTTAGCAAAAACCTGCCTTGAGCCTATTTCCTGTGAAAAGACGGCGCTCCTCGTGCTTTGTGCGAGCGGCTCCAAACGCCTGTCCTCCTTCACCTGCTAATGCGGAGGGGTTTTGTTTTGTTTTTTTGTTTTTTTGACCATATGGCGCCAGTGTGACTCCTGCCTTTTTTGCCTAGCAGCTGTCCTGAATATTGACCAAATGGGCTATTTGTTTCACACAAGTAAGCATCACTATTTACCAAATCGTATTTCCCTGCTTGCCGGGCTCCAGCGGGGCTCATTCAGCCACATCAGGCCTGTTATCGGACCTATCATCAAGGCTGAAGCGTTTCCACGCTGCGCTTCAGTCAATGGAGCCTGTGAAAAGACAGGCTTCTCTGCCTAACAGCTTGCACCAGGCAATCTGTACTATCACACACACACACACACACGCACACACACACACACACACACACACACACACACACACACACACACACACACACACACACACACACACACACACACACACACACACACACACACACACACACACACACACACACACAGACACACACACACACACGCACCGAGGCAATCTGTGCTATCTATTAGCTGAGAGCTGAGGGTAGTCTATTCCCCACGCCCTGAACAGTACTCTCCTCCTCAGACGTCTTCTCAGATTCAATCAATAGCAGCTAGCTCACCACAGAGAGGGTCGTGTGTGCGTGTGCGTGTGTGTGTGTGTGTGTGTGTGTGTGTGTGTGTGTGTGTGTGTGTGTGTGTGTGTGTGTGTGTGTGTGTGTGTGTGTGTGTGTGTGTGTGTGTGGAGACAGTGGGGGGATACAGGTGGAGAGATGGAGTGAAGGCTGGATTGAGACGGAGTGATGGTCCAGGCAGGGGATGAGGAATGCTGATGCTGCTCTCCCATCAGAGGATGTCTAACCAGAACGGCGCTGACTCCGTCCGTCCTCCAAACCCGCCCGCACACCCATCATCACTCTCTCCACCTCCGTTCAAAACACGCAGCAGCATAAAAGTGTTTTCCCAAACGAGATGCACTTCCTTACTTCATATGCATTTTTCAAAAGAGAAAACTCAGACTAAATTCTGTTTAATCAAATATAAACACACGGTGTTACTATTTACCCCCGGAAGTGATATATTTCCACAGAATGTGGCGCAAAATGCACACAAAAGGCAAAAAATACAATTCAAAACCAAGTCGTTTGTTTGTAATCTTGCATGTGTTTGGATCTCCGCCCTCACAGTGCAGTTTTATGCTGATGATACTCCACTACTACTGCTGCCATTACTGCTGCATCACATTGCGTTCCAGTCTGTCCACCACTCCTACTGAGACACCAAAGTCCCCATGCCCTTTCTACCAAAACATTCAGCATGAAATACTGTATGTGTGATACATAAATCAAAATATGATTTTACTTGCTTTTATCACAACTGTGTAGAAGCAGCATACAGAAACTCAAGTGGAAGTCAGTGAGAATTAAACATGAATATATTAGTTTGTGAAACCAAACGCAACCGAATTTGATGACCTTTGAAATCAAACTTGACATTTTTGCAAATGTATGAACGTGAATGTTATCAGTGTTGGAACTACTTAGAAGCTTCGTGAACATGACCAGTCACTTTGTTTGTGCAGATTGTGCAGAAGCGTTTTGTCAGAATTTGGAATCAGGGGCAGCTGAAATGTACATGAATATGTAAACTGTGTCACTTTTAGAAGTTGGTCTCGTGAGCAATCGGGGTCGGTTTCATGCCATCGACAGTGTCCATGTTTAGTCCCACAGCCAGCAGTGTTAAACTAATGGTCCACTCCTGTAGTCTTTTATTAAAATGCCTCATGAGGTGACTGTTACATTTCTTGACCCCGGCAATATTTTGGCGCAGATTTCCAGACCTCTTGTCCCCTGTGTTGTGCATTATTAAAGAGCTGTCACTGCTGAAAGTTATAGCTGCTGCTGTCCTCTGCGCTGCTTCCCACAATATTACACTTGAATCTGACAGCTGCATTTGGCAATAATACACAAGAATACAATGCAGGGTGTAAGCAGGGTTCTATATTTTAATAACATAGTGCAACTTATCTAAAAATGTCTTTAAAAAAAAAAAAAAGCCAATAACTGAAAAAGAAAATGTGTCCAGGTGACAATAAATCTCTAATATATTGCATGGGATTTGAATGTTTGCCCTAAAAGAGTCATTTTCAAATCTCAAGCTTGGTGGGTTAGGGTTAGGGTTTAAATCCAGGCGTGTGGAAACGGCGTCGAGAAAGACTGAGTTTCTCCAAATGGTTTGCATTGCGGCTGCCGTCGTCCGTGTGGGAGTGAGCGGGTCGTTGTACTAATCATGTGACGCAAAGGAAGCTTCTGAAGTGGTGGAATCCACTATATATGTAAAAGATCACTCAGTTCCCAATCTTGGGAGGAGATCGGACTGTTTTTCTATCGGGGAAATAGTAGTGGTGCTGCCGGTTTCAGTGTGTGTGTGTGTGTGCACACGCAGCGTCATGTCCAAGACCAAGGATGTGATGGAATCATAAATGCGTGAGCAAAATTCTACATGAGCTGGGAGGAGGTTTCTTGAATGTGTTATTACACGAACGTAACTTGGATATCTGCCATGTACAGTAGCTGTGAGATCAGCGCGGGATTTTTAAGTGTTTTTGTGTTGGAACATGAGGAAGAGGAGGATGAGGAAAAAGAAGAAGAGGAGGTGTGTTCTCCTGTGCGTCACTATTTCAGCAGCGGTGGTGTTATGGTAGGTTGTTGGTAGGATGTTAGATGGAGCCTCAGGTGCAGAGAAAATCCCACCAAAACACATTTTCCATCAAAAATCCTGCTTTGAAAAAAGCCTAAAAGCTTTTAGACTGCATATAAGTGAACATTACAAAGTTCATCCTTTAAATCTCGTTACCAATAAGTGAAATATTGAGGGTTTTGTCTATGGAGGGCAAATGGCCACATTAACTTACAACACTGGAGGAAGGTGATTTCTGAAATATGACCGTTTTAAAAAGTGCAAACTTTACAAACAACTCTTGCTGATTCAAGGACGCTGAGACACTCAAGGACTTAACTGACACGCTGTGTGGCTAAAATCACCCAAATTAAAGAAACACCAGTAAAGATAAAGACCCACAATTGAATTGCCAACTTAGAAAATAAACTGCGCTTCATGGTTCCACACTGTCTTCATCTTTTCGTGGTGTTTTTAGTTTGCATGTTCTCTCTACATCTTTCAGTTTTCAATGGAGAGTCTCACTTCTCCCCACGCGGCCGACAGACGACACGCCAGTTGTGTAATTAAAGGACGTGTGTTAATATGCGTTTATCTCTCTGCGTTGGCGTCGCGTTCACCGGCAAACAGCCCCGGCTGCGCGCTGCCTTTCAGTCAATGTCACCCGGGAGCGGCGCCAGCTCGCCGTGACCCTCGTCACCATAAAGAAAACGGATGGATGAATACATGTATAATACATGCAGGGCATAAATGTATTAAAGTATAGCATATGCACATACAGAATTAAATGTAAACTAGACATTATGAATAGAAATCAATGCAAATGTTATGTATATTATTTGTTTCCCAAAATGTATAAATTACCATAAATAGCCGGTGTTTCATATCGTGAAGGTAAAGGGTGTGAACCGGTTGGAGTGTCCTTATTTTCTGCATGAATTGGTCACATGAAACTGCAGCCCAGGCTGAAGTGCAGGCAAACACAACGTGCTTCAGCGGATTCCATACAAACTGCTCAGATACTTCCTTTATTGAAGACAGACATTAAACATTAGCCATGTTTATCACTCCGAGAAAATAAAACACTACGTGGACTTGTAAAGCCCTTTTTTAACGGCTTCAGGATCTTTACCTCAACTCACGATCACACATTCTTTAAAGTTCTCACACACACATTGGGTTCAGCGCCGTGCTGAGGGGTGTTCTGTGTGGAATCTGCATGTTCTCTCTTGGCATTTAAGGAATATTTCATGGTTTATGATCTGAATGGGATTTGGTAAGTACCCAGTGCTCTACTATGTGTGTTCATGCAAAGGATATCAGTTTCCCTCCAATGATTTTGTAATTCAGAAATGGGAAAGCGGGTTTCGATTTCTTAGAGGAATTAAATCGAATCCACAGAGATTAAAGGTACACAACAGTACATGTATGTGGTACTGTTCCAATGTTTCATCTTAATATTTTGTTTAACACGTGGAACAAAAAAGAAGAAGAAAAAAAAAAAGAAAAAACACTAAGCAAAGTAGAATACACTCTTGTTCTTGGTATTTTAAAGAAAGGGCAGCTGTCAATGTCAGCGATAAGGTGGAAAACATAAGCACATCTTGTGTGTGTCAACATGCTGAGCAATAAATCTCAATCTGTCTGAGATCGGATGCTTGACTTTTATCCACCTTCAGTGAATATCATACATCATTAGTCTTTTACACCTCTCAAATTCTGTTCATTCAGCGCCGGGTAAACAGAAGAAAGTCTTCACCTTGGACTGAGAGGAGGTCGACGTGACGCAGCAAGTACGTCTCAAACTTACTGTGTCATCCAAGTGTGTGAAATGTAGAACTTAAACTTATGATCAATGACCTCTCAGGATAAATCAACCTACATTTTACATCATAATGAACAGAAAAGTCATTCTTCACAACTTTTTTTTTTTTTTTGCTGACAACGTGATTCTATCAGATCAAAGTCAAAAATGTTTGAAAATCAACCACTCCTATAAAATACATTTCATCAATTTGTCATTTGTGAGAAGAGACAGATTGTACATTTTTGACCGCGTCTTCTGAACAGCAGTCATTTCCGTGTGATTCTCAGTTTTAACGTCGGTTCCTTGTCGGGGTGGTGGGCGGCAGAAACGGCAGAGATTTTGACTGTGCCAGCTGAGCGCGATAGCGCATGTTGATGATGTCATCAACTTCTTGTTTTGGTTGAGAGCATGGCGGTGGCTGAAACCATTGAGCTTATATGGGAGGAGGAGGAGAACGAGGAGGAAGAGGAGGAGGAGGAGGAGGATGTGCTAGTAAAGAAGACTGGTGTGACGTTGTTTATATGGACCTAGTTTTGATTTAAGGCGTCGGATTTTGAGCAAAAAAACATAATCTGCCAAATATGCCGGGCACAGAAAAGAGTCCGAATACAAGTCATTTGTTTCGTCTCCTCAAAACAAAGCACGTTTTGGAATACGAAGAAAACCAAAGGCTGCGCCCTCTGCAAACGTCCGGTCAGTCAGGTGGAAAGAGAAAAGGCCTGACACACCAGCAGAACGATACTTTACATGCATTTGCAAAACAGTCGGGGGTGGACTGATATTTGTAGTGCTCGTACCGCGTACCTGCGTAACAACATGCTGCCGTTTCTTACAGTGGAAAGACACTTGATCCACGTTAGGAGTTAAATAGCCACAAGAAATGTTTATTTTATTTACATTTTACACTTTATTTTAAATATTTTTGTATTCTCCATTTTACTGACATTTTACATGTTTGTTTTTTTTAATATATTCATTCTTTATTTACGTTGTTTAATAATTTTGGGTGACTTTGTTTGAAACATCTGTTACAAATTAAAATAAAATGTTTTTTTTAATAGATTTTGCATAATAAATCTTCTTAAACTAACATCCTTTACTTTTTTGAAGTGTGTTTATTCTGCTGCAACGCATCAGCTCTGTGAGTGTGTTCAGAAATACAATTTTGACACACAGACACACACACACACACACACACACACACACACACACACACACACACACACACACACACACATATATATATATATATATATATACACACACAGAGGAAACAAATACATTGCAATATACATTGTTACTGCACATGGTTCAAAATATACTGCAATACAGATTTCAGGCCGAATCGCCCAGCCATGGTTCATTGTTTTGGCTGCTGTGAGATGAGAATGTGCTGCACCAGCCGCAGTGTGTGAACATGCAGCCACGTCAGGCTCAGAGAGCCGGGGCTGAGACCGAGGCCGCCCTCGGGAAACACTGTACTTTGGTGAGGCCGCAGCGTTGGCACGGCACGAACAGATGTTTACATGTACACAAATGAGGCACAGCAGGTTTCCTGTGAATGGCAGCCAACATGTCCTGTGCGCTTTGGGGTCGGTTTTTTTCCGTGGAAATACTGGGGGAACAAATTAGCTTTCTTCTCACTTCCAGGGGAATCTGGTGTTGCAGTCATAAATACTGGAGGGGACGAATCTCCTGCGGCTTCCAGCACATTAAATGTAACAAGAACAGCTGAACTGAGGCTCGCTGGGTCAGTGAAAACGTCCCTGCTGCTCCTCCTGGAGAAACTTACTTCTCAAACTGGTTTCCACTTTAAACGTGTGGCGAGTTGCTGCAGCAATTATTACAACGCCACAACGGCACGTCACGTCACATTCACAAGGACGCTTCTTTCTCAAGAGATCCAACACACCAGGAACACTGGTGACAATAATCTGGATGTTAGAGGAGGAAGACGCTCTTTAATCTGATGTTAGAGGAGGAATATGCTCTATGATCTGATGTTAGAGGAGGAAGATGCTCTATCATCTGATGTTAGTGGAGGAAGATGGAATCATGTTTGTGTTGATGTCTGAACGTGACATCCCAGCACTATCGCGCCAGCGGCTTCCTTTAATACATTCATTTCCTCCAACGGATGAAACTCGGCTGATTCTGCTTCCTGCACAGGGTGAAGCATCAAAGGATCGAGGAGTCTGATCCCCATCAAAAAGAATAAATGCACACAAGAATTCACAAACACTTTTTGGGGGATTTATGTATAAATGCATGTCTTTGATGAAATCACATGACCCCCTCAGATCTGCAGCGACGTGATTGGCCCAAAAAGAGAGAAAGTTGGATGAAATATCAGTAGAAATCTCTACCGAACGGCTGAAATGAGGATTATCAGCTTGTTCTTCAGAGATGCGTTTGTGGATGATGTTTTTAGGAATGTAGAAATGTGTTGTTGTTTTTTGTTTGTTTTTAATGACTGTGTGCTATTGTTCTTTTCTCTCTTCAGAGGAAAATGGCGGCTCAAAGAGGAAAGCTGCCCCGAGCAACCTCCAGTTCAAAACTGGGACTGCTGATGTACACGTTAAAGGAAGTCACTCAGCAGAGATAACTTGATCGTTTCTCTGGCCATGAAAAAAAAAAAGTCTCTTACACATGTTCGCTTTCCAACCGAAATTCCCCCCCAAAAAATAAAAAAGATTTCACTCTGCCACCAGAGTGCTTTTGCAGCCTGCAGCATGAAGTGAAATCTGAAAGTGAAGCTTTACTTTGTGCACCCTGCAGCCGCTCCAACCAAGCCTGCACTGTGGTGCAGTCCACTTCTAGCACAGAACTGTTGTGCTTTTTTCTGCTTCTGCTGCACAAATCTCTTCTGATGACCAAATAAATCAAAAGTGTGCAGCAGGATGAATAAACCTGAACTCTTAATCAACGCTACAGTCCTGGTTTGCATCTCTTACTTCTGAACGTCTCTGCGTCTTCCGGCAAACTTATCCAAGCTCCGCTTCTGCTGTGCTGCAGCTCCTGACGGAGCTGATCAGACACTCGGTACGGCACATTTGCAGCCGAGGACATGAGCGCGTGAAGCAAACGCCGAGTGCAACTTACCCACAGATACATCATCATGGCTGGACAGCTGAGTGCTTCCCCCTGCAGCACCGAGAAGACCGAGACTCCTCCTTCACTTGGTACACAAGTTGTGCAACCTGCAGACTGCGTCTCCCTCCGTCAGCAGCTCACCATCACACTCCTCCTGGATTTCAAAGCTGGATCTGACCCTGTGTGGAAGCCTGGACTTCTCTCTCTTCCCTCTCAGAAGCTCGCTTCGCCGCCACTTCTCTACAAGAGTGCCGGTGTGTGTTTTATTAGGCGTAAGTGTTTCAGCGTGCAAGTGTGGGTGTGAGTGTGTGTGTGTGTGTGTGGATGAGTAGGAGCGAGAGAGAGAGAGAGAGAGAGAGAGAGAGAGAGAGAGAGAGAGAGAGAGAGAGAGAGAGAGAGAGAGAGAGAGAGAGAGAGAGAGAGAGGAGAGAGAGAGAGCGAGAGCGAGAGAGCCTAATGACTAAATCTACTCTATGCAGCAGGAGGCTACGGTACACCACTGCACAATGAAAGAGTGAATACTAGACAGAGCAGGGAGGCGTGTGCGCACACACACACACACACACACACACACACACACACACACACACACACACACACAGCCGAAGCGTAAATAGCCGTTAGTAGCCGTATAAATCTCAGAGTCACAATTAATGTAATTTTTAAAGTGATGAATGGAAATATTCCGGTGTTTACTGTTTAATAAAAGAGTATTGCTGCAGCTGCTGGATATCAGCCAACAGGGAGGCTGTTTTTAGAACAACTTTATGAAAATCTCCTGCTGAAGTCACTCCTGTAATGAAACCTGTTAACTGAGGTGAATTCCTCTCAATGTGATTTGTTTCTGGTCCATACCCTCCTGGTGACCTCATACAGAAGTCAACATTCATGCTAATTCCTGCATGTTTTTATTGTTTCTTTAAACTAATCGTGATAACTTATGGATGATTATGAACATGTTGTCAACATTTTTTAAACTGTAAATAGTGAAACACTGTCTTTTTTCTGTTTCACTCTTTGTAAAAGATTTAATTCTGCATAAGTGGTATTTATCGGTCTACTGTATACTGACTTTAAAAACGTTACCAAACATAATGATTTTAAGATTTTATTATTCGTTTTTAAATGTCTTAATGGTCTTGGGCCTTCTTATCTTTCTGACCTGCTTTTACGATATGAGCCCTCGGGGGGGGGGGGGGGGTGGGGGGGGGGTGGCTCAAAACGGGCTCAAAACCCACTTTTTTAAAACTTAGCATTTAATTAGCTGATTATTTCACTTACGTGTTATTGTTTTTTTTCTAATGTAGTTAATATATTACCTTAATCCTGTATTTCATTTAATAATTCATTTTATAAGCTCCTATGTGGAGCTTATACATTCTTTGCGTTACGTTATTCATTGTATGAAAAGTGTTCTATAAATGAAGTTTGATTTGATAAACAGTGAATTACTACAATGGTTTGCATCTATTATGTTTGTGTTTGATCTGAATATGTTTGGAGACGGCTGCAAACTGCTATTATTGTGGTGAGACGTACTGTATTTCCTCAGCTGCCCTCCCACGACTCCTATATGTGGACTTTCTATGAGATTTTCTGGGTGCCTCGCCTAATGTCTCGTCTTTTTCGGAATTTTAGGAACTGTGATCCACCATCTCCCATATTGAGTTTTCTTTTTATTGCATAATTTCAAATTTTTTTTGCTTTAACCACTCTGATATGTTCAAACTTCTCTATCATGGATTCAGTGCATGAATTCAGCCCCACATGTAACAATAATAAAATAACACATGCAAACATGAAGCTGAAGATATTTGTGTGAGCATGTCATACAATCTTAAGTAAAAAACTTTTCAATAGCTGATCAGCAGGCTGATAAAATATTATTATTTGAGCAAATGCATTTTAAGACAGCCCTCTTTCCGATTGCTTTGATTACAAATTACACTCTTTATATCGGAAAGAATATCCGTATTTGTTATTCTGATATATTTGTTATTCTGGTGATTGTTTTCTCTTTAATTTTGGATGACTGTGTGAACATACAGTGTAAGACTCTGGTTTGACTGATGCTGAGACTATTTGTATCAAGACAAATGCTTCCACCCAAACACATCCAAAGAGTTTGACACTTCTACCATCTAAAGTCTCATGAAACTGTGCTTGCAGCCCTTCCACCTTAAATTTCATCACATGTTTCGGATTGCAGAATAACTCTAACCCAACGGCAGGAAATCTGTTGGGACCCCTGTTACCTGATCATGGAAAACCCGAGATAAGCGGGGTGGTTTGATATATTTATTAATCTTTTACTTTTCCAGTAAAATATCAATGAGACAAAGAATCTATTTTTCAAGAGAGTCCTGGACAAGAAGCACAGCAACTCATTTCAAAAACATATAAGAAACTCTAAAATTCTCTTTGGATAAGATATAAAAAAGAGACAAACCCGGAAATTTCTAAAAAAAAAAATACAAAAACCGAGTGTATACCGGTTGTAGCGTCTGAATAAAGAAGTTGGTTCTATGCAGACATACAGAGCACAATGAATGGTCAATGCTCAAAGATTAATTATGAAGCATGAAGTACCGGGAAGCTGAATGCTCAAAGGTTAAAGAATGTAGGAATCACAGTCGATCCAGATTGGAGCGTGAGATCACATGCCTTTGCAGACGGATGGAGAGTTCTTGTTGTTGAGGCTTGTGAGAAATACTGTCGCTGTGGAAGCCTGACATGGCTCGGGGCAATTACTGAACGCTCGCAGGACAAAGAGCCTCAGTGGGAAAGAGAAGGCGGTGAAATGACCAAACTCACTGGTACCATGGACGAGTGTGTAATGAAACCACACACATGTATTCAGAGAACAATACTCTATAAACATTAACAATTGGGAGTACGCGGACATCCGTATGGACATACAACCAAGTTGAATTGTTTTATTACGGTGAATATCACCTGACGATAAAACGACCAAGTCCCGTGGGAACATGGACTGGGGGGTCATGAGTAGGGATGGGAATTAAAACCGGTTCTTGTTGAGAACTGGTTCCCACTTTTGTGCAAACAATAATCAATTCCATTGGGTGCGAATGGCATTGCATAGCTTACGTGGTGGCGTCATTCAGCAGTGCAAAATGCAGTGGAAATACGACCAACATGCAGAAACCTTTGCACAGACAGCAGCGGTAACTTTGAATGAATGTTGCGTTTTTCCATCCACTCGGAGTGAATCTGAACCCAGCAGCAGCGACAAGGTTAGCATGTGCTCTGCTGTTAATACTGCAAGTTTCCTTTCCAAATGAGAACCAGCAAGAGAACTGACAATGAACCAAATTGTTCAGCAGAATCACAAATCGAATTGGAATCGTAAAAATCGTATTATCTTATTGTCCTTGTGACGTGAGGAGCTGTTTTCAAACTGTCCGACCACTGTTGTGTAAACGGGGCCTGAATGGTGGCACAGATCTAAAGTTAAATAGTACAGTCAATATCCAACCAATCATGGTTCAGAGTGCACGCCTCTGCAGGTTATTCAAAGCAACTTCCGTCCATGTTGATCACTTCATCTGCGACGCAACAGAGGCCCCCTTACGGCAGTTTATGGCCCTGAAGTTGGGATATTTTCAGCGGCAGACATGAAATGTCCCAACGGGGTCACGACTGCTGGAAATGACTTTGCCGGAGCACGTGCAAGTTGACAATATCCAATTCTAATAATGGATGATTAACTCAAACAGACCAAAACAAACCATTTGACTTCCTACTAACTGATTGCAACTTCAGTTGGACTTAATGAGTGAATCAGTCATCAGACTGACCCACACGGAGTTGACAGCCCAGCGGAGTGAACGTTCATTAGGACAGGAGGAGTGAGGGGAACACGAGGGGTACTTCACCAAGACAGTAGCTTGCCTCTATGAGAAAAGTCACTCCATTATGACTTGAAGCAGTTACAATAGTTCCTTCTTGCCCGGGGGCATCTATTTGGCCAGCGGCAGCCCTGTGAGATGATAATTAGCCACCTCTACAGGGGTGACTCGGCCTGGCCTAGAGGGCGCCACAGAACTCCAATAGGGCACAGTGTCTGGGACCAGCGAGTTTGAAGAGCGAGAACGCAGTGTGCCCCAGTGATTGAAACAAATTCGTTGGTCTCTCACCAGTGTCGGACATGTGAATCTTCTTGAGTCGGTTGTGTCTGACTGGACAGATGGTTTCTATACAGAGCTGGTGAACACTAGACAGTGTGTCATCGCCAGCTAATGGCTGCACATCCGAGGCTACATTCAAAAGCGTCTGAAGAATTTGAGGGTATAGGCTCCAAGATTTTTTGGGGTGTCCTTTTTTTTTTATTTCCATAATTTTGCAAAATTCAGGCACAAATCAAAACCATTGTTGTATATGTGACACTTTGGAAAATAATAAATAAATGAAATGGGCACCAGGACTCTGGTCGATTACAAGTGATGAAAATGGTCGACTCACTTTCTGATCCATTCCCAGGAATTGTCGCCCAGATCCTAAAAGCGATGGGAGACATCCAGGAAAGTCGACACCACATGTGGCTCGATGTTTTGTTGATAACTTGAGGAAGCCTCTATATTTGCTCAGACCATCACCAGGAGCCACAGTCAGAGTTCATCGTACTCCTTTAACCACTGATTTCATCCTGACAACCATCCTGTGGAGGATTCTCGAGTGGAGAATGGAATTCCCATCCAATTGGACCGTGTCTGATCAAAATAGACGAATTTGCCATGGAGTCTTTCCATTGTGATTATTTGTGTTTAACTATTTGATTTCTTCACGGCCCACTATATATTTGAGTAACACCGGCATAATAATGTGATGCACAAAGGGGTTCAAGAATGTGGACGTAAACAGATGGATAAAAAGCATTTAAAGCATTGAATATCTAAATCTATATCAGAAACATTTTAAGGTATTGCAAGGATTCGTTGGCACATAATGCTTGGTATGTATAAAAAAAAGTTGCTTAAATAATTTCATGGAGATTGCAAATCACGACAGGAGCCTTCAGATTACTGTATGGCTGCATGAGGGTGACCATTTTTTATGGAGGAGTGCTACATCGGGTCGCATGAATGTGTGTGCAGGCCCAAGAACACTTTGATCGCACTTTGTAGGGTCATGGAAATTATATTTCATGCTGGTCCATGGCCGTAAAAAGAAAATGAGAATAGATGTGATAACATTTTCACATCATGACTATGGAAATAAAAAGTGACAGAAAAACTGACTGTTAAAAAAGCCCCGAAGGGCAAATGACCCACAGATCCAGTCTGAAAGTCTAATCTAGCTGCTTCTCATTTCCCCTTTTATCCTGAAGGAAATACTTGTTCATTTCTTTATGGCTGTGGACAATTAAAAAGAAATGAAATAGCCTGGTAGCTCTGTGTAGAGGGGATTGCAATAAGATGCTATGGCATGAATAATAACACTAAGACTGAAGTTTATTTTTAGACTCAAAGTGTACCCACCATCTAATGAGTTATGCTACACGGCTTCAAAGCCGACGCAGGCGCTACTGACTGCTGCTGGAACTGCAACTAATGCTTCAGCTTTATGACTGCTTATTGGAAATAAATTGAAATAAATATATAAATAGTCATCGTTCGCTTAACCTCGCAGTGAAACACATGGCTCGCCTCAAAGTCCCACGAGGCAAGAAGTCAGCAAAGAGGCGAGATCTCTGACTCATTAAGTGTGGATATAAGCTGGCTGTACTCAATTTACAAGATTTATAATGAGTCTCCTGGTTCACGTCGACTCTCAAGCCCCTTGTCAAGTCGCTAATGAGACCAAAACATGCTTATCATGCAGATGCCTCAGACCGGTTCGATCAAAACATTCAGTCATGGTGAGCGGCACGCA
Organism: Blennius ocellaris; assembly: GCF_963422515.1. Lineage (NCBI taxonomy): Eukaryota > Metazoa > Chordata > Actinopteri > Blenniiformes > Blenniidae > Blennius > Blennius ocellaris. The sequence goes on along the minus strand of NC_137665.1, from coordinate 18,040,302 downwards.
TGAAAACATGTGCAGACAGAAACGGTACAAAGTGGAGGACGGGTCTGTAATCTGGGCTGTCGAGGTCATAACATGATGCACAGCTCTGCTGCTCCAGGAAGGGGGGAAAAAAAACAAAAAAAACCCACAATGCATGTCAGGATATGGTAATGCCAATCAACATTTACATAGACTGTGTAGTGCATTTTATGGCGTTAGCAGTCCCTGCACAAGCTTTCACCAGGAGCATTAAACATAGCTTGAGGACGAAAACCCGGGTTCAATGCAGGGCGTCCAGGAAAAATAAAGACATTAACTGCAAGTTTTCAATCAACTGTGGTTCCTAATTTGACCAAAGTGGACGTCACGGCTTGATTGAGAGTAGCACACGTTAGAGAATTGGCTGATGTGGTGTTTAAGTTCTACTGTAAATGAAACGTGTGTGCATCAGTAATTCAAAGACTGTCTGATGCAGCCGTGCTTGCAGTTTTTCCTCCGAACGAAACGGCGTCTGGCGTGATTGATGTGTTGTTATTGCCTTCATCTGTGAAACATGAGCTCTGATGCACATTCAGCAAACAGACCGAGACGCCCGTACAGAGAGGAGTGGTCGTGCTAGCATGGACGCAACAGAACTAAAAACCCAAAACAGGCCAAACACACAACGGTCACGTTCATTTACGTGCCGCTCATATGAAGCCATCAGATGATTAATAAGCTGTTGGCGAGTCTTCCACATACATGAACCCACAACATCAACAATGAAAGTTATTCTGTTCACGCTAATTTCTAACATTTACTAAGAATTGCAAGATGTTCAGCGATAATTTGATAAAGCATACGTTTGTTGCTCCTATGAACAGTGTATATATATATAATATTTTACAACATCCTACAACACTTTAAGACACTTCCTGCAGGTCGATGCCAGAAATCTGAAAGGTACCAATAGATGGACGGATGAATACGTTGGTTATGAAAATTACGCTATTAACAAGAAATTCAAAGTGAAACTTTGAGATCTACTCCCCTCCGGAGTTGAATCTTTGCCAGAAGTAAATGTAGTACTACTGTGATGTTGCGACCTCAAAGCTGATTAATTGGATTTCTCGCAAAATCAGCTGACGTGAGTTTGAGATATTGAAGTTTACATCGGTTTTTTCACTGTCATTGTTCTGCTAACAACAAAAGTGTTACGATGTTGTTGACTATTAATCTGTTCATTGTTTTGTGACGTGTTTGGATGTGATATAACAGCCAGGACCGGTTGTGATTGGGAAAAAAAACAAAAAAAAACAAGAGCATTGGGAATGTGGTGGAACGTGGTGTCAAGTACACAGAATAAGAGGAATGGCTCAGGGGGCCATTGTCTTCTGAAAAACTCCGCCCACCCAAGCTGTAGTTAAATAGTCGTCACACTAACAAACACTGACATCTTCACAGAACACGATCTTAATCCATCCATCCACCAATTCAAGGATGAAATGTTCTGGCCTGAATGAACTTTCTTCACATCAAGAAAACTAAAAAGAATTGTTTATTTTCTTGCAGAGTGTAACTTCACCTTAATGTTAATGGACAAGAAGCAGGTTCAGACACATCAACTGGAGCCACTGTCTCCCCCGTCCATCCATACATCATCCATCCATGTATTCATGGATCCGTCCACCCACCCACCCATCCATCCATCCACCCACCCACCCATCCATCCATCCATCCACCCACCCATCCATCCATCCATCCACCCATCCATCCATCCATCCATCCATCCATCCATATGCCTCAGTAGGCGATGAGTCATTAATTAAGTGAATAGTTCAGTGGTGGCCTGAAGGTCAGAGAAGCATGAGTGGGATTGAGGTTCGAAACTCACTGTTACTCATGTGGGTCCCTGAGCAGGACCCCCGACCCCTGACCTTTGACCCCAGCAGCTCCCAAGGTTCAATGCAGATAATTAATTTCCTCAAGAACTTCAAGCATTCTTATATTTAAACTTTTAAAGGTACCTGGAGAATATCAAAGTTTACACATGGAGAAAATCCCCACACTGAAACTCCCATGAGACTGAAATCAAACCGGGAACCCTCCTTCTGGGCAGCGGCAGCGCTAACCACAACACCGCCATGCATCCAGAATTCTGATGATGTGGACTGAAATGTCTAAAAGAACCAAACTGGATCTAACAGGCCACACAGATGTTTCTCCTTTGTGAGAATAACAAATAAAACATTAATATCCCTGGTGAACGTTTCATATCATCTTGGTGACTTCACACCTGATAATCCCACAAGTGCATTTAATCGCCGTACAGAGCTGCTGAGGGAAGTCACTAAACTCCTGTCATATAATATACATTGTAAGACGCAGCGTACCATCTGGTGTGTTGTTTAAAATAAACCTATATGGATGTAACTGTATCTGTACCCTTCTGTTTTCCCCACTTCGGTCTGAACAGGGGAATTGCTCCACTATTTTAAAAACAGGATGAGACTTGAGGCTAAAAATACAAACAGTGCTCCTCTCAGGGCTTATACTCTCAATAAACTACATTGGTTGTTTGGAGCTGGTGGAGCTCCAACGTGAGACTTTGTCCTGATCTGCCTTTTAAAGTCTGAAAATACTGATTTGAACAACTTTTCAGCTATAAATATAAACCAATACTTTGTTTTTGCTCTACTTAATGATTTTTTTCTATTTAATTTCTTAAACTGGAACATAAATGTATTTTGTACTTTTCTTTACGTTTTCAAACGTCTCTTGTTACGACCTCTAATGCAAGGTGTTCAAGTTCCTCTGCCAGAAAAAATTATCTTTAAACTAAACTTGTCCGAAAAGGAAGAATCATTTCTACAAAGAGAATAAACCAATTCATGAAATCAAGACCAAGTTGATATGTTTGCAAACAAACCAGAAGTTAAAGCCATCAAACTGGGTTAAGGTTTCCGGCCTGGTCACCTGCAGAAACCTGCCGCAAAAGTTTCTGGGATATCAAAGATGGCGTTGCGGCAGCTCCAGCGAAAATATCAACATTTGACCGATTCAGCCTGATCGAACTTCAGTAAACTTCAGACGTTCCGGCGACGCCAAGATGTCAACAATCCTGGGTTATTTTTTTGCGAAATATAAATGCTGTAAATACATGTTTGTCTGAGTGTACTGAGGTATTTCATTGAGAAAGTTATTGACGGCGTATTAGAGATGTACATCAACAACAAAACTGGCTCCTCAATCTTTCATTTTCCCCCGAATGGATTCTGGTTGAGTAAATTTAAAGACATGGACCAATTCAGGACCGGCTGGGATCAACCTAAAGCTCGGAGGAAGAGGAGGAAGAGGAGGAAGAGGAGGAGGGATAGAGTACAATAAGAGTCTGGAGAACAGGGGAAAACAGATGGACTTCCTGTGTGTTACACTGTTACAGCTGGAGTTGTGTCTGGTTTCAGTTAAACTTGTTTTCTGTCTGTAAGAGAGAAAGAGTGCCCTCTTCTTCCAGGGAAGATATTGCGAAAACTCATTCACTCGATCCCTGTGATTGTTGGGAAAAGGAAAAGGTCTTATCAAACACTCTTGTGGTAAATTATTGTGTTTGTTCTGGTTATTAATTTGTTTTCCAGGTGAGTTTACACTTTGATTATGTAGTTTATTTTGGGGGTTTAATCTAGGAAGACATCGTCGTCGTCATCGTCATCCATTTTGTGTGTATGTGTCCAAGACTTCATCCAAACAAACTCGTGATGACTCATAGAAGGATAATAGATGTATTTCTACTTTTTATTTCTCTCGTTACATTTAAAGAACTGCACTTTATTGATTTAAGTTGAGACATTTTTTAACCATATTTTCTACTTAAGTCCAGAATAAGCACATTTGCGGCTTCTAGCTCAACTCCAACTGCATCTAAAGAGAGCTCCCACTCTGATTGGTTTATTTCCTCACATTAAGAAAAGAAACACCCGAATAATGCAACTATGATGCACACATTCACACACAAACACACACATGTACTGAAGTAAACACAAGATAACTGATGTCTTCCTCGCATTCTGAAATGTATCAACTTTTGAAACATCAAACCATCACTGATGAAAGTGTGTGCACGCGTTTGTGTGTGTGTGTGTGTGTGTGTGTGTGTGTGTGTGTGTGTGTGTGTGTGTGTGTGTGTGTGTGTGTGTGTGTGTGTGTGTGTGTGTGTGTGTGTGTGTGTGTGTGTGTGTGTGTGTGTGTGTGCGTGTGCGTACTCACCCTCAGCGGCTCTGGCTCGCAGCTCATTAGTTGGCCTGAAACCTAAAGAGAGGAAACAATTAGCTGTTGACTGTGACCACGAGCCTTAAAAGCTTCTTCAGCCACATTACCGCTGACAAGCACATTACATTATCCTCCATGTTCCTAATAGACAACACAGTGAGAGATAAAGCTGGACTGATCTGCACTTTTAATGTGTGATCGAAACAATTAGGACACTTTCGATTCATTAAAGGGAAGTTTCGTTGTGAGGGGAGCCGACAGGTGAGGAGACGGAGATTCACCGAGTCTGTCTGTCTGAGTGAAGCCAACTCGCCTTTGTTTGCTCCATTATTCAGTCAAAGCATGAAAATCCTAACTGTTAAAGATAAAATAAAAATAAGTCATGTAATCTTTTATAACTCTAGAGCGAAAAGGTGAAAACGGGTTCAAAGTAACCTTGACGACTGGACGAGTGAATAGCCAGTGACGAGACTTAACTGAAAAACTACATTAATAATCCTCTTTCCATCTTTTTCTTTCACAACAGAGTAAGTTTTCAAAGAAATGGTGATGAATTGAAAACCTTTAAAGATTTGAAAAAACTAAATAATTTACAAAAACAAACATTATTTCAGCTAATTAACTCAAATCTCTCATGGTCTTCACTTCAATAATTTAAGATTTTAAATTTATAGTTAAATTAAGAAGACTTTTGTTTCTTTCTTTCTTTTTTAATTGTTACATACTAAAATACATTAAATAAATAAATAAATAGTTGCTTGTAATCAATTAATTTATTAATATGTAAATATTTCTTGTGTAATTTATTTAACTACCCTACACATTTATTGAATTCTTTTAATTTTTTAAAATCAGAACTTTTAGTGTCCGGGACTGTTTTTTATCCCTTCACCAAATGTAAACCAAATCACTCAGTTAGTATTATGACACTGAATCAAATTCCATCCTGCAACAAACATTTGAACGTCAATGAACCTCAGAACAGATTGAATCTCCATAATAAACAAACAGCTCAGAAGTTTTTAGAATTGTAAATATTTGATTATAGCTTTAGCTGTCTCTACTAGTTTTATTCCTCTTTTTCAACTCAAGAAATAATGACTTCTGGTCAAATGTTTCCGGAGAATAGTTCCCTGGTCTTAATTCAAATGTATGTTTAGTTGACAGAGAAAAGGTTGGTCATCAAGAACTGGAGTTCAAAAAAGCATGACTTTAAAATGAAAAACTATATTTGGATAGAACTCCTGCAATGTTTATAAAGGAGGCTATAACAATTGTATTAAAAGCTTCTTGGTGGAATATGTAAGTGGTTATAGTCCAGCAATGTGCTCCTTCTTGGGATTAACAGTTGGACTCTTGCATTGTTGGCTGCATGGATATTTAATTTACATGTGGTTAAGCCCCGCCCCTGAATGTAAACGAACCAATGGCATTCAATTACCGACCGCTCGGACTCAGACCAACATTCTCTGCTCGATAGAGAAGAGAATGAACGCTCAGCGCTGTCTCGTTCCTGCTGCAGTGCGGTTTCTACACCGGCAGCTGCTACGTAAACACGCAGTCAGCTAAGAGTAACTAAGGGGGGTGGAGCTTAGCCAAAGTTCCATTCAGTGACACCGACATTACAAACCTGAGTAAAAAAACAAAAGTAAAACACAGTTTATGTTAGGAAAATGAAGACCAATGAACTGAGGTCCATAGGCAGTGTGACCACATCAGGCTCTAGCGGCGTACACTCCAGAGAGGACGTGATGGAGAGCGCAGTGCATTCTGGGTAGGAGAACTGACAGCGCAAATTCAAAGAAGCAAATGCAGAACGGAAAAAATGGTAAAATATGTCATCAGCAGACGTGAAGTAGTGAGGCTGTCGCTCATTGACATCTGCTCTGAAGACTATAGCTTGTGCTAAACCATTAGCCACAAGCTAATTAGCCTACTCTAGCTGGTCACATTTTACTCGCTGACAATCAGAATGAAATACAAATATTATTCAGACAATATGATTCCATTATTTGAAAACGGGTTTCACTGCAAACACACACTTTCAGCATTAATTTGCTGCCACTCGAGGTTTTTATCAGGAAGAAATAAATAAATAAATAACTGAAGTGTGCAGAAAGTGAGTGGGAACTCCAGTAAATGTGTTGGAAAAAAATAACAGAGCCAGTGTGTTTATTAATAAATCCATATTCCTGCAGTCAGAGCACCAGTAACACACACACACACACACACACACACACACACACACACACACACACACACACACACACACACACACACACACACACACACACACACACACACACACACACACACACACACACACACACACACACACACACACACACACACACACACACACACGCTGCACTTTACCTGCTTCTGCAGGAGACATCGGATTACCCGAGGTCATTAATCCTCTTTTCCAATTTAAGAAATGTAATAATTAGCCGTGCTTTATTTTTGCATTGCGAAGCAAACGGAGCCGGGTCGTCGTTGCGCTAATTAACCCACACTGAGTGCCTCTGGTAGCACATTTGTGGTGCAGCGTGATCTGCTCTGCACCATCCAAACAACAACATGATCTCCTGCAGATGCAGAGCCTTAATTTGTGGAGTGCCTCTTTCAGGCATATTTCACTGTGCAAGGTGAATGTTTCCACTGCAGTTGTTGAGTGCTTCTGGTCTGAAAGCGACTCATTTCTGGTTTCTCCGACTCTGCTGTGTTATGAAACTATATATTGCTTTACAATCTGTGCATTATGTGGTTATGCGCAGATCATGGCACTTGGAACGATGGCAAGGTTTTCCTTAAAGAATTAAAGATGAATGATTACTGTCAACGTGACTCCTCGCAGGCCTCATTTAACAGACACCAGCACCCAAAGATTTGGTGTGGTTTCCTTCAGACCTGCCAGAATCAAAGCCTCGGCCACTCGGGGATGCAGTAAATGGGAAGCTGGGAAGCCTCCATTGTTTCCTTCCCCCGATCTCTCCCACTCTGCCTATTACAGGCTCCGTGTGATTTCCCTCGCTTCAGCATTGATTTGGGAGAGAAAAGATAACCATATGAGGATTATGAGAGAGGAGATAATGGGCGGCGGGAGAATGGTGAAAAAATAGTTCTGATTGTATGCTGATGCCTTTCTCCCCAGACAGACATGTTTCAGTATCACATTGAGACGGTGCTTGACCCAGAGCGAACCTGAGAGGAGGGCCGGTCACAGCCAAACCAGCATCTTCTGATTCCACAATAAAGCCAGCGATAAGAGAAGGAGTGGCTGATTTCTATCATTATTCTCGAGTGCTGTCTGAAAAAAATATACCACAAATTTAAACCAAACCATGACCGGGCGGAGGAGAAAAAGAAAAAAAAAGTGATGATTGCACCAAGTCAGGTTTGTTTTTCAGGCAGTGAAGGAACGTTAAGCATCAACCAATGTCACAGGAGTGTTTCAGAAACTCACTTTTCTGTTTAATTTAAACAGAAACTGGTCCACCTCAAGGACAGAGCAACAGGATACACAAAGCAACCACGGTGCAGTGCGGTGAGGAGTACACAGACCTGAATGTTGGGGAGAGGAAACTACCACCGTCTCCTCAGGACAGGACTCAGCTGCACATCTCACGGAGAAATGACACTCATGAGCAAAGCCATGATTAGAATTTCTCCACCGATGGTCGGAGAGAGATGAGAAAGAAACCAACGCTGTCAAACCGGGACGACGGAAGCCTCTTGTTCCCAATTACAATACAGTTATTTGATTCAATAATATCTACACACCTCAATATGAAACACAACTTTCGTCATCCAGACTAAAATCAGAACTGATGAAGTATTTTGGGTGAGAGGAGAAACACCTTCACACCTTAAAGCATGTTCCTCTGTGATGAGGAATTGATATATAATATATATATGGATCTCTTTACAAACACTCAAGCTGGACTGGAATCAGAACATAAATAGTTATTGATAATGGAAGCAGTCCACAAAGACCATGGATGCAATTTCAGTAGAGACACTGTCCGTCTCAAAAGTCTGATGGACTTTCAGTGGACAGTCACCATCAGACATGATTCAGTAGAGTGGACCAATCACTGCCGCCGTGGACTTTGACATGGTAAAATGGACCAATCACAACCCTTGTGGTCTGCGTACTTCCCTTTAGTATTCTGTGCTGTGCTGAGCGTATAGATACAGGCTGTTGGAGGTGAATGTACCACTGTACAGCCTCTGTGTATCGTTTGCATATGGAGTATAAAACATTCTTTACTGTGTCCAAATAGTGTATCAGGAAACTCAATGGTCTATTTTTACTGTTGAACGAGCCAAAATGTAGCTGAGAAAATAAAAGAAGGATGTCAGGATGTGATCTGTGAACAAACCAGAGATGTATTTTCCTGACAAGCCTTGTTTCTGGTGCTTCATTTTCAAAAGAAATGGAGTGTAAAAGTAATTATTTTTTTATCAGAACCCAAAGTTTTACGACTGAAAGTAAAAACTAAAAAATTATAGAGTAAATGTGAAAGGACAAAATAAGCTATGAATGAAAACTATCGGATTATCAGATCCAGAGGTTGCAGACTTGCATTTTAGGTAAAAATATTCTCACGAGCAAAATATTGAACCAAAACTTTAAGTACAGACTATTCTCAAGCCAATGCATTTTACTCAGCTATATTTTTGATTTGATGTATTTTGTCTTGTTATTTCCTGTTGTATTGTTGCTCTCACTGTTTCCCTCTCATGTCAGATGTTTTGCCTCAACACTGTGTGCTGTCTGAGTCATTTTCTCTTTCCTCTTGTTTTTATGTAGCGTGGTGCGTGTGTGTGTGTGTGTGTGTGTGTGTGTGTGTGTGTGTGTGTGTGTGTGTGTGTGTGTGTGTGTGTGTGTGTGTGTGTATGTGTGTGTGTGTGTGTGTGTCAGCTGTCAGTTCACTTCGTCTGTTGCTCTTGTCAAGTTGTTTCTGCCTTTCTAAGTTCTTGTCACTCATCTCTGCTTTTTGATCCTCGTCTGTCTTGATTTTGCCCTTGTCGAGCCCTTTGGTACGTGTTTTTGAACCTGGCCTGAATTCTGACTTTGATTTTCAAAATGCAGGCTGATTTCTATTCCCACCACGGGCCGTGCAGATCAGTCCTGTAAACTTCACCTTCTCTCATCAGAGACTTGAGTGTCAAATTCAAAGATTACCAACTCTATGTTAAAGAAGAGCGAAGTTCTGCGTTAGTTGCGCTTTAGGACTGAAAGACACATTAAAAGACACGCTGTCAAATCCTACAGCTCAGATGTCAGTATGTTGAAGTTCGGCATCAAACAAAGCTGCTTTATTATGATGTCGGCAGTTACAGTTCTCATGTCAAGTCTAACATGGGAGCTCTTCATACGTTCTGTAAGCAGACAGGGTATACAGCAGGTATTTGGTAAAGTCGCAAACATACACTTATAAAGCTGGGTTCCTCTATTTGTGGAGGAAATACTTCTGGATTGCCTCCTGACAGAGGCGTCTGCTGATGTAAACTATTAATCTCTTAGTTCAGTGAGCAGCACTTCTATGATAGCAGTAAGGATAAACAGGAAACGTCTATAGGGACGGTTGGACCACACTCTTCCGGTCCAGATTTCAGAGCTTAGATGAGGACAGCTTCGTTCAGTCTTCTGCTTCTGTTGAAGGGTTTAAGCAGGTGTGGACCCACATCAAGCTGCTTTAGCATTTTCAGAGAGAACATCTTCTAATGGGCTGTTTTTACCAGGATGGAGACCTTTATTGTCCTTGGCAGACCCTTGAAAATGTTGGTAAGGAATCCGAAAGAGTCTCCTCTCGACCTCACCTCTGAAGTATACTGCGGAATGAGGAGCCCTTGTTATGTCTATTGGCGCTTTTCCATTACAAAGTTGTAGCACTTTCCAGCTCGGCTCAACTTGACTCAGTTTTCGTTGTTTTCCAACACAGTACAGTACCAACTCGGTATGGGTGGAGTCGTCAGCTTTTCCCGGCACTGCTTCAGTATCAGGTGGTGTCCGTGGGTGGAAATTAGCTCAGAGACCTATTGATACACTTTGTCATCACGGGTTGATCTGTGTGGCTGTTGCTGAATCCTCGTTGGCCACCAGACAAAGAAATGCACCTTGCTGTTGCTCCACGGGGTTGACTTCTGTGCATCCATCTCAGTTTGATTGTTCTTGTTGTGATTGGGTTTTCAAAATAACGGGGTCAGTCCTGGGTGTGCTTTGCCGTGCCTCCCACTCTGCCCCAAGTTGAGAAAGCGCTCGAGGAACAGCCCAATACAATTACTTCTTTAGTTCTGACGGTGTTGAGGACCGGATTACACTGTCAGACGTTAGATCCTCTGCTTGTATTAGATCTTGTTCTTTTCAGCAATGGTGCCAACCGTCATTATGTCATTTATAAACTTGATCATAGTGTTATAGTAGTCGATGGGTAAAAAACCCTATGAAGTGCCTATGATCATGAATATGATGTCAGATGAAATTCTGAGGTATGTTGGTCAGGATGTCCATGAACAAAACGAGGTTGAGAGTTGGTGAGTTTGTGGAACAGTATTTTTTTTTTTTTAGGGTCCTGAATGTACTGCAGAAGTCGACATCCTGACGTAAGCATGGAGTTGTTCTATGTGGGTCAGGGCGGTGCTGAGTGCAAAGACAGCATCTTCTGTAGATTGTTAGTATTTATGCAATCTGATGTCTGTGCAGGTCTGCAGGGATGCTGACGACTGAAGGTGACAGGGTGGTACACGTTGAACTCTGGTTCTGGTGGCCCACCATCCTGCATGTGTATCGTAATACAAGCGATTGCAATTAAAGGCTCGCCATTGGACTTTTTTACATGCTTGGTGATGACAGCGTCAGTAAATCCAGGTGTGCCGAAGCAGGGAGACTGGATGGATGGTGATGGTGCGGGTTTGAGGCAGGCCACATAGCTCCAGGGCGAGCTTAGCATTACCAAGCTCATGGTGGGATGAAAACAAACCACTGATGTTCACAGCAGTAAATCACTCATTGTTTATGCATACGCACGGCTCTCCCTTGGCACTCATGAAGCGTACACTCCATAGGCTCATCAGGAACATCGTTGTCCAGTCAGCCTCCTGTAAAAACCATCACACAGCTGGAGGTCTTGTCTGAGAACATCCTCGGCTTTATTTCATTGATTCCATCCATGAGTGATGAGAGACACAGCAACGCTGGTTAGTGTGGATTAGCTCTTAACCTAGCCTGGAGGCTACGTCCTTCTCCCTGCTCTGATGAATGGGCTCAAACTAAGAAAATCAGCAAAGAGCGACAATCACAGAACACATCCTGTGTCCTGACAGAGGCTGACTTCTGTCTCATCAAGTTGGTCATGAGCACTTGTATGTCAGCACCACACAGAACCAAAGCTTTAATACTGTGGTAACGCCAGCATGGATTGAGAATCTGCGAAATCTGACTGAGAGAAAAGTATGGACACCTTATTCTGTTTATGTGGCTAGGTTCTGAATCACTCTCCATTCAGCATCATTGACTCCTGACAGCTACACCAGCTGGCAGCTGCCCATTCAGTGACCATCATCCAGGACTCCACAGCATACCTGCACTTTTCAAGCACTCCTTTTAAACTATGATTTGAACCACATCAGTCTGGAGTTGCACTGCACTGAGGTTGTGCTGCTCTGATCAACAGCTACAGAAAAAACAAAAAAAACAACATACACATTTTCTTGTCACAATCTGTGGTAACACGAAGGGCAGCTGCTGCTGCTGCAGCATTACAACTGATGAGATGTCACCCTCGCACATGATTGTGCACCTATTGAGAAAATCTAACATCAACCAGGTAATCCAATTACAACACAATGCATGTACACATTTCCCACCAACATAACGCAATGACATGAATTTCCTGCCCTTAGCGATGCTATTAAGGGAAATTCAAAGTGACCTAAAATGTAAAGTAACATCAAATTAAATTCTGAACTCGTGTTAGGAGTCTGTGCTTTGAATGTTTAAGTGTAACTCACCAGTTAGCTTATTTTGGTTTTGTTTGAAAAACACAAATTTTATTGAATGCAGTACTTTCATTTTGGGTGAGTGGTGCGGTCAAACTGTTGAAAAAAAAAAAAGAAAATTAAAAAAAAAAAGAAAAGAAAAAAGCAGTTCTACTGCTGAGTGCTGACACTGCAAAGAAACAATCACCATACATTAACTACAACTAGCACTGTGTTTGTGTGGAGCTCAGTGATGGACGGGCAGCCTGTCCAGGATTTACCCTGCCTTTCCTCTTGTGTTAGCTGGGATTGGCTTCGGCCCCTCGAGACCCCCCCAGCCCGGATAAGGTAGGTACACAAGATGGATAGATGGTCATGTTGTACAAAAAGCAAACACACATAACCATTCACACAGAAACAAGCACACAGAAACCCTCCTAACCACGCTGAGCCAAGCCTGTGGCATATGAAGTGCTGTGGCTTGAAAACGAAAACACACACTAAACTGTAATTTAATCAAATTCCCAAACACTAATTGACCACAGCTTTTGTACTCTTGACAGCATTTGTATTGTCAGTGTGGAAATAGGCAATTCATAAAGACTATTACTGTGGGACACACTATTTCTACTCTTCATGCAAATGTCAGTTTTTTACCAGCGTTTTTCAATTTAAGTGAAACATTTCAGGGAAGCGAGGGTGTTATGTAGGTAATTAATGAATGTATGTTACCAACCACTCTGAGCTCTGCTGGGAACATGGAAAGCTCGGAGGCAGAGATGGAAACAGAAAGCGAGAATGAGTGAGAAGATGCCGAATAAGCAGGAATGCTCGCAGCTCCCACCGGGCGAGTGTACCTCAACCACTGCAGTCAGCTCGTAACAGACAGGTTGAAGGATGGAGGGAGACAGAGAGGGAGGGCTTTGGGGATATGTGAGGACAAGCAATACCTGACGAAGCCCCGCTAGCAGCCCCTAGAGGCCGCAGTGTTCACTGGATGTCACAAGGGCTGCATGAAGCACATACTGTATACGGGCAATTATGTTCACCCACAGTGGAGAGTTGTAAATCTTGTTCGGGCCACTGGGATCTTCATGCTGACATTGGAATAAGTGCAAAAAAGGGCCACTGGACTTGATATGTTAGCTACTATGAATATAAACATCCACTTTTATTTGAAAACTGCCACTGGGTGTTGAGATGGTAGCAGTTGCACTGATGAGGGGAACATTGCAGTCCAACACTCACCGGGTTTGGAGGGCAGGTTTTAATGGACAAACAAAAAATTCAGCACAAAAAAGCCCCCTGTAAATTGCAAAATGTATTTATCCCATACTGTGTAGATCGCGGGGAAAGAGACAGCAACATGTACACAAATATAAAGTGGTTTTGCACAGTTTCACATATTTAAAAAATGTTTTAAAATAAAGGTTTTATTCTACCTCAGATGTGTTGGTGGTTTTTTTGGGGGGGTTTTTTCCAACTAAAACACAAAATTAAAGTGAGTGTAAATCAAGCATTTACCCACGCTCAAGGCTGAAACAAGTTCAAGGATTTCTCTATAAAGGGTTAAAAGTGCTGAAAAGACTTGCCTGTAATCTTAACAAAGAAGACAGATGAAAGAAATAGACATGCAGAAAACTTCAACGAAACCAGAAATCTGTGTTAGACTCCTGTCTGTCTAAAATAGTTGATATTTAACAAAACCGCTGGGAAGCTTTGTTTGCTTTGGACAAAGATCAGTGGTCGGAGTGACCAAACACTGAGGCTCAGCTGGGAGAGTGGCTCATCCCTCCTCACTGTGGTTAATAGGTCCAAACTCATCTCCGCCTCTTCATTTGTCAAGGTGTCCTTGGGAAACATACAAACTGCAACTTGGTCCCAATGGAGCGCTCACACTTTGTATGGTCGCTTTGAAACCATTGAGGTGTGAATGTAACGGCGTAAAGAGCTTTAAGCCGGCTGAAGAAAACAGGCTTTATAAGTGGAGTCCATTCTTAACACTCAAATATTAGACTGGAAGTCTCTTTTCATTGCAATTTTCATTTCAATGCAAAAAAGTTACATTTATCGTTGTTGTTTGTTTTGGGGGGTTTTTTTTGAACGAATGAATGAAACCACACATACATGAGTACAGAGAGAAATATTCTATAAACGTGAGAGATGTGGACAGATGAGGGATTGGATGCCGTTAGGGGTGAATCTCTGAAACCATTGATATTGATTATAAAACGAGAATACAGCCTGCGAGTCGTGACACTACGACGGCCGCCATGTTTGTTACTCACACATGAGCAGAAGAACTATTTACAATGGCGGTGGTGCGCATTCGCATTAACAGCGCTCGGAAAAAGTGACGCCGGACAGGAAATAAAGTCTTTACAAGTTTCACTTGGAATTTTAACACATTAATCTTGATTAATTAATCATAGAAAAAAAAATGCATTATGCAATGTTAACTCAATTTATCAATTGATCATTAACTCAATGTCCTTTTTAAACCTAAATTATTATTTTGATGTTGCTGGCCACCTCAGATTGATGCTGTTTCACTCCACAAACTTCCAAATATTCTACAAAACAATGAAGAATTGCAAGAAAGAAGGTTTCAAATCCCTCTGATTTGTATGTACTATTTTAGCATGATAAGATTTTGATTGCTATATTCTTTCCTGGCTTCACCCACTGAGAGGCATCAGAACGGTGTGAGTGGTCTGCCCTCTGTTAGAGCCCCTCAGTGTTTTGACTAATGCTGCAATCAAGTATTATTGCCCCGGCATCCCCTTGCTGCCCCGGCTTCTTTATCTCCGAAGTGAAAGGGTTTCAGGAGGCAGCCCGGGCCCGACTGTGCTGGCAAACATCTGACTGAGCACTTCCAACAAACTGCTCCATCGCCTTGGCTAATGGCCAAAATTTACAGTCTACAAACCTACACCCATTTATTTCTCCTCTCCCCTTTTGCCACTAAAAGCTATTTCTGGAATGACAATCCTGTGGTCATTTCAACAGTCATGGCTCCCTGCTATTAAATGAATATGGAGGAAAAGTTTGTGTGCATTACCCTGAGAAGACCTGACTCTCATTAGCTGGACTCACACAGCAGCGGCATGCCTCCTCCTCCTCCTCCTCCTCCTCCTCCTCTTCCTCCTCCTCTCCATCTCTCTGCCTTCCACTCTTGGCCAGGGGGGGGAAAAAAAAAAAAGGGGAGCATACTTTATAGTGACAGGCGGAGCGGCCAAATACCAATAGAGAATACATCAGCCTGGCAATTATTGGATTATCTCACGCTGATATCATTACCGCCAAGCATTCACTCCAATCATTGATTGCATTTTTCAATTTACTTCACCATTAATGTGAGTGGCCTGACTGAACAATCTTCTGATGAGTCCACGGCTCAGTCGATAAGTCCCGCCCCTCAGGTGCTCGTCAAAGTGTGTTGCATGTGTGTGTGTGAGAGAGAGAGAGAGAGAGGGAGAGGGAGAAAGAGAGAGAGAGAGTGCGTGTGCCACAAAGTGTGTCTAATACAATACTCAGCAGTAGTTTCTCATTCTTCTAATACTTCAGGGGCTGGCGATCACAGAGAGGCAGAGGGAACAGCGTGGGCCTGCTAATTTAGAAAAATGGATCTGAAGGTAAGGTCAGTCGTAGCCTTCTTAAGGAGGAAGTCAGGGTGGGGAGCACTAAACAGGGCCACCAGACGATGGCGTGGGCCCGGCTGATAACATCCAATCCTGTCTGGACACACACACACACACACACACACACACACACACACACACACACACACACACACACACACACACACACACACACACACACACACACACACACACACACACACACACAGACGTGCACACACAATGGAGGACAAGGCACGAGCATACGAATAATGTAAAATTATCTTTGTATACTGTCATTAAATATATATAATTCCAAAGTACCCAGTGAACCAAAGTTTATCTTTGCCTAAGTATGAGCCGAGTATCATTCTTAGCTCATATTCGTCCCATTACACAAAATTGCACCAAACAGCTCTGTTTCATCTGATTTTCTGCAGACTTCAGGTCACGTGACTGACGACCCCCGACAGGAAGACCAAACATGGCAGACATCCCTTCTCGTTTCAGTGGCTTTAGCTTCATTTTGATAGCGTTTCTAGAAACAAACGGTTTATGTACAGGATCAATACTGGATTTTCAACATACATCCATTCAGCTTTCTTAACAAACCGAGGTTTTTTGTGGTTGCTATAGTGTTGCTACGGACGCTTTTAACAACGGGCTGGAAGGAAGTTGTCGTCGCATCACAGTTCTGCAGTCGTGCATCGCCACAAATTAAACTACAGAATATGACAATCTTTATATTATGATTTACACGATACTGTTAATACAATACAGCAATTGATGTAAATGCATTTAATAAGAAAAACAAATCAATACCATATTTTAAAACATGTTTGATTAAACCACAAACTATGATCACAAACAACAAATCAATTTCTGATTTTGTCTTTATATATTATGCCTGCAGCCTTATATAATCATGCAATTTGCTCAAAGCATCTAAAATATGTGTATAATGTCCATCACTACTTGTCACTGTGTAATTTTGCCTAAATTCATATTTTTTCACCAAAATGTAGCCGATTATCAGCTCGAATACACAACTCACAACTGACTTCTGGTTTCAGATTGCACCTGGCAACAAGTAACATGATTGGTCAATTGATACAATATTGATATAAGTATTGAAAATCATGCTTGTTCTTTCACCAAGAAGCATCTACTATTATACTAAAATCTAATTAAAAACGAATAAGAGGAGAATAGAAACTATTTCAGAGTTCAGTCTACAGGTGCTCAGTTTTGGGTGCTGATAGAAACAACGTGTCAACTACAGGGGACATAAACAAGTACATGGAGTGAGGTTTGGAGTGATGTGAGGCAGGTGCAGGTACAGGTACAGGTACAGGTACAGGTACAGGTACAGGTACAGGCACAGGCACAGGCACAGGTACAGGTACAGGTACAGGTACAGGTACGGGTACGGGTACGGGTACAGGTACAGGCACAGGCACGGGTACGGGTACAGGCACAGGTACAGGTACAGGTACAGGCACAGGTACAGGTACAGGTACAGGTACAGGCACAGGCACAGGCACAGGCACAGGCACAGGCACGGGTACGGGCACGGGTACGGGTACAGGCACAGGCATAGGTACAGGTACAGGTACAGGTACAGGTACAGGTACAGGTACAGGTGCAGGTACAGGTACAGGTACAGGCACAGTCGCAGGTACATTACCTTAAATGAAAAAGTACAACTTTTTAACAAAGCAAGAAAGTAGATTAGATGCATCAGCAAAAATGTCAAGGAGAAAAGTAAATATATTAGTCTTAAGAAGCTAAATCTACATGTCACACTGTAGTATTCAGTTGTCCAGAATTCATTAGAATGCATTTCTATAAAAATATCCCCCACGTCCCTCCTCTCCGGTCACGATCCCAAAACATTTTGACACCCAGATCATTGGGATGGATACCCAAAACACAGATTTCTGCCTAAAACCATGAACAGCAGGGATTTTTTTTTTTTAATGCATAGCCATGATATGACACCAACTTCCTTCCAGTCCATTGTCAACAGCGTCCGTAGTAACGCCATAGCAACCATAAAAAACAAAACCTGACTTGTTGAGAAAGCTGAATAAATGTACGCAGAAATGAATAAGTATGGATTGTATACATAAATCGAATCGATACTATCAAAATAGTGTACATTTGTTGCTATGAAAACGAAGCAAAAGCCACAATCTATCTTAAAACGTATCAATTTCTACCAAAAACAGGATATATGTCCACCACAGACATTTTCATCTGTGGAAAACGTCGGTATCCCACACATTTGTCGTGAGACGGGGGATGGAATAAATAACAAAGACGCGGGGTGTTTACAACTCTGTTGAAGATTTTGTTTACAGGTCACCAAATGAAGCCAGGACTGAAAAGTCCAGCCCACCTACTGTTTAACATGGTGGAGGTGCCATCATGCTGTGGGGCTGCTCTGCTGCTTCTGGTACTGGAGGCATTGAACATATCGATCTCCAAGATCTCACAGAGGAATGTGTCAGAAGAGCAGGTTTAATGTGAAGCTCATGGGACGATCGCCACGGCTCAGAAGGTTAATCAGGTTGTTATCATGTGTTCCGCTTCATGTCATTCCTTCAGGCCTCGACTCAAATCCACACGAGCCTGGCCACTCTGAGGCTTACACAACATTTTGTACATAAGGAAGTGTATTAATTGGGCGTGTGTGTAGAAGTTATTCAGGACTATTAGAATAAAACCACCAGTGATTATCATTAAAGGGACTTGTTCTGCAAACATATACTGCCGATTGGTGACAGATTAAATCCATCAACACCTAATTATGTGAAGATATGCTCAACTTAAAGCCAAGATAGAGCTTCATGCTTCCTGCTGGTTAAACCCTGCGGTGTATTTGGGAGATAATTCTATCCTGAGGCAATATTACATGTGATTATTCAATCTTGTAAAGTGGAGAAGCTTTACAAATTCACACATATTACACATGTGACACAAAGTCTTGTTAAAACCTAATTTGATTGTACTGAGAGTCGTGTGAGTAGATCAATGAGTACAACTTTATTTGGATAGAATATGTTATGGGAATGGTGATTATCTATCTATTTATCTATCTATCTATCTATGTATCTATCTATCTATCTATCTATCTATCTATCTATCAACATTTTGTTACTTAAGTCGAAAATCTATTGTTGTAGCAACGTTAAAAATAGATAACTGAATACAAGCTTCATACATGCACCTATACATTTTGTATTGTATTATATTCAACAAAAATATCTTATTATTATTATTATACGCAAAATGACTAAAACGAAAATAGAAGAAAAAGAGAAATTGTAGAAGATGCTATCACTTCTGCTCACTTTCACCGTAAAGGGTTAAAGTGGTGAAATCAAAGAGAAGAACTCAATGGGAATGTGTCTATTACAGGGTTGAGTGCCCTGCTGAGACGTTACCTTTTCACGACTGAATTAAACTGACATTACTGGACTTGAACACACTCTGCGGTGATGGGAAATGATCAGTGCCGGAGTTCCTGCAGGAGCACTGGCTCGCACGTTTCTCCATTTTGGACGCCGTTCCTTCGTCTGGGCCTGTCAACAAATGTGGGAACAGAGAAATGCGGCCGGGTCTCGGACAGGAACATGAGGCTCTTTACTCTCCCTTCCAATGAACATCGCTGTCAGATGCTTCTCCCTTTATTTCCCTAATGCATTGCAGGGCACTGTTACAGAAATGTGCAATATCCTTGTCATTGCTCTGTGCCTCGCACTGCACAGGAGCTAAGCTCATATCCACAGGCGTCGCTGTGCCTCCGCCACGTGTGATGCCAACAGACGTGCGGCGACGAGTGCGTGTCAGCTAATCTGCCTAATGGTGCTCCTGAATGAAGCACAAAAAAAAAAAACAACGCAATCCAAACAATCTTGAACTGTTTGAGAGGGCAGCTGTCTTTAATCACGCTGACTGACTTTAATGTGTGTTTATGCTCGTGATACTAATGCATCAGTTTGTCCCAAACTGCTTGTTAGGCGCAGCTCAGGAATATTTTTAGCTTCGGCAAGAGAGCGAAATAATTGGGGAAGAGTTTGTCTCCCCGTTGTCAAAGTCACCAAGAGGAGCCTTAATGGTGCCAACAGCATGCATTAAGTGAACATTTGAGAGGTGAAACTTTGTGCCTGGGCCACAAAGTAGTTTTATTGACCGCACATCTAAACGTGAATTGTTTGTCATGTTTAAAATAATTTAGACTCAAAAATGATACGTGCACGTATTGTGTCATAGTCTTAGCAAGGATAGAATAAAAAGCGTGTGTGTGTGTGTGTGTGTGTGTGTGTGTGTGTGTGTGTGTGTGTGTGTGTGTGTGTGTGTGTGTGTGTGTGTGTGTTGGAAGGGGCAGTGATTCCTCTGCCAGAAATCGGCACCTGAGCAAACACCTGACAGCAGGTGATGACGGAGAATCCGAGGCTGCACATGTCTTTGTTGATCTGACTCTATTTTCTAACCAATTTCGAAAATCTGCATAATATTGTGAAGATCAGGGAACCGGTTGGCTCGGCGGGGGAAAGAAAAAAAAAACATTAATTAATTAATCCACCGATTTGTGAGTCCAAAACTGGACTTTTGTTAAGTCACAATGCTTAAATCTGGAATACAGGCTCACGTACGATCCGGATGCGTTTCTACACGGCTCCAAACAAGCCGAGCTCCGTCTCATCTCCAGCGGCGGTTCAAATCAGAGCGCGGGCGTCTTCTGAACGCATGTGAGGCAGAGCTCTCAGCTCTCAGCCTCCCCTCAGGTGGAACCACATCCCAGTTTCAGTTCGGTAGGCGGACACAGTCTCTACTTCTTAAGGCCAGGTTTCAAACTTTTCCTGGAAGGCAGATTTCTTGTCGTTGCAAAGTCACAATAACAACAAAACTTGGTCGTCACTCACATGGAGGTAGTTTCTTTGCTCAACAGAAGAAATGTCACGATGAATAAGTTTAAGAAAAAAAAGAATCTATGATCTCGGGTCTGAGCACTTCATGCATGTTGCAGGTGATCAGAGTGACATCACATGCGTGAATGTGTGTGTGTGTGTGTGTGTGTGTGTGTGTGTGTGTGTGTGTGTGTGTGTGTGTGTGTGTGTGTGTGTGTGTGTGTTATTGCTTTAGTTCACCACTCAGTGATTGGATGTGACAGGTGCTGAATGAAAAGTGAAACAGCAGAGTTGGACATTGTTGGTGGAGGAAGTTATCAAACATATCAGAGCGTGAAAAAGGAAAACATCTGAATTTGGGGGGGGGAAAAAGAAAAAACACAATATATGTGATGATCTGTCACAAAATCAAAGCGGTTTGAAAAACAGAAAGGATTCCAGGACCAAAGAAGGTTTACAACAAAGACAATATCTGAAAGATTAAGGAAGTGAGGGGCAGCTAGAATAGAATAGTTAAAAAATGAGAGAAAACTATTAACACAGCAACGTTAAATAAGTAATATTAAATGTTAATATATAAATTTTTAACCATTTGATATGAGGTATTTTCAACTGTTTTAACAAATTTAGTAGTAGTTTTTTTGTAGTTTTATCCATTTACATTAGCAATAGCCATCGCAGCTCTTTTATTTTATTTTTAACATGTTTAAATGAATTCATTATTATGTCGGACATGCTTAAAAATCAAATATCCCAAATAAATAAAGATGTTTCATCAAAACAACTGTGAATAAGTACAATGAGAAATAAAGCTGCAGGTCTGAAAAGGAGTGGGAAGAAGTACAAGTTATTAAATCCCACCACTTCTTCATAAATATATATTTTTTGCCTTCCACTTATTTAATAATCAATTAATTAAAACATGTTACAACTATTATATTAAAGCTAATTATCTATTAAAAAAGTAGACATAATGTAATCAAATATAATATATAATAGATATAAAGTAAATCATGATTCTGGAAAGATATTATTCAAAATCTGACCAATAAATACAGGTACATTTATTCTCTGACAATTTCATGTCCATACAGAAGCTGTTAAACATTCAGAATGTTTTGATCGTGTTATTTAAAAAGTCTGAGTAACTGAGCCTTTCTCCTCTGCGTCTGGGAAAGTTTCCCAGCGAATTATGAAACGTGTGCGGCTCCCTCTCCTCTAATTGTCCTTTAGACTTTAACACTTCGCGAAAGCTGGGAGTCACCTTCAACGCTAATGAACATAATGAGTGTCAACTAAACGTCAGAAGAGACACTGAGGCGCACCAAGTGTGACACGTCTGCATCAGTTTCAGGCGTTTTTGTGGGTTTTTTTGTTGTTGTTTTTTTTTTTTTTTTTTGGGGGGGGGCACAGTCACACATGTGAAGAATTACAAGGTTAAATGAGTAAACAGAAAAATAATTGGGTCAATCTTTGTTAAATTCCCTAAACTAATGTATGTAACAGCAAACGACTGCACTGTTTTCAAGGAAGTGTCACTTTGAAACCACATTTCCAGAATGGTAAAACACTAACTGCACCCGCCAACATGGACGCAACAGAGTCAAGACACTGGTTTGTTTGTTTGTGAGGTTGCCAGTCCTCTGCACCCGGCTCCTCATCTCCGCCGGAGGCTCCAGGCTCCAGGCTCCAGGCTCCAGGCTCCAGGCTACTGGCTCGACACGCCGCCGTCTCTGACCCGCCTGCTCGTGGACAAGCTGCACTGCGAGTCCCGTGGCCACCGGGCTTCCAGAAAAGAGGCAGAGGACGAAAAAAAAAGCCCCAAAAAACCAAACATGGCTCTGGTCCCGTCGCACTGATCTCATCTGGATTATAACCACCTATTGTGAGAGCGGCGGCGTGTTGAGAGAGAGCGCAAAGCCGAACGCAGGCGGCTGCCGTACGTCGACAAATCACTGAAACCCTCACTGCCTCGCAGAGAAGCATTAAAAGATTGAAAGCAACACGTCTTTGCCTGAAATACCTCCGTGACGTTCAGAGGAATAAGGAACGAGACGAAAAGACGGCGATGTCCCGGCTACAATTATCCTGGTTAAGTTGTGTGCAGACGTCAAGGTCTCAATGACAATACCACTTCGCCAGACACCCATTTTCACTTGATTTCATTTCATCAGGCAGGAATTCTTCACTCTGGTGTTTCACCACATTTATTTAAAGCGTCAGTTACCGTTTTGATTCCAATTGCGTACAATGAATACAAAACGATAATTAGTTTTCATCTTATTCCAGCCTTTTCATAATGTCCATACGCACCTATTCACAAACCCATGGGCCACATGAAAGCCAATTCTAAAGGATTTATGAATTATCGGTTTTCACGGGTAATTTCAGTGCATTTGTATACCGGCTATCAGTTGAAGGGACTCCAAATTACCGTGTCACTGGGTTAATTTTAAGGTGAAAGTGTCACATACACGCAGGTTGATTCAAATTACGTGCATACAATTGGACCTTTTCATTCAATTATCTGCTATTATGTGGAATAATCCTTGTGGTGGATGTGCTCAGTAACCATTTGAACCAGTTGCCAAGAGGATGGATATTCTGCGGCCCTCAAAATGATCAGAGACGGCTCAATACCATGACGCCACATGTCAAGATCAACCAGTGTAACGCGAGAAACTGGGTGGATGGAGCCAAAAATGGCATAAGTCTAACATTTCGAAAAGACAGAACACCACGCTGAATTATTACGAGATGTGAATCTCATGATAACTTGAAGAAATTCATCGTCTGCTGAGTTTCCAGCTGTCTGCTACCTGCGTCCAGCATTTGAAGCTCCTCACACACAACCACTCCAAGGACCACAGAGTCTTCAGAAGCACCCTCGACCTTCAGCTGTGAAGAAATTCAGTCGAAAGAAATGTGTGAAGTTTGGAGAAAATATATAGATTTCTGCCTGTGTCGTATGCAAAATACTAAGCAGCACTGAAGGAGCCAAGAAGAAGCAGAATGAAGGAAAAGTATGGGCGGACACGGAAAGTTCAGACGTAATTTTTTTGGTCTCATCCTGTTTCCTCTGGATTGTTCACCGCTGACGGGGAACATGAGCTGGGACCCTTTAAAAAAAAACGCAAAACTTCTGTGGCGTTTGGCTCGGGGGGGGGGGTCTTGAACCGGCTACCAGTGTTTTAATTCCTTGGAATTTTGCAAACGATTCCGTTCTCCATTCCAGTGGGCGCAGTGCAGCCGGCAGGAAACATGGCGCCCAAAAGCGGCACAGACTCTCGAAACTTTGCTTCCGTCTCAGGAGAAAAGACGACGACGACGGGGCGACTTGTGATGCTTGCAAAGTGGACGTTTCATCAAAGGGAGGAAATACGACCGATATGGAGACACATTTACGTACAGCAGCAGGAACTTTGAATGAATGTGGCGTTTTTCGATCATCGCAACCCAGTAGCAGCAACGCCAGCACCTCCTCTGTTGGTAATACTCCAGGTAGCTGCAGATCGTTTTTACCAAATGAGAATCGAGAAAAAAACGGAATCGCTAAGCAGATTAGAACCAGTGGAATCAGAATCGTAAAAATCGTATCACTTCCCACAGTGTAGAGTGTGTTTAACGGCGCTCGGACCCACTGACAAAGTAGCTTTAAAAAAATTTTTTTTAAAACGGCTCACAAGTTGGAACTTTATGAAAACACTCCACCTCGGATGGGCTCCGTCTCTGTGTCGCTACGCCGCCCGCTGTCTGGGGAGAGCGCAGAACACCATGTGTGTTCAACGCCACCCGGCGCATCACCTGTTCCACCGGCTGCTCTCAGGGAGACGGTACAGGGCAACAACAAGCCACCAGGCTGGCACACAGCCTGTACCCTCAGGCAGTGAGGCTGCTAAACTGTTGTCCCCCACCACCTGCACCACCACCTCTGTGTGCCCCATCCAACAAACACCACACTGACACGACAGCGGCGAACTGGACTTCCCATTGCTGCTTTAGTCAAATCATCATCGAACTTAACTGATCTGCCTTCTGTATGCTGCGGTTACTGCCTGTATTCCACTTCCACCTCCACTGATTCATATGAACTATATGAACGCTCTGAAGAAGATGTAGTTATTAGATTTGATGAAAAAGAAAGAAAGATTCAAGAAGGTTTTTGAAAACGCTGCTACTGCGCCTCAGTAAATAGCTCGTCTGGACAGTAATGTTTATAGTGGAGCGTTGTCTGTGTGTGGTTTCATTACAAAAACAAACAACAGCACCTACGAATGGCCAATCATCAAAACGTCATAGCTCTCAGCATTTCACATATTCTATACACACAATTGCCAAAATAATTCAATTTTTTTTTGGGTCTTTATGAACTTGTGATGTTTGACCATATCAAAAAACATGCACACGTATAATTACCTTAAATATACATAACCAGTAGACAATGTACATGCATAGCCATGATTATACACCTAAATATTCAAACCCCGTGCGAAGCAGGCCAATTTCAGTTTGCATGCGTTTCACAGTTGATCAACTGAAACTAAACTGTGAGTGACCTGGAGCACAAGCAGACGTAATTCAACTGAGGCTCTTCTGTGCATTAGACGCTGTTCACGTGAGACAATCGGCTCATACTGGGGCTGGTTCTTGTCTCGTTTGCTAATGTTCAAGTAATTGAACGTGGATGTGTTGGCGGAGGAAGTTATAGAGTATGAAATGTGCGTCCGCGTGTGTCCGATGTTGGGGTGAGGGATTCTGGTTTAAATCTGCGATATTTCACTTCACTGTTCATCAGAAGCCTTTCTGCTCTTATCACTCATTCCTGCGTCGGTCCTGTTATCTGTCCTCAGCTCCAACCCTCCTATTAGACTGCTGGATTCCCTGCCGAGTCCTGAATAACCCTCTTTTACTTAAAATGATAATAAACGGTTGTTACACTCTCTCCTCACCGCCCAGTGTATTGTTTAGCTAAAGCAGCCTTCCTGACACAGAGAACAATCCAGATTTTTGCGGGGTTATTCTTAGATCAAAGCGAATCTCTGAATCTTTTTTTTTTTTTTTTTAACTTTATGAGAGTGTGGATGGAAATGGAAGGAAGCCGAGTAATCTGAGGTGAGACATTTAAAAGTGAGCATTCAGGACAGACGAGATGAAGGACCAGAAGTGAGCAAATTATGAGGATGTGCTGAAACAAAAATGCTTAAATTAAGAAATTAAAGGCTGTGCGATAACAATGTTCAGATGTGAGTTATTGTAATGTCGATAACCTGTTTTGCGACTGAAAATTCAGAGTCTCCTTCTTTCCTGCTGGTTGCAGCGGCAGTATAGAGCGCATAGAAAGCTCATCTCTGCCCCCCTGCAACTTTCTAATCTGAGCTGCTCCCACATCATCCGACAGATACCATCTCTCCTGCAGGTCCTGGGTCAGCCAGCCTCCCCGTTCTGTGTCTACATGCTTGTATTTAGCTGGTAGGGTGCAACGCACGCAGAGCAATCAGGTCTTCATCCAGGTCTAAGCTCATTTTCCTTTAAAACCTTGCTATCAGCTCCCCATCTGACCTGCAGCCACAGACTCTGTGGTCACAGAAAGCTTTCAGCCCGATGACTTGGTTTCAAAGGAGTTATAATCAGTGAAATGTGGAGCCCCGCCGCTTTTAACCAGTGTTGACCAGCGCAGCACAATACAACGGATTTACAAAGCAACAGACTGCTGCTGATCGGCTCCGTTTATCTCAGTGGGCCGCTGATTTTTATGGAAGTAACTCTGTTTTTTGTAGCGTGTTGACTAAAGCAGCACTCGTGTGTTGTCCCTCGTGATCAAGCTTGTAAAATGACATTCATTAAGAGACTATGAATCTGAAGTGGACTAGCTGTGTGAGTGGGAGGAAAGAGGAAAGCAACAAGACATAGGTATATATTTCTTAATCACTACAGCAACCTGCTCACATAGACAGCATGAATGTTCAGCCCGAACCATTTCAAGTTGAGTCAGGCGTCCAGATCACCGAAAGATTTTCACGTAGAAATACAGGCTTAACACATTTGCACGGAGCCCCTGAGTGACCATAGAGAAATATATAGAAGAGGAACGAGAGAGTAACTCGTTTGTGGCATGTCCTTTATTACACATAGTTTTACCTATTACTTATTACAGCATAACAGTTTTAACATGATTCTGACACAGGTTTGGGCTGGTTTTTATTGAGGTGTGTGGGTTTTACTTTGTTTTCGACGAGAAACAGTGAGTCACATCTGGCAACCCTGCTGACCGGCGTGCCATCCACATTTACTTCCGTCCTCTGCGCATGCGCTCTGGGCCCCGAAAACATCGGATTTAAACATAGAGGTTGTGTTTAAAATGAAACATAGAATGATCACGCTCAAAAAATGGGATCCCAGCAAAAAAAAAAAGAAGAAAAAATCATAACTGAGCATCAACACCTGCAGTGTGAATGTAGCCGTAAACCAACTGAACTAACAAGGCGAACTAAACCACAAAAACACAATAAAACATTAATAATACTGTAACACCAATGTTAACCCCAATACCCATATTTAAACTCCAAACACCCCGAACAGTTCAGTTTCAGCCACAGGCTCTCACTCACTACAAAATAAAACTAAATAATAATAATTCAATTGGTTCAATAAACAAAAAAAAATAAATAAAAAATCCTTCTCAATTGGATGCTCAGGGGCTCCATATTTGTTTTCATGAATATAGAACATTAGATAAATCTACAAGATGGTGCGAAGGCACACAAAATACATTAATGTACGTCGCACAATGTGAGTCACAACAACTGAAAACGTTTGTGTTTGGAATTCTGTATTTAACACGTTTGAACGTCTAATTATGACGTCATCTCATGTCGGGGTTTTATTCAATTCTGATTCATTTGCTGTCACGCCTCAATATGTTTTAACGACTTCCTCCACAAACACATGCAGCTCTATGGTATTTATTCTCATTCTGTGCTGGGAGGGGGCTGAGCGCTCCAGCCAATCACAGCTTGGAGAATACATGCAGATGAACACAGGAACAATGCAGCAGATTGTTCTCATGTAAACGGATTAATGCGCATGAAACCCTCATGTTAATACTCCTGTTGCACGTGATGTGATTCTTAGATCCCCGTCTGCAAAATTGCATTCAAACCGTTTCCGTGAAAATTCGATTGAGCACATTTCATGAAGGATCCACAGGCTTCAGCACGCGACCAAGACGTTTTTGATATTTGGCACATAAGACAAGCTGCTCCATCTCCTGAACCACAGACACCCAACACACACACCAGGAAGATAAAACTCTCATTGCTCAGCAGCTGCAGAAAAGTTCCTTTGGCCCAAAACCACAGACCTGCCAGGAGCTTCGTGTTGCGCGGTGCCATTCTGACGCCTCACGATCAGGATTGTGTTCAGCGCAAACGGATGTGTTGTGAGATCCAGAAATACCAGGAAGGAACATTTGGTCTGTATTAAAAACAGATCTTGCCTGCGATAACTAACAATTGCTTTGACAAAGCGTAACTTTGAACATTTCTAATGAGGATATGACGGACATGGAAAAAACACATCCGATGCAGATTACTATTCAGCGCATCAGGTGTTTGCATAAATCTTACAATATAGCTGGAGGGGATATAAACATAATCCTGCAAGTCCAGACTGATAAATACGATGCATATCAAAGCTTATCAGATACAAAAACACATCACAGTGTTGAACTTGTTTGAAAGTTATCAGAGTGGCAATTATTCCGTCTTTTGTTGTGACGATAATAAGGTGAGCGGCAGAAAGATCATGTAGAATAACAATGAATTTTAAGTGCAAAGGTGCAGCCGACTGAACCAGCCGAGGAAAGCCCGACGTTCCACAACATTACAAATAAAGCTGCTTCTTTTTTTCTTTTTTTTTTTCTTCCTTTCTTATGTTACAGATTTTTCCCTTCTGCTTCTCCAGCACTAGTGATGGCTTTACAGTTACTGGTTACACTCGCCTCGGGCTGGATGCTGTTTCAAGGGAGACAGCTCATCAATATGAGGGACGACTGCCGGGGCCCAAACTAAACCAAGTGAGAAACAGAGCTGCTCTGTCTGACAGAAAACTTTGTTGAAGTCTGAATCTGTAAAGCAGCTTGCCGGAGCTTCGGCCCTGACCGGGCCTCTCGTCCCAACGTTTCGCCGCCGAGTCAGAGTCTGCGGGGAAGTCCTTCCAGCGAAGATGGGTTTTTTTGCTCCTCGCGGCGTCTCCCGCCGCGGCTTCGCAGTCAATTCCTATTTAACATTTATTACCTGCTCTGTCAATGGCTGTTTTGTGTTTAAAGAGCAATAAATGGTCAAATAAAGGCAAGTCCTCTATGAGAGGCAAGTGACTCGGGAAGTAAAGGAGCGAGCGTCTGAATAAGGGAATGAATCGCTGAATGGGTAAAGTGAATCAAAGGCCCAATAACAGAGCGGCAGCCGCAATAAATGGAGCTTCCAGGAATTATGGTGAGGTCAGAAGACTAATGGAAGCAGCTGCTCACCCACGGTACTCTATATAACAGTAGCCACCACACACATACCCCAGCAGCCACTTCTAATCTTTTCGCAGAGCCATCGATCGATCGGGATGGCAGCATTTTAACCAGAGAAACAAGCTGACGAATCGGCTGAGAGCTGGATGCTGAGGTCATGTCATCTTTTTCTTTATCTGTATCTGTGCGAGAGATCATTTTCAGAGGTAGACAAGTGCCAGCGCTGCTCAAAACTTTTCTCCGCCGAAGCCAGTGCTCGAACTTGGAATCAATATCAGGCCGTCATATTTCTTGAGGTTATCATTATTGCATTTTCTGGCCGTTTGCAAGAACTGGAGAGTTTTCTCAGAGCGGCTCCGGGTTCTTAGAATGTGAAACGCAAGCATGTACAATCAATCCACGAAACCTCTGGAAGCCGCTGTAATTAAAACATCCAAAGCAAGTCAGCTCAGAGGAGTCAGAGTGTGTGTGGAATAAGATCAAAATTCAAACTGGAAAGCATTTAGAAGTTTGTTTTAAAATATGCATTGGATTCAAATATGCACTTTGAGTTCCTGCTGGGTTTTTTTTGTTTTGTTTTGTTTTTTATTAAAACACTTCCACGCAACTTTTTGCTCTAATGAGGAACCAAGTACTGCAGGGAATAATTAATCCACCAGAAAAAAAAAAACAAAACCATGATGAATCTCAAACTTTTCTAAGGCCCTGTCCACATGAGCCAAAACCAGGTTGCATCATACAGGAAATATCCACGTCCATCTGACACCATGAAAACAATGTAGTACATATGCCAGGCCGATAGGTGGCGCTGTAACTCTGCCACAGAAATACACCAAAAGCGGAGAAGAAGAAATGGAGCATGCAAAAAGTGTCTTATTAAATCAAATAGCCTCACAGAGAGGTTTGCTGGAATATCAGGTGGGGTGATGACATCATCATTTTCAGGTCATGCGAGTTTTGTCCATCCGCACGTCAAAGCCGAGGCGGCGTCTTTCAAATGTCTTCACTCTGGAACTCGTTCTCACGACAACTGTGTAAAGGATGCAGTCAAGGCCTAAATGTGTCACGTATGTGGACGAGCTGTCCATAAATGATAGAGTCCTTCTTTGAAATCTAATTATGTTGAATAAAATGTGCTAATTTATTTAGTTTGTTTATTTTGAATTCAAAATAGGATCATATTTTGCATAGAATTGTAAATGATGTTGTTGATTAAAAATTGGTTTTATTAGACATGCAAATGTTTTTATTTACATTTAACACATTGCTCATCGAAAATAATTATTAATAATTATTATTACGAACAACAGCAACAATAACAATAACAACAATAACAACAATAATAATAATAATAATAATAATAATAATAATAATAATAATAATAATAGTTGCTGTTATTATCTTTTTATTTATTTTAATGGACAATGTGCTCAATGTAAATAATAACAAGATGCAAACATTTGCATGTCTAATAAACCTAGTTTGTAATCAACACCAACATAATTTACAATTCTATGCAAAATAGTATCCTATTATGAATTTGATTAATCCAATATTCCCTCTGTGGAAGTGAAAATATATCAATTGTGTCGAGACGTGTCACTGGGTCTCCTGAGATCGTCCAAGTGAAGGTTGGTTTCCTCTGTGTTCCTATGAGGGACTCCCTCCTCTGCTTTCACTCTTCTCCTCCACCGTCCCTTCAAATGGTTCGCAAGACAGCTCCTGTCAGCACGTGGGGTCCTGAGGGCCGCCGGCGCTCAGGGTCACTGTTCACTTCCTGTGTGATCCGCCTCACATCTTAAAATGCAGCATCAGCGGCGTATTAACTCAAATCTTCACAAACAGCCTCCTGCTGCCAAAAGAACAAAGTAAGCCAGCGGTTAAGTCCTGGTGCTGTCTGTGTGGCAACATTTAAATAATGGATGAGGGCGTCTGCTGAACCAGCACTGGGTCAAGTTACTGATGCTTTTGGGGAGGCCAGTGTGTCTGAGCCTTTAAAGTTGGCCTCAGCCGGAGGGAAATGTGGCAACAACACCACAGTGACTGCAACTGTACAGTCAGGGTTTGCTTTCTTTTTTATATGTTATCGTTATAAGAAATACAGAAAGTTAGCCAAACAGTTGGTTTATGACAGGAATTGAGGAATACGATGATCATAATAGATTAGAGGCTTTGCAGTTAATTACATTGCTACATTTTGATTTTAACATTTGATAGAAGGTATTTTCAATTCAATATGTTTACACACCAAATCAAAGTTTTCTATGAATATATTTTTACCTCTGTTGTCGAACTCTCTGTGTGAATGGAGGAATTTGAATTTCAGTGTAAAACGCTTTGCGACTAATCAAGCCGTGAAAGTGTGACACACTGTATAAGTGACCTTTGTTTACTATTAATAATAATTAAGAATAGTAGTAATAACCTAACCATGAGCTGGTGGCTACATGTTTAGCATTGAGCTGATACAAAGACTTGAATTTCTTGGTGGTCGGTGAATTCTTTGTTGATGTTTGGGACGCAGCTTGTGCTCTAATCTACTTTTGTCCCAACAGTTTCTAAAGTGAAACTTTCCCATTTTATCATCACATCTGTTCATTACTAGCTTTATTTTTTTTTTTTTGCACATGTGTTTTTGTTGTCTTCTGAACTGAAATGGAACTTTCATTTAGGATTTTTCTTCTTTTTTTTTTCCCCCTCATTCGATCAATGAAAATTAAATCACAAATCCGAGCCGTGATTTTTGCAGCAAGTTGTTTCAGATTTGCTAAAGCTGCCCTGATGACCAAACCAGACGGTGAAATCCAAATATCGTGGTCTTCACTGGAGGAAGATGGTCACCATGGCGGCTCCCTGAGCCTCGACTTCAATACTAGTGTATATGAAGAGGCTCGGTTAAATGCAGAGATGTTATTTCCCCAAGGGGATCAATGGTCGTCCTATTAGTAACGTGTTAGTGGTTCATTCGTCGTTCCAGAGCTTCCAGAGGCTTGCAGACCCTCAGGCAATCTTCTTTCTTTTTTTTTTTTTACTGGAGTACTATAGGTGCACACAAAACCCACAAAAGATTGCCAGAGCAGGGTTTTCATCACTGCGAATCGGGTCAACATTACACTTAAATAACAATAATAAGCTGGACAGCATTTAACTGTTTGTATGAAAACAATAGAGCTGAGCATCTTTCTCTGATCATAGGTCTGATAACATTGAGGAGAATTCAGACACCAAGGGAACATCTCCATGAAAATCACACAATTCTCACTGTGTTTCTTCTCCATCCCCCCCTTTTTTTTGTTTTTTTCTTTTCCTCCTTGCCTCTGTCTTTCTCCTCTCTAATGTGCTGCGTTCCGGTCCTTTCCTTTAATACATCAATATACTATTGTGCAGTGGCTCCCATTTTCTGACGCAAATTATCTTCCCAAATGGGGATGTAAGGCGCTCTGCTTTCCTGCGCAATCCTTTATTGATCGCTCGGTCTCATCAAAGTGGAATGAGAGAGAGGGAGAGAGAGAGAGAGAGAGAGAGGGAGAGAGAGAGAGAGAGAAAGAGAGAGAGAGAGAGAGAGAGAGACAGGCAGTTAAACGATTTGGGATAACGTCTCATCAGTATTTCGTATCGTGATTTAACAAACACTTTCATTTCTTGGAAACCATCACCTTCCACCTGCAGCCTTTAGTAGTTTGTTTTATTGCAAATAATTTCACCCACTGATCTACAGACACACGATGAACCCGTTTCAAAGAGCAGCGACTGGCGCCCAGGAGCCAAGTGCATCTCTACTGTGTGCGGTTCAAAACCCGTCGTTCTTTTCCTCCATCGTCTCTCACAGTGAAGAGAGTATTGAGATGTTCCACTGCATATTTATTTTCATGCTCTGGTTGAAGTTTAGCCAATCAGAGGCGACAGAGAACTGTTTCTGAGTAACACTTACTTTATACTTCATTACACTTACTAATGATTTATTTGACAAAAAACAGTCAATACCACCTGCATTATAAACAGACATAATCATAACCAACTAACGTTTTCAAATGTAGTACATCACATTGTGTATTGTACATGAATATATCAGCGTTTACTCCTTCCAGTATGTTGCGTGGTCTCAAGCACACCCGGGATTCTAAATTCAGGACAGCAAATAAACTCACTGGCTCCAAGTTGGAACTTTTTGAAAATTTTCTGATTCCTTGTTTCTGTAAATGGCCAAAAATGCAACTTTTTGAAAACACTCCTTATTAGCAATAAACGATGGCCATCTGCCCACACGAATGTCCGCCTTCTCCCATTGTTAATGTTTATAGCGTATTGTTCTCTGTACACATGTGTGATTGATTTGTTTACAAAAACAAACAACAGCACCCACTAGAGGCCCCGCTTGAAAAGAAAATAATTTTCAGCTTTTCTGCCATTATCGTTTTCAAAATATCACACTGCAAACACAATTGTTTTCTGAAACAAAAGCGTTTTCACCTGAAACACTGTTGTGTAAATGGGGCCTGAGAAAGTTCTAAATCTATAAGAGAATCAGTTTGACTTTGAGATATATAAACTATATGCCTCTTGTTTTGTGACTACGGTCCGTATTGCACAGACGTCAAAAAGTCATCCACCTGACATTGCTGTTATTTCTAACTACAACTGTAAAATGCATACACCTAAAGTATTAATTTAACAATTGCACTTCCTCATCATGTACACTGAACAGCCACAAGATTCTGACCACCTGCCGGACGTCTTGTAGGCACCATCAAGCTTAGAGTCGATTATGTGGCTGAAGGAGCCCACTACCATCAAGTTTCCATATTAAAGAAAGAATATGGAGTTTGTAGGCTGGTCAGTAGATGGTGTATGAAGTACACTCCACATATGACTTGTTTGTTGTGCCAGTTTTATTCTAAAATGGCGAGCACCGACTCCAGGTTGATGTTACTGGGAACAGAACGTGATTGCTCAGTGTCGGACTGGTCAAGAAAACCAAGGCTCACAGGCTTCATCTCTGTTTCAGGACCTTTCTTTAAAGGAATCCTGCTCAGCAGTCATTAAGAGACAAAGACTTTCCGTCGACTGCGATAATCAACCTGACCACCGATCCAAACCTGCTGCTCCCTTCATCACGAGAAGAGACAGAACCAGCAGTCTGAACAGATTCCTCCATCCAGCTCTGATGACAAATTGGATTTCTTGTTTTGCGCTTCACACAGTACCATACCACCTGCGACCACTAGATGCCACTGTATGACATGAAGCGTCCCCAGATGGGAGTTTGAATTCAAAGTCTAAATTAAAAATGCTAATATGTGCATCAGAAAACAGAAACAGTCCAGAGTGGAAAAGAAACGTGAGAGGGACTGGAGAAAAGCAGAGAAACTACACTGTATTAACTGTCAATAACATTAGCATTAGCCTATATCAGCAGCGGTATTTCTTACTAGCTGACTGGCTGAAGGGAGGAGGGTGGACATCTCTAGTTCCTGGTTCTAAGAAACCTCAACAGCATAAACATAGTGGAATAAAGAGACCAGCACCACTAGAAACCAGTGTGTATTTAGTGTTTAGTCCCCTCAGAAATGTTTTAATAATAATGAATTATATTTGAGTTGCCCCTTACGTTTGTAAATCTCAAAGTGCTAACAACAATCTGAGCTAAAAGCAACAACATAAAACACTTCAGACATCAGTAAAAATCAAAAAACACTTTCAAAACAGCAGTAAAGGTCAATAAGAGTGTTTTTAGTCCTTTTTTTTTAAAACAATCAACAATCTGTGGAGTCCATGTTTCAGCTATATATTCTATTCCGGTGGGAAACTACATGACTTTTCCTATGCGTCGTACTTGGCCGTCATGGAAACATGACACACCGATGGGCCACCTTTGATGCGATGGTGGGAAGACAGATCAAATCGACCAAACTCGTAAGTCATTAACATTTTAGTCCAAACCAAATCCACGCATTGAACAGAACGCTGTTCTACTCCACTCTGCAGCGTCTGATCTTTGTCAGATCAGCTTTTCTACTGCCGCTGCGCTCAAAACAAAGTACAGATCCCAGATTAACATTTAGCAAGAGTTAAGAGTAGCAATATCCAGTTTGAAGCCCAGAGTTAAAAGGATGTGCGGTGTGAAAAAGGCTCACCGCAGCCACTAAATACAGACTCATCCGCTCCCCAAATATTTGCTCAATGCCTTTTATTTCTGTTCTACATTTATTCTGCATTTGGCAGCGTGTTGAAATTGAATGTGTTCATATAGAACAGACAAATGCAGTGAAATACATTTGAAAGAATTGTGAAGCTGAATTGTGTTTTTTTTTTCTTCTGTCTTCTGGACAGACAGTATGTTCAGTGAAACTGACTGTAAATGTAAACTTTCATCCCTTTTGAAGATCTAAAAAATAAGCGAGATTGTTGAAAATTAATAAGCTGATGACGTGACCAATGTCTACAGTTTTAAATAGTTTGGAATGTTACTGTGTTAAGTCTAAAAATGCACATCCCACTAACTCTTTTATACTTGTTTATATATACTTGTTTCTGTTTTGAGAATCACGCAGACTGAGCATTCTAGTTTTCTTAGCTCACTTCATTCGTCTGTTTTGTTTTGACAGTATGCAGAATTCTAGTGTCAATAACTCACACACTGGTTTAAGTACATAAGAAATGTAGAAATACAGTTAATCAGCATCCAAATGTTTTTTCTCGGTTGGGCGTGTGTCTTCGTAAGTCTCAGTCTATATGTTGAAAATACATGTTTCCACTTTTGCAGGGCAAATCCAGATGACTGAAAGTTACTCTACCAGAAAAAAATCTTTAAAATATCCTTCTCATTATAGGTAACACTTCTGCACCAATACATGAAAACAAGAGCATCACCACTCATTTCCACACATTTCCAACACAGAGTTGTATAAATCAATCACACCAAAGTCGACTTGTGTACAAACAAAGCAGAATTTGTAGGCATCAAACTGTGTTTGTGTTTCGCTACCTGAGGTCGTCTTCGGAGATCGACTGCAAGGGTTTCTGCGATATCAAAGATGGCGTCTTGGCAGCTCAAGTGAAAATATCAACATTTGACCGATTCAGCCAGGAGAAAAGCCAGACTTTCTCAAAGAAAGAGTCTTCAAGCCACAGAAAAGTCTTAAATGTTGTGAAACTGATCATTGATTGTTTTTTTCCCCAGTGTGAATCGAGATCTCGGGAGATCAAGTGAACAAACTCGGGAACCTTCGTTTTTGTGACGCTGAGATCTCAACAAACTGGGTATTGTTCAATGAAATGTAAATAATTTGATATGAGTGTCATGAGGAATTTCCTTCAGGAAGATGTTGACAACGTATTAGAGATGGATCATCGACATCTAAAACTGGCTCCTAAATGTGTTCCATTTAATTCCGTGTGGATTCTGGCAGAGTCACTTTAATATAATCCAACAATGAAACCATAAAACGCTTCATGCAGCAAGATCAGCTCAGCCTCCCTGATTCACATTCAGTGCATAGCAAACACATTAAGGGTGCGCAGGTATCGGCCGATCTCTGGGTTCAGGTCAGACTTTAAATTCTGACTTCTGCATAAAAGGCAGATAAATATTTCACATTGAACTCATATATGTTCAGAGCACAAACATCCAGCGGCAGGAAACTCATAACGCCCGGGGATTTGCTGTAAAAGTAACTTTCTTGCCGTCTCAGACCGAAGATGTGAGTCTTGAATGCTGAAAACACACAACAAATATATCTGCACGGTGTGAACTGAAAACAAATGCAACGATGAGCAAATCATCAAAACCGGCATTATTATTTTTGCCTGGAGTGCCGTTAAGAAAGGCCACAGAAACACACAGTCCGAAGACTGAAGTGAAATTTCAACAGGTCAAAAGTTCTGCGAGTGAAACAAGAAGCTCATTAGAAAAGGCAGAGTTTCCACGATTGTTCGGGAAACCACTCGTTAAACTTGTTCCACAACATCAGGAGGCCAAGTGGAGCTTTTAAAGAGCAAACAAGGAAGAAAAGATTCATTTTGGTTTATCTATTTTTTTTTTTTTTAAAGACTTAAGGTTTGGGCTTAATTTATCAATTTATGTTGGTAATCGAATAATCTGTAGATTATTATTACGGTTATTTGATTCGTCGTTTGTAACATTCTTGTTCAGCCTTCGTTTGCCCAGGTACGTCATTAAAAACAGATTTCCATGCAGAGAAAAAGAAAAACACAAGAGAATTGTGCAGTTTATTTAAATAATTTCTGTAAAACATATCAAAGGGAACACAATGAGCTTATAAATGCTTAGTGAGCAATAATTGGACAAGAATATAACCTGCTGCCTGAATCTTGTCTCAGTTTGAGGGTCACATGTGTTTTTTTGTTGATTTAGTGTGAAGAACTCCCACACTGGATGATTTTGTTTCTTGTATCTTTTGCCAGCAACCATTCTTGGTGAAACTGTGCTGCGGCCCACATGACGCAAAACAAGGCCAACTATTGGATGGTGGCTGCTTCTCCTGCTGTGCTGGTAGATTACAGCCACAGGCGGCTCATTACTGCCACACTGTGGAAGTTGCTTGAACTGATGGCTTCAAAATTGTAAAAGAAAAATGTCCCGTTTATGGTAAAAATTTAAAAAATGTTTGATTAACCAACCAGTCGATGACTAAATAATTTGACAACTATTTTAATAATACATTTTAATTGATTAAATCGATTCGTTGGTTTCAGCCCTTCTTTCGCCTCATAGTGAGAGTTGAGGGTTGTGGGTTGTGGGGTTTGCGTGTCCTGTGCATCGCCCTCACGTACTGGTGTCGTCGTGGTGAAATGAAGAAACGAGGTCTGTATAATACAGACTACGCGACTCCAAAACTTGAAAATATTTCCCAGCATTCAAAGGTGTCACACACGTCAGGTGGAATCATCCAGGGAGCGTTTTAATTGAAGTTGTCAAAAGAAGATCTGCAAGTGTTAAAGGAAACCTTAATAATAAACTGTGTTATCTGGAGCAGAGCTGGGAATCCACAGACTCCCTCACCTCTCTTCTTATCACAGACCGCGACCTTTAACCGCCATGCAAGGCGCTCAATTCATCCACTGGGACCAGTTTGCTCAAGGACACATCGACATGTGGACAGGGGTAAATGGGGAATCGAACCTGAGACTTTCCCTGGAGAGACGACCACTCTACCCACCGATCCACAGCCGAAAGCTTCTCAGTTTCAGAGGCTGGTCTGATGTCTTCATGTTCTTATTTCACTTTCGAGCCTTTCTACTTGAATATATTGTATTTTCTGTTCATCCTCTCACTCTGCGAGATCCTTGTACATTAATAGAATGCCATTAGTGGCATTAATACACATACTTGTATTCTCCTCTGTTCTATTTCATTTTCAGGTTTAAATAATTGCCTCACGTTGGATTTCTGTCGCAGCCCTCCGTGTGTCTGTGCCGTTATGAGTTCACTTCAGAGTGAGTTAGTGGTTTTACAAACATTCGGGACAGTGGAATCAATAACTACAGCCACAGATAAGTGTCTGTCTGAGCTCCATGTCTGAGTCTCCTGGTCCCGATCGGATCATTATTCACCCGATCTGTCCCAGGATGACTCTGTCTCTGCCTCCTGTCTGTCCTCACGGTGAAATGACTCACGTTCCCCAAAATCGCCCACATAAACAACGTGAAAATGGTCATTTGATGGAAATTAAAAGGGAATGAAAACACAGAGGGGGAGCTGTTCTTTCTGACCCGTCACCGCAGGACCCAAAGGAGTTTCCTCTAATTAGCTTGCACTGTGCTGAGAGATTTCAACGCGAAGGCTTGGGTACTCGAGTAAATGTTTCTGGATAAATATTGCAAGAGTTGCACTCAAAATGAGTTCTCATTTGTAAAATGCACTGTTTGAACCAGGGATGTCCCTGGTTACTAATTTCACTCTGAATTGAATTGAACAGTTTGACAGTTGTAAATAAATATATTGGATTTCAAATGCAGCTTTAGCATTCCTGCACCATCTTTAATTAGCAGCTAGCTTCCTGAGATCGATCTCAAAAACCCAAAAAACTGAAATATGTCTTTTAAAGCCCTTTTTAAAACTTTTCTTCGTTCCGATATCTTACTCAGTGTTTCTCACAGTGACGTTACTATCTGACAGGCGACTTAGCATCAATATGAGCTAACATGCTCCCGATGCTATCTCGGGTCAGCACACAAATGTGGCGTTGGCGATAGGTGTGCTATCCAGAGTGTATAAACCTTTACACTGTAGCTCCAGATGTTTGTTCAGGTCATTTTCCTGTTAGAAGGTGAACCTCCGCCTCAGTCTCAAGTCTTCTGAAACACTCCACCAGGTTCTCCACCAAGATTGTCCTTTATTTGGCTCCATCCATCTTCTCATCAGCTCTGGTCAGAAGAAAAGCCTCCCCACAGCATGATGCTGCTACAACTGTAGAGGCCGATGTCACATAATTTGAGAATATGACTCAGCACAGTAATGTGTGAAGTTCATAAAACTTGTTGGATGATTTTTCCAGTTGCCCCTCTGCTGACGAGGAGCCGAAGGAGCCACAGGAGGGAAGAGGGAAGGTGATGGAGACGAAGGCGAGGATGGAGAATAGAGGAAACACTGAGTGTTACCAGGGAGATGCTCTGCAAGTGGAACCACAGCGTCTACGAGGTGAGGAACTTGTTATTGTAACGTTTAGATGATTTGTTTTACTCCTTAGATCTGGTTTTGAATCTCCCAAGATAGCCGCATCCTCGACTTGAACCTTTCCACCAGAAAATAGTTTTCAGGAGAAATCCATGAGAAGGAAAGTGTGCTTTAGAGAAAGTTGGAAATCCCCCCCCCCCCCCCCCCCCCGCCCCAGCTGGATCTCCTCATAGCTTCAGACCTCCTTTCCTTTTTGTCACTCCTTACTGAAGCAACGGAATCATGTAGGAAGTGGTATTATAAGACGAGTCTCTGAAATCCAATCGGACAACGCCGGGTTGGAAATCCACTCTGTCTTGGTGGGTTTAAACCCAGACACCCACCTGCATCACTCTTTACCTTCATGGAGGCCTTGTGGAAATAATATTGTCCCTCATTTATGTTTGAGAGGGATGGAAATGTTGTGTTCAAGACACGTAATTTGTCATCTTTGTTTCCTGAAACTTGCTGTCAGTGGAAACATTTCACTGAACCAACTCAGCCGCTGCAGAGATTCTGTCCCTCCTTCATTCAACTTAATCAATTTAATCCATCCATTGATTTCACCCTTCCTCTGATGGAGTGTGCTCCTAACCTCACAGAGTTGGCAGCAGCGACACTCATCGCCCTTATACCCGACTGTCACGTCGAATCACTCGGCCAGTCAGCAGAGACGTCGGACCGTTCAGACTCTCCAGACCGGTCACCACCAACCATCTGCTTTGAGCACTTTTACAGCTTTGAACAGCTCTTGACTATAATTTAGAATTAAATGTATGAGTAATCTCTATATAAGTATGCACTGTATATATTATTTGTGTTGTGAAAATATATATTTGTTTAAATATAACTGTATTTATTTTAAAGATTTATCATTTGTAGATGCTGGGATGTATTCAAATTTGTTTACATTTATTTTTACGTTTTTATATACAGGTACCGGTATATCTAAAAACAATTGTATATCATTCAATATTCAATATTTTTTGTCAGTCATTTCAGAAAGTCAAACCCATATATGATATAGGCTCATGACACAGAGTGAAATATTTCAAGCCTTTATTTCTTGAAATTTTGATGATTATGGCTTACAGATAGTGAAAACCCAAATTCAGTGTCTCAGAAAATTTGAATATTGTGGAAAAGTTCAGTTTTGTAAAGTCCTGGTGTCACACCCTAATCAGCTTATTAACTCAAAACACCTGCAAAGGTTTCCTGAGCCTTTAAATGGTCTCAGTCTGGGTCAGTCAGCTACACAATCGTTGGTAAGACTGCTGACTTGACAGACATCCAGAATTGTCATTGACACCACTGAAGCCACTAAAGGTCATTGCTAAAGAAGCTGCTTGTTCACAGAGTGCTGGATCCAATCATGTTCATAGAAAGTTGAGTGGAAGGAAAAAGTGTGGGAGGAAAAGGTGCAGCAGCACAAGGGACGACCGCGGCCTTCAGAGGATTGTCAAGCAAAATGCATTCAAGAATTTGGGGGGGCTTCACAAGGAGTGGACTGAGGCTGGAGTCAGTGCATCAAGAGCCACTACGCACTGACCAATCCCAGACCAGAGCCACTGGGCTGAACTGGACTGCTGGACCAGATCGTCAGAGAACGTGTTTATGAAGACGGTAAAAACACACTGAAAATATGTGGAATGGTGACGGACATAGAGAGCTTGTTTACTACGTCGGCAGTTTTGTGTGTCTTTTCAGTGATGACTGCAGAACCGGGTTTAGAGGTGGCGGTTTTTTGCTTTACCAAAGGTTTCTTCCTGTTCGAGGGACTTTTTTCCTTTACAGTCGCTCGTGCGTGCCCATATGGATCTGTTGGGTTTCACTCAGTTTAAAAAGAATCGAATCATCTACTCGCCTCGGGCCTCAACCTCATTCTCACCACCACCAGTGTCCAGACTCCAGAGGCGAAGACTAATCTTAGATCAGTAGCTACTTGCAGATACTGAGAACCGATCTGAATACTTATTAAATGTCATTAACCCTAATCTATAACGCACACACATTAATGACATGTGAAGGCTATGTGAACCAGCTCTATACAGCGTCTAC
The DNA here is from genome assembly GCF_963422515.1 of Blennius ocellaris. Classification (NCBI taxonomy): domain Eukaryota; kingdom Metazoa; phylum Chordata; class Actinopteri; order Blenniiformes; family Blenniidae; genus Blennius; species Blennius ocellaris. Next base: position 17,998,305 of record NC_137665.1, on the reverse strand, counting down.
ATCTCCAACAGTTTTGAAGACTCCAGTTCACTACTGCGTCTTCAGTATGCAGTGCGTAGCATCTACGCACTGCGCTATGCGTACTGTAGACCGTAGACCAAGCTCACTGTGCTGCCACACACACACTCCAGCGATCCGTCAGGCTAACTCTGCGGGTCTAAATGTCTGGTGATGAAGTGGCTGCTGTTGTGCGAACTTTCTCCTCCTGATATTTTGTCAGAATATCATTTACATTTTGTTTTACATTTGTCATTCTCTTTAATATTAAAGGATGTCCAAACCGTGGACGTCACTCGTCCTCTCTTGTCTACCTGCTGCTGATGTTGCTGACGGATGGCGTCATGTAACACTCACCAGGTTATATCGGGGAGCTTTCACGAGGATGAGATGAGTATCCCTACTTTCCTATATTTGTATTGATGTGGAAAATGACAGTGGATGCTGAGCTGGCGTGTTGACCACCCAAATAAAGCTCCTGGATGTTGTGGAGGGCAGCAGGCTGGGAAACAATAACAGTGTGAAACTAACAAAGTCTCATCCTGCGCGCCAGGCAGCGCTTTGCCCCGAGTGTGAGATGAAACCCCGTGTTAAATGTAAGTGAGGGTGACACCTTCATCACCGAGCACCTCCACTGAGACCCGAAGCCTACAGGCGCCCACAACATGCAATATTCATCCACGGTCAAAAGACACAACACGGAGCTCTGTCACTGACTGACACACACACACACACACACACACACACACACACACACACACACACACACACACACACACACACACACACACACACACACACACACACACACACACACACACACACACACACACACCGCTCATCAGCCTGAGTGACGGTTTACAACAAGCAATTAGTCGTGCTTGAGTGGAAGAAAAATGAATATGGTGAAGAAAAGGAAATTTGTCAAACAATTCACAGAGTACAGTCAGAACATGACAGATGTAGGTGTGTGTGTGTGTGTGTGTGTGTGTGTGTGTGTGTGTGTGTGTGTGTGTGTGTGTGCGTGTGTGTGTGTGTGTGTGTGTGTGTATGCCTGCAGGGAAACATTGGGGTTGTGTGTTTTGTCTGAAAGCAAAAACTGCTAAAGTGATCAAATATCTCCTTTTCTTCAGTCAAGGTGTTTTTTCTGGACACCGAAAATCAAAAACTGTGGAGAATTAAAATGTTAAAATGTGTTCTTAGATCTTTATTAAGTTCTCACGACAAGGTTTCAAGTGAAAACGTGTTGTTTTTGTGTTTTGCTCAGAAATGGCAGAAACACTGAAAGTGATGTAGTTTTCCTGTGGGACCACTAGTGTTTGTAGTAAAAACAGAACAAACTGTTCCAACTCCTTTAAATTGTCCGTCTTCGTGGGAAAACTTAGTGTCTGGATGTAAGAAAGTGTCTCCACATGTGATCCAGATGACGATGTAGTAAATGTACACTTTATTAGAGAACAGTTCAAGAGTGAAGAGCACACACCGCATGCATTGTTATGAATCAGAACAATTTACTATGACGTGTGTGCACATTAGCAGCATTTCCGAAAAGTGAAGTTTTCTTTAAACAGGGCCTTATGCCTTGTAGTATGTGCAGTATGGCACAGTACGGTACAATACAGTATGGAAAAGCATACATAGACCGAAATCTTTTGCATGGTTCCACCACAGAGAGTACGGTTAAAGGGGAGGCGGGGTGATGAAGGGCCGAGTAATGACGTATGTGACATTGTTACGCATCAGTAAACGTAGGACCAATTGCGGAACAAATTTGTTGAGTTGCAGCTCAGACGTCCGAGCAAAGCCGTGAGCCTCCACTCTCTGTGACACAGCTTGGAAAACGTTCTCATTCCGAACAGCAGCGTCCAGCTTCTGCTTAATCTCCTCCTCTCCTGTTATGGAGAGGAGCGTCTGCACCTCATCGAAACACCATTAAAAAAAAAAAGCGTTAACAAAACAACCAGTGTGCACGACGCACGAGGAAGTTTATCTGGCCCATGAGCTACTGAAATATCGTGGGCTTGTCAAGAGTGACCATCGTCACTGACCGATCAGCAGACGGCTGAACCGGACCAGTGTGCAAAGCACCTCAATGGAGGCGTTACCAAAAATGGTAACGGTTGGGTGAGGTGGGGTGAAAATTGGAAGGGGTTCTGAGAGACAGCAGCAGTGCTGAAGTTCCACTGTGGCTTTTCCAATTCCCGCCATCAACATTGGTGCCACTGATGTTGTTCAATGACTTTTATTTGTACTGGGTATGAAAGCTTAGAAATGGTAATTTGTGTTCCCTTTATGACTTTCCTCACTGACAAACACGTCTGAAAGTTCTCTTATCGTGTCACGTTGATCAAGCAAGTATATTCTTACACTTGTCTGACCTTAAAGCAGCTGCGCATATTGATTCCTTATGAAGTCGATGTTGCGCTGATCGGTTCAAACAGGCAGTGAAGCAAAGTCACGACTGCTGCAGAACCACGAGACGGATGAGGATGAGAATCATGAAGCATTAGCAGCTTTGGTCATGAAAATGCTTCGACCAATATAGCTGCGTTTGAGATGAGACTCAGATCACTGGATCTGACATTATCTGGACAGGTGGATCCTCCCTCTGGATTTGTCTGACAAAGTGTTTCTTATCGTTCGTCTTAGTCTTTTGTCCTTTTCGCAGACCGACTGTAGTCATGCAGTGATCAGGTTCATCAACCCAATAATGTATGTTCAGCAAAAGAAAACCTATCACACACAGCGGCATACTAACAATGTAAACAATAAACTCTGAATCATCAGTCACTTCTCTTTGCATCAGCTTATCGCAGAGCAAAAGAGCACTTATGACATAACCTTGAAATAGCCGGAGAATCTGTACTCCTGCCTCACGTTGTTGCCAACTGATAAGATTTCCTTGATACTGTGATTTTAGGGAGCAGAGTGTATTCACAAATTTATGACTTGATATACAGGCGGCAGTACTGAGTGGATCCCTGCTTCGTATAATTTAAAGAAACATCATGTTGACCCTTTAGTCCACTTCGAGTCACAGTAAGAACCTGGAGAACAAACAACTGCTGAACAACCCAACTTCTTCCATCAAGAAGCACTGAGGACTATTCCCAGGAAATCAGCATCCATCCATCCATTCATCCGTCTGTCCGTCCATTCCATCCAATTTATCTACTCATTCACCATTCATCTAATGATTCCATAGGCAGTTCAAATTAAATTTGGACAATTGAAAACAATCAAAGTATCATCCATCCATCCATGCATCCATCCATTCCATCAAATGAATCTACCCATCCATCCTTGATCCGGCCATTCAATTAATCAACTCATTGACCCGTAATCCATCCATCCATCCATCCCACATTATTTTTCTTTTGTAAGGTCTGTTGGTGGAATCTGGAAGTGTAAAAAAATAAATCATTTATAGTCTACTGAAGGGAAAGGTGTTTCTCCTTTTCATAAAAAGGTAAAGAGCTCTGTGATGGATTGGCGACCTGTCCAGGTGTACCTTCCTTCACCCATAGTTGGCTCCAGCGGCCCATGACCCTGCACAAGACGAAAGATGGATGGATGATGTATGGGTGGTTAGCAGAATGAAATTATGAGGTGAATTTCTACCCTCCAGCCATCTGGTTCTACACAATCCTTCATGTACGCTCAATCACACATGAAGATACACGGATAATATTGCCCAAGGACACTTTCACAAGCAGGTTTCACGAGAGGTTAGAGGAGGATGGACAGACTGGTTGGAGATGATGGAAAGACGACAGGAACTCAAAGAAGCTCTGGTTCCTGCAGCCTGCAGAAGAGCATCTGTCAGCTTTTCCAAAAGCTGATGAAGACCTATGCCGGAAACTGAGGCTACAGTTCACAAGAGACCAACTGAACCAGAGAAGATCTGAGGAGACATTCAGAACTTGGTGTCACACCATGAGAGCTTGGATCCTTCCTGCCTGGTATCAATGGTTCCGCTGCTGCTGTGATGATGTGGAAGATATTTTCTTCTTCTGAGTGTCAGTTCAGCAGATTGAAACTACACAGTTTACCTGAGGATCTACATCTCTTTATGAAAACAGTGAATCATTTTCTGATGGAGACTTCCAGCTCACCAAGATCAAACCGACTCAAACTGGCTTCTGGAATATGAGGATGAGTCCTCAGACCATCACATCTGCAGCAACTCTGAGAAGTGATCCTGTCATTATGGACCAAAACTTCAGAGGAACATTTAAATAACTGAGTTGAATCTAAGACGCCTGATGTTTTGGTGGTTCATGAGATTAAACATGCCTGTTTTCCTTTTGTTCCAAAGAACACAAGTTGTGTTGCATTTTTCTCATGATTCATTTATGAGCCATCAACCCGTTTCATATGACTTGTGATAGTATTATATTGTACACATAAATTTAAATATCCTATATATATTCTAATATTCAGGTGTAACTAAATTTGCTTTTGTTTTGTAAAATTCAACAAGGTTTGAATTGCATCTGTATTGCCAAAATACTTCATAATGGCCGAGTACCTCCAGAGATTAAAACACAATCCAAGCTTTGCACATTATCGAAAATAGAAAACATGAAAAGCAAAAGAAAGGAGAGAGAAAAGGATTGACTGAAAGTGGGTGGCAGAGAAGCAGAGGAAGGCGTAGTGTGGGGGTGGAGAGTAAAATAGTGAGCAGAGAGAACAAGAGCTTCCTTCTCTAATTCCACACACCATTAAATAGTAATTTCACTGCTTGATATATTTATGCATTAAAACATTACGGCCTCCTACCCAACCAATTACTATGCAGACTGAGCTCTTGCTGTCCACACAGCCGGCCTCATCGGAAAGATCATATGCATGAAATATACAGGCTCCACCACCAAACAGCACGCCCGGCCACAGAGAAGGAAGTTTATAGTCAGTGAGATATGTTTGAGATTCAAAGAGCTGATTAATGTCTGTTTGTGTGCTTTAAATAAACATATCAACCTGAGTTAAAAGTTTGAGTTGACATAATTACACGTATAAATCTCTCCTGTGTGAATGTCTCATATTACATTCAAGCACTCTGTGATTGTTACATGAGGTAGAGAACCAAATGTAATTCAGATATTGTAGCTGACATGTTCACTGGCCAAATCAGAAATATTGCTTCAACGGAGACTAATTCAATAATTGTTATATCAAACAATGACAGTTAGTGAAAATTTAAGGCTCCTGCAGACTGTGTGATTTTAACAATCTTATAGGTTGACAGCTAGCCACACTGTACGACACAAATCTCAAACTTACTTTAGACATGAAGTTTGTTATAAATAAATGAAAATAGAAGCTGAACCACAGCCTACGACCACGTAAGGTTGACGTTGCGTAAGAATAACACGTCAATAGAATAGAAACATGAACAGAGCCCTTTTAATTGTGACATTTTTCTGTTAGGAGAGAAAGCCCCTGAAAAAAAAGGAGCCTGAGAATATGACAGGCTTACCAATTTTGCAAAGGGAGCTGGAAGTAAGCGCCTGTTAGCGTCTACTAGCATTTTATGCTAGCATTAACTGCTGTGGTCTTTTATTTTCCTACAAAACACACCACATGTAGACGTAACAAACAGGCTGCAGCAGCAGACACAATCACCCTAAATATCCGACACTGTCTGAATGTTGGAGCAGGTTGTCTTTGGCTGTAAGACCAGGACGACCGTCGTCCTCGAAGTGCGACGGAGGACCAACAATTTGGAGTCCAGAGATTTTGCCACAGTTGCACTACGACTGTCACCTTTACTCTGAAGATCAAATATCATACAGTGGTTTACAGTGGCTGAAAAGCTGCAGGTCAGGTTCAACTTTCTCCATTATGGTTCTTTTTAAATGCACACAAACGGCAATGTGTTCAGAATTTTCCAAATGTGTCCAGGTTGGTTAATGTTTATAAATGTTTGGATATGCTCATATATATTAATGACTGAAAATCTAAGAGCTTAATAAAGGAAGTTTATTTTTCACTTCATTTTTTTGTTTCTATCAAAGCATTCTAAAATACTTTGAAAGATGAACATATGTGTTGTTTGAAAATATACCTGATATACCTTTTGTTTTCCCTAAACTCTTTAAGAAAACCAGCCCCAAAACACATTCATTTTTCAAAAGTTACTTAAATGAAGCATCTGCTTGTATTTGTTTACAAGTATGCTAATGCAAGAGTCTTAATAAGTGTCTCTATTGACAAGCTGTTTAAAGGAACTATAATGTTTTCTCACTGGGGCCTCGCGCAAGATCGCTGTAATGTGGTTTATAAACGTACTGCATTTAAATCAAATTAGCATTGACTGAAATCAAATAATAATGAAGAGCCCCACCAAAGAAATGTATCACCTGCCTCCACTGGTTGCAGGTTTGATTCCCGTTCACATGGACCGCGGATTGCTCCCAATGGATAGACTGAGTGCCTTGCATGGCAACTGCCTCCACCGGTGTGTGAATGGGTGATTGTGAGTAATGAGGTAAAGTGCTCTGGGACTGCTTAAGCAGTTGAAAAGAGCAATATAGGTAAAATCCATTTACCATTTATGAAAGAAAACCACAATTTTTCCTGTCACTATATATTCCAGATGTATTCCGTCTGCCTGGTGGTGCAGTGGTTAGCGGTCACGAGTTTGAATCCTGGCCAGTCTGCACGTTCTCCTTGTGCATCTGTGGATTTACACCGAGTGCACACACAGTCCAAAAAACATACATGTGAGGTGACTGTCCTTCCTGTAGTCAGTTGAGATCACTTCCCCATCCTGAACTGGATGAAGTGGTGTTGAAGAAATATTCTAATGCAGCCAAGGCACAAACTATCATCGCTCAAAGGAAGGCGCCACATGACCCGATGCAAAGAAAAAACCTACAGACTAACTGACGCTTTTAAAAGAAGCGTGTTTAAAATAAACTGTCTCCAATTTCAGAAGCTCATTTTTTTCTTTCTCTCCTTCCTGTCCTATACAGCCTGGTGTTTAGTAAACCGTGTAGCGAGCTCTGTACGATAAACCCAGAGAATCAGTGGGATGTGGTCGTGAATTGTGTTTTAAAATGATGAGTGAGACATTTTCGGCAGCATTGTCTCTTCGCTGGGTATTTTTGATTTCTTCCACATCATCATCAAAGCCATTGAGATTCAATTGAGGAGAAATGCTTTTGAGTGCAAGCGTGTGTGTGTGTGTGTGTGTGTGTGTGTGTGTGTGTGTGTGTGTGTGTGTGTGTGTGTGTGTGTGTGTGTGTGTGTGTGTGTGTGTGCTCTCAGTTCATGTCACACAATCCATCACTGGCAGCTCTTCTTGCGGGTGGATCACTGCAGGTTACGGTTGCGCTCCCTAAGCATTGTGGGAGCTTGATGTATGTGCTGTCGACTGGCAGTTAATGAAACAGCAGCTACAGAAGCCGGCCTCCCTTCCACTGCACCTCCCTTCCTCCACTCCTCTGTCCTCCTGCTAATCTCCACCCCGGCTTCCTCCATCTCACGCCCCCCCCACCGCTCGCCATCGCTGCATGCTAAAAGCTGCAAAATTTAGCAAGTACGAGAAATATTTTGGATTGTTCTTCCATTTAAATCTTAATAATAATAAAAAAGGAAACTCTCCATGGAACTGATGCGTTTTTGTGACATTTGGAGTTGATTCCTTTAATTCTGGTTTGCTTTTATGAGAAAAATTGACAGTTCGCAGACCCTCAAAAGAAAAATCTGCCCACATTAACAGTTGTCATTAATACACGCACGCACACACACGCACGCACACACACACACACACACGCACACATGAAAAGTAGCAGCATTTGCCTACCACAGTATGAAAATTGCTGATTTTACCAAGAATTTCAAATAATTCAATGTGGGGTTTTTTCTGTCCGACTGTGATTTACCATTAATCCATATCACTGTGGGTAGATTTTATCCATCTATCAACCTTCTATGCCCATTTATCCAGCTCAGGGTTACGCTAGGCTGGAGCCAATCCTGGGTATATCATCCCCAATAAATACAATTCAATAGAAGGGAGTTAAGAAGACCACCCGCCCAGAAAATTGCTCACTTGTAAGGCGATAACTAATCTGTGTTCTGTGTTTTTCACACGAGAGAAAGGAGCGTTATCAATGGCTGAGTCGGTATTCTCTGTCGGTGAAAATGTACATATGTACACAAGATACCGAACCTGTTGTGAAGTTGGTTCACAAACCAACTTCACAACAGGTTCGGTATCTTGAGAGCTTCTGCTGGATGAAGGACTTTCAGTTGATTCACAAGCAACTGGAAGGAAAACATGATTGTCAGTGTGATCAAGGTTTAACTGGACCTGGTGGACGGCGGTGACTGCAGCGGCAGGTAGAGCGGCTAATGCTAATGCTAACAGCTCTAACCTCCACAATAAGGTCATCTTTGGGTGGAAATTAAATTACCAACATTTAGCAGTATATAAATACTAGAAGAATATGAGTAAACCTGAGGCTGATGTCCTCGGTGTGTCACATCACATATATAACAACATAAAATAAACTGATCACATTCAGACAGTCACATCAACATAGTCACATTCACAGTCACACACACACACACACACACACACACACACACACACACACACACACACACACACACACACACACACACACACACACACACACACACACACACACACACACACATATACGTTTCTCTCAAATTTTGTTTGCCTGGTCTCTTAAAGAGGCAAGCACACAGAATTATTTTATTGTGGTAAAATGATGACTTCAAATTGTTGTTTTATCACTTTTTTGCAGGTATTAATTTTAAGCTCTGGTAGGTAGGGTTAGGGTTCGGGTTAGTAGTCTTGCGGTTTTGGACTGAAACCTTTTTTTTTATATATATATATATATATTATTTTTTTTTTTTTAAACAATCCATAACACTGGGAAACGGCGTCTCCCTCAGAATTCTCCTGCCGCCCCGGCCGGTGAGAGCTGGTCTCCACAACTTCCTCTCACTCTGCTGGAAACAGTGTTTATTCCCAGCTGAAAAAAGCATTAGCAAATAGCGTCTGTGTATTGTGCATGTATAATTACGGGAGAACATAAACAAATAGATTTTAATCAGAGGCAAAAGTCAATATGATGTGTGAAAAATCCAATGACAAATGCACACTATGGAAGAAAAAGGCAGATTGGCTCGATGCAATTAGTCCCCACATAATGTAATCATGGCTCACTCTCTGTGTTCACGCATTGGCTGGAAAACTCACTGGAGCAAGAAAGTTACAGCCTAAAAAAAAATCTCTCAAACAGATCTATAAATGCATAAATCTAGTTTATTATTTTAACAAGATGTTCGTAGGCACGGTTTCTGATTAAGCCAGAGCCATACAGAATCAACAAACCTTTTATGTTTTAACTTTTAAGCAATTTAGCGGTGCGATTATTAAAGCAGATTATACATATAGCCCTCCCTCGATTATCCAGACAGTGTTGGGCAGACGCACTTTCTTATGTGTCTTGATAATCAAAAGGGTCTGAATAATAAAACTTCCAAATCAAAAGTGATATTTTTCTTTAATGCTACATACATGGCATGTTCAACCACAGTGTGTTATTCTTCTCAAACTTTTAATTGGAGAAAAATAACTTTGTGCATGTAACAATACAGTGTTTTATATATATAATTTATATCAGGCGTGGATCATTTGGTCCGCAAAGAGAAAATAATTATTTATTTTGAATCAGTCCACATGGAGTTTTATGTTGAGGAATGCTTCCCATCAGTCAGTGCTTCTTTTTCTTCAGTCCTGCGCATCGGCGAAAAAAATTATGTTTCTTAAAACCAGTTCGTGGAGCAAAAAAAGTTTGGAGACCACTGAACTGTATCGATAGATAAAATCTGGAACCACCTCTGATCACAAACAGTTATCATGTTATGCACAGCGTAAATGTAGATAATGGAGGTACTACTGTAATAATGAATTAGTGGACCTAAAGAATAATTATTGATAATAACTACTTTAACTTAAAGGATTCATCACCATGTATTGTCACGTATCCAGTCTGCCATTAATTGTCTTTAAATCAATTCTTAAAATTCATTAGGAAAATAAAATCAAACATATTTTCACCGTTTCTCATACCGCAGCAATCTCTCGCAAGGCTCCATGTGAGATTTTGACTCACACGGATGTTAGGTGTGTGTGACAGCGGTCCTTTGCTCACATGATTAATAATAAAAATACTAAATGATCACGGAGTCGTCGACAAACAGCCACGCCGCAGAGCAGCGCCCCCCGGAGATCTAAAATGAAAAACAAGGGCCATTTGGAAATTACATGGGGCTCAAAGTTCATACCACTCACATTAGCATTGCAGATTCGCAGTGAGCTGCTGCCTGTCTAATGTAATTTCAGGATCTCATACACAATAAAGCATAACGTTACACAAGCAGTGAGACTCACCGATTGTGCTGCAGGTGATTGTCAGATAGCAGGAATCATTACAATCGCGGGTTGATGCCATCTTCACCTGCTATTGTCCCAAATTAGTGAAACATTCGGATGCGAAATGTCTAGAACAGACGCTCTGGATTTTCAGGCAACTTTCAACTGAGGTGCAACAACAATATACAAGTTTTCACCAGGAAAAATGCACTTTGCGGGTGATGATTCCTTTAATAATGGCTTCAGGGCTTCCACAGCCCTCCATATGGAACGTGGATGGACAAAGACAGCAGGTACGCCAACAGGGCTCTTGGACCCTCTTGTACGGTTGCTAACGTTCCGAAAAGAACACCGTCCAATGTTTTTTTTCATTTCAAACCTTTGAAAGCAATCTAATGATTTTAAAGCTGCCAGTTTAGCGATGTGTCATAGGAACGAGTACTGAAGTGATCGAGGGAGCTGAAAATACAGCATCCAGTCTGTCTTCAGTTCAGCTAGAAAAGAAAAAACCCAAACTGATAGAAACTCGAAGAAGACAAACTGGATTCTACAGTGACTCACTACTGCCACCTAATGCACACAAGTGGCATTGCTTCCATTTAACTTCCTGCACCTTTGTAGCCTCAACCAGCGTCATGCTATCACTATCCCATTATCATTGTTGACAGTCCTACAACCAATAAAACTACTCCTTTTTAATTATAGGAGACAATCAATATTTTTTTTTTTTCATTTTCACTGTTAACCCTGTCTTCTTGTACCATTTGAATGCTGCCCATGACCAAAGATGTGAGCTGGGGTTATGATTGCATAGTTTGAGTTATCGTGCAACATTTGCTCAGTCTGGAAAGTTTCATCTTCTCGCCCGGAGCTCCGCTCGTCTCTTAAGGTAAATTATTTGTAGCTTTTGAGAAAACTCTGTAAAACCCGGCTGTTGAAAGTCCTCTATATTTACCTTCTTCTCTAGCCGATAGCGCTGGTGTTTACACTGAAATGTGCTCTTTGTGTTTGGTGACATTTAAAAAAGTGCGGGACAAAACAAACGTGGACCGACGTCTGCGAGCGCCAAGTCAAACAATCAACTCTTCGTTTATCTCGAGACTGTCCACAAGCTGCAGCACATCACTTATATTTGAATATGAAGGCTCCTCCATTGACGCCGACTGTACTGAAGAGATATAGAGACTAACCACCCCCCATCCCCATTTTATATTGAGGTCAGCCCATAATGCCCCGAGGAAAGTGTGTAAAACCCTCCTGCTCCTCCATTTGGCTGAAACACCAACAAACAGTTCCCACTTTGCTCTACAAGCATACATGGTTCTTATGTTTTGTTCAACGTCTAAATGTGATCCCAATTACCTGATAGGAGACCCTTTGGGATGATGATGATGATAATAATAATAATAATAATAATAATAAGGATTGTTTTGTCATTTCCACATGGATAACAAATAGAATACAAAGGTTCCAGCATTCTCAAGATTATTTTTTTTTAATTCGACAAAATGGATTAAAAATATAATACTTGAGATTTTGAGCTGGTGTGTGCATCTTTATCTGGTTTTTTTTAGGTTTTGATAAATGAAGAATCAGTGTTCATATTTGAAATATTCTCATTTGTGAGCAATAAATCCAGACTATATAGAACTTTAAGTGTTTGAAGGGTTAAAAAAAAGTGTTATTACACAATTTAGCGACAATGAAATCAATATTTCTTTCTTCAGCCGTTTCAACAAAGTGGAGGTGGACTACTGTTGTTCACCGCTGAAAAGCAACAGTCACTTTAAAAGGAGACTTGAGTAAAATTTGTAATGAAACTGTAAAAAAAAGCAACAACAAAACACTATAACATGCATCGAAGAGAAATAAAATAAGATAAAATGTCACCATACCACTAAGCATTAAAAGCCATTTTGAATAAAAAAAGGTTTTGAGGTCAAGATCAGTGATGGTGAGTGAATTTTTAATCCCATGATGTTAAAATCTCATTTAAATAAGGAGGAGCAAGTGCTTTAAAAACAAACATTAAAAGTTTTAAAATGAATTCTGGACTGGACTGGAGGCCAGTGAATTGAAAGAGGGTCCATAAGTTTGATCTCTTTCTAAAACTCTACATTTAGCTTCTGTCCAAACAGAACCGCCGCTGCCAATCCAGTATATACCTTTTTTTTCCTCGGCGCCTGTGCAGACCAGTGGGCGTTTCTCCTATCTCATTATGCGGCTTGGGTGTCTCGTGGTTTAAACTTGCATGAATCTTCCCGAGATCTATAAAGCAGGCTGGAGAAGAAGCGACGGAGCTAATTAATTTGAACCTACCTAACGTCTGGCTCGGTGTGGAGAAGATGGGTCCTGTCAACTAATGGGTTACCAAGGGAGACATTGTCTCCACCAGCTTTCCTCCATCACCCCCCCCCCCCCCAACCCCTCCACCGCCCCCACCCGCCCCCTGAGACCAACAGATAACCACAGACACAGACAGAGACGGATGGAGAGCCACAATGAAAGAAAAGGAGCACCGGTTTGAAGTTAGTGAGGCGGCTCGACACTGCAAACAATCTGCACTGAACAAAGAACCAGGAAATGATGTGTAATTTACATTGTTCAGCCAAAAACAAGCACTTTCCCACTCAGAACACATCAAACTCGTCATCCATTCACTATTAAATTTAAAAAAAAAGAGAGATTCCCACTTTGTGTGCTCAGTACTGCCCCCTACTGGTTGCCGCACATCCTTCGCCATTGCAGTGTGATAAGACGGAACCTCTTTACCTTCACTGAACCGGTAGCCTGAACCAAGCTATGGAGGGACTGTTCAGTCGGAGGCAATTTCGCCTGCATGACGGTGGAACATATGAACATTTCCTCCAGCAACATGTCTTTTTGGGCTCGTTGGGGCTCTGAACCCGCGTTGCAAAGGGGTGGAAAACGTCCGGTAAATTCCCCACGTTTCCAGAAAGATTCCGGTTAATTTCAATGGTAACTTAAGTCGGGGAATTTGGGAACTATTCATTAGAATTGATGTTTTGTCACTGCATGGGTGCAGGAATGTCCACATCACGATGCAGAAACGCTAAAATTCTACACACATGATATTTGTAAGTTAGACATTAGTAAAACATACTGATACATAAAACATGATATTATCAAAACTTACTTCGCTCTGTGGAGTCGAAGTACTGATTTGACTGTGTGCATGTGATGGAATGAATGCACAGTGCCTGTAGGGGGCGTCGTCTCCACCGGCCTGCAGTCAGCTGTGTGCCTGTGATTGAGATTGTGATTGATATTGAAATGTGGTTATTTTATTCAAGATCGTGATAAAATATATATCTTCCCAACTATTTAAGTTCCCTACTAAGATATTTTGTTGTTGTTGTTGTTCTTAAGTCCTTGAATGATCTCATAGAGTTGCTGCCAAGAAGTTATGGGACACTCTGTCAATCAGAAAAGCCTCTTCAATCTCTATTTTTAATACTAACCTAAAGACCCATGTTTACTCCTTGGCTTGAGATGCTGTTCCTGTTTTATTTGTTGCCATGTATTTTTTTTTAATAGCATTTTATTGTTTTTAACTGATTGCACCTCATGTTTTTAGGCTTTTATGTCTAGTTATGTACAGCACGTTGGGTCAGCTGCGGTTGTTTATGAAAGTGCTCAATGAATTAAGTTGAGACGAGCCAAACCTCAATTTCGTAATTTCCTGGTGTATTCCCATAAATTCCCATTCATTCCCTTGGAAAGTTTCCAACATTGATAATTTCCAGAAGACGTATTGCAGCAAAACCCTGATCTGAATTCTCTTTTTTGTGTTTAATGTGACGCAAGACAAACATACAAGCCAAAGCGAACCCCAAAGCACGAGTCACAATGAAATAATGACGTGCTTGTGCAGCTAATACACACATCTAAAGATTTTGTTGTTGTTGTTGTTTTTTTTAAAGCAGGAAACCCATCCAATTTCTCACACCAAAAGCGTTTTGTGTAGTTTGATCCGGAGGTCAGGGAGTGTGCTCAACCGGTATTTTCATCATAAACAGAGCTGTTAAGAAAGTCAAACCCGTGTGAAATAGCCACACACTATCAGCAAGCCTCGACAGTTTAAGAATGAAGGAATAAGAAAACCGAAGGAGTGAGAGCACTTCTAAGAGTCCCACCTGTTTTAAAACACGGTGGAGGCACCATCATGCTATGGGGCTGCTTTACTGGAACATGGAGCAGCTCAAAGAAATTATGAAATCTGTGGATTTTCGACATGTTTCAGGGTTAAACATGGCATCCAGCAGCACAAAGGAAGAGATGGTTGTTTTAAAGCCTGAAGCGTCAGAAGAGCATCACAAAGTCACAGCAGACAGATGCTAAAAGCTTTTTTTGTTCAAGGGTGTCAAACGTACGGGCCGCAGGCCGAAACCAGTCCTACAGAGGATACTATGTGATAAAAAGTATAAACATTACAAAATGAAATAAAAAGCCACAGCAAAGGAGTTGCTTAAATAAAAATTGAAGACAAAATACAACAATCACCTGACAGCTGAGATCCATAACTGGCTGCTGGTAAAGTAGCATTAGCATCAAAGCTAACTGAGTTGTGCTTGTTGAGACAGAAGCTCTAATGCACCCTTTTCACAGTGAGGCCACTCAATTTCCGCTTTCTCACCAAACAGGGCATCGTTACATCCGATTGGACCCATTTAATGTGAAAAGACTGTAGTGGAGAGTTTAGTTTGGCTGAAGGCTGTCTGACGTCCCGCATTAAGTTGGTGCCACTTGTTTTGACGTCACCAAATTCTTAGAAAAAAGATGTGTTTGTAACAGAAATTGTAAAATGTGAGTACATCAATGTCAAACAGTGATAACATGAAGTCATTCAAACAACCATGACAAATGAGGGAAGCACTCGCGTGGTGGAGCAAATAATTTAGTAATCCATTGGTTTCCATGGTGACAAATGGGGCGTTGGAGAAGGTATGCGCTCTACCGAGTGCATGTTCTGATTTGCCATTTTAGAGTATTTTGCAAATGGAAGCATCGCTAAAAAAAAACATTGTTCAATGTGTTAAAATGCTATTTTTTTGTAAAACAACGTACATTTTTCTTGTCGAACTTTGCAGGAAAACAAAGGAAAACATTTGGAGTTGTCGTGATTCAAAGGGTCTTTATTTTACTGTTTTGGCCGCTGATATAAAGACAATTCATAAAAGAGGTCAGACGCTGCTGAAGACACAAGATGACACATGATAATACTAAAGCCTGACTCTTATATTTTAACTCCTTCCATGGGAATGAAAGCATTACTTCAACTCATCTCGCTCAGCTGACGTCCCATTTTCAAAAAAGTTGGCACATTGCGTAAATTGCAACACAATAAAACTCCAACATGTCTGAGATTTATTGCCCCTGTACTGTTTTTATTGGCCTGGCATGACTGGAAATGAGGTTGTAGATCCGCTGCCAGCTTTCCTTCCTCGCGTAGCGTCGGACGAACTCGAGAAATGACTCCGCTACATCTGCGCTCATTGTAAAGACGAACGCTCTGCATTTGTGCCTTTGAGGAGACATTCTGGCCCCTGAAGACCCCCCCCCCCCCCCCGTCCAAAAACCCGGCCGCCTGCTTCTCATTCCGGTGGCGGCGTGTTGAAGGGAGGCGGCGGCGGTGGGGGGGAGGGGGGGGGGTTGAGGGATTATCGTACTCAGGACATTCATCAAGCTACTCACAGGGAAAGCAAAAGAGTGGCAGACAAATATATTACAGTGTCATCGACATCACAGACGCCATGCGTAACAAGGCAGGACACTTATTTAAGACAAAGCAGGAGAAGCCAGGAGGAGCGACTGACTCGCTCTGCTCGTCGCTCAGCTTCAATCGTTATTCTGATTTTTATCACTCACTTCATGTCTTTTGCTGCACATTCTCGCAAAAAATAAAATATACGTTTAGACTGAGAAATGTCCACAGTTTTTAAACGTAATATTCTAAATTGACAATGTTTACTTCGAGCGGCACAATAAGTCATAAATCCATCTGCGTATCGCAAAAACTGACTAGATTTTTTTGTAGATTATGGCCCTGTTAACAGGATGACGATTTCAAGTGGCCGCAACACTTTGGATGACGTTTTGTGACGTTTTCTCTCCCGATGTTTCTTGGGCCTTTCGGCAGCCGCCTTCGCCTTCTTGCTGAAAGCCTCGACCGTGCTGTGGCTCACATGACAAAAATCAAGGCCAACTGTTGGCTGTTGGCTGCTTCTCTTACAACCACAGCTGACTCATTACTGCCACACTGTGGCTGCCACTGGAACAGAATGGTTTAAAATGTGTGTGTGTGTGGGGGGGGGGGGGGGGGGAAGCCACATATGGTAAAAAATTCAACACAAAAAATCCCAAAACAAAACATGTGAATCAACTAATTGATGATTAAATCAGATTTTAGTTGATTAAAGTGATTAGTTGTTTCAGTACTACTGAAAACAACTTTTTGAAAAAGGCTCCAAGGTATAAATGTAGAAAGTACTACACTCGGAAATGCGGCTTCTATCCAACTTGTCCACACGGATGTCTGTGTACTCCCTTGTTATTGTTTACAGCTCATTACCCCACTTTCCTTTATTTGATTCCTACACATTCTGACATTCCGGGTCTTCATTAGCAACAAGTCACAACATTGGAAGAAATAAAGTGCTTGAAATACATCACCGACATGGGTTTTGCATTTTTAATTGAAATATTGATTTTAATTCACTGATCTTCACCTGGACAGGATTAAGTCATTGATGCTGATTAAGCATTAAAGTATTTGCTTCAGGCCTCCTCACCACGGGACGGACGGGTCTCATCTCTGCTCTGTGTCTGTGAAAGCTGCACTTACTTGATTTCAAACTACAAAATAAGATCCCCATGTTTTGTTTTGGGTTTGATTTGGAGCACAGCCCTCCGGTCGGTTGCACTGCCAAGCCTGTAGGTGGCAGCATCCAAACCGAGCTGTCTTCACGCCTCCACCTCCTCCTCCTCCTCCTCCTCCTGCTCCTCCTCCTCTCTCCCTTTCATCTTCCTCCTCAACTTCCTAAGCTCTTAATCAGTCTTTTCTCATCCTTTTGATTCGTCAGTGGGTGTGTGAGCGTGTGCACGTGTATGTAGATTTACATGGCAGTTAAAAACAGAAACTCAATTAATTTAAGCCTTTTTAATTAGCCCGCAGCCTCGGTTTCACTGCGTTCCTCTCTCTCTCTCTCACTCTCTCTCTCTCTCTCTCTCTCACTCGCTCTCTCTCACTCTCTCTCTCTCACTCTCTCTCCCGTTTCAGCTCAGTTCTAATGATTCTCTCTCTGTTTTCTGCAGTTGTCAGCATCTTAGCAGGGTTCTCTCCCACAAAACAAAGCCCAGCTAAAATAAGGCTCTCCGCGTTACACGTCCAGCGTACTGAAGCTCTGGAGGAACAATGAGACGCCCTCATTGAATCCTAATTCCCTCCGCTTATTCTCCAGCTCGTAGGTTGCTTGTAATCTGAGTGAAGACGGTTTTCTGCTCACATTTGACAAAGTCTGCTTGTTCATGGTCCTGAAGGAGCTCCAGGTGCTTCTTCAAGTTCAGACCAGGGGCTTATTGTTTAATACAGTGACTCCTAAAGCGTCGGCCCTGGAACAGCTGAAAGCTGAAGTACAGTAAGATCATGAACGCTTTCCTATATACTCTTTGTAATTACTAAAACATATGTTCACATACGTTTTGTTGTAGCTGGTTTCACATTGGATGTGCCCCACTTCCTGACTTCAAAAAGAGTCACCACCAGGTATTCTTACATATCCAGTCTCATTTAAATCGTCTTTAAAGCTATAACGAAAAAGAAAAAACACAATTATTGACCATGTTCTGACCCTTTTTCATGCCGCAATTTTGTCCAAAGCACATATGAGATATGAGAAAGTGGCTAGCAGTTAGCAGCTAACCACAAACTTTATCATAGGTGGACTTACATTAGCCTGCGTTGACGACAACACAGGATTACAATCAAAACCTCCCGTTTTGGGGTGCATGTCTGCATTTCAGCAGGTCCAACACCAATATACATGTTTGAACAAGGAAAAGTAAAAAGTAAGGAAAAGTGTGACGTATGAATCCAACTTTAATAAAACACTTGTGGTTTATATCATCTGAGTTCAGAGGCAGTCAGGGTAGGCAGGGTATGCAGTTGCTACCCAAGGCTGCATTGGAATGAAAAAAAAATGTAATTTGAATTATTCGTTTTAATCACAATATAATCATAATACATGTTTTAATTTCCAGTAGCTTACAGTACCTATATGTTTGAAAGTGTCAGCAATTTGTGCTTCTCATAGCCCAAATGACTCAACACCGCCGTTTCCTGGTGTGGCAGAAAGGCTGCACAAGTCACTTACTCCTGCCTAAAACAGCAGCTTTTAAAAGATGTGAGACCAACACCTGAGCTACCAGAACTTCAGCAAAGGAAAGATCAGAAAAGTGTTCGTACTTTCACGTGAATTTGGGGAGCTAGCGCTCTGCAGGAGTGGTTTCAGCACCGCGGACAGCTCCGCCGTCAGGCGTTTCCGACATAAACGACGGCTGTGCTGCCATGTCGTGAGATAAATCTTGCTGGGAGAGTCTGGAGACTGTTATTGAAGAATTAAAAAGTTTATTTAATGTTGTTTTATGATCTTGATCAACTTGCCAGCCAAAACCTATCGCTGCAATGCACTATGGGAGCTGGGTTGGCAGTGTTTCAAATGTCTTTATTTGGGGTTATATTATCCTCGTTAATGTTGGTAATGATTGTGTTGTGTTTGTGTTGCTTAGTTCGTGTTGGTAGTTAGTTGATCTAGCTTAGTTCAGCTTAATATTTGTAAGTGGGCCACCAGGAGTGAAGAGGGTTGTGTGTGTCATGTCGCCCTGCCCCGTGGCTTTCCTGTTTAGTGTCAAAATAAAAGCCTCTGCTGATTGCAGTTGGTATGAAGGGAAAAACACATTTTTGTTTGTAAATCCATCAAATTGCTCGCCAAAGTATATAACTGTTGTTTGGTGTCGACACATATGTTTTTACACCCTGGCAGCAATGAGGTCGCTATCTGTCATGGCAGTGTCACTGATATCTCAGCTCAGGTCTCGACATTGTGTTGTGCCTGTGAAACTTAAGAAATGTGTTGTTTTTTTTAAATCCATATTTTGGGCCTTGTGTTTGACATCCCTGGTTTACATTTTTTTAAATAGCATCCCGGCTGTCATGACCTGCAATACCAGAGTAAACAGTTTGTTGAGAGATGTGCCCGGTAATTGTACAGTATTGTTATATGTCCGTTTTTTTTTTTGTGTGAAAAATGTAGTTTCTTGTGGATCTCTCTGGATGCATCACATCACATCAAGTGTTCCAGTACCCATTCAAGACATCTCCCCCATGTCTGAGCAGTGTATGTGAAGGCTCAGGAGTCCTGGCGGAGGATTTCCAGAGTTTTGGCTCGGACTGGACGACATGCCACCGGGGCCCGTGCAGCGGCACGCTGCTGACAGCCACAGCTCCTCCGCCTTGGCACCGCCGTCCTCCGCTTTATGCTCCAGCTGTCAGGGAGTAACACTCCCCTCCCCAGACACACTCGCAGCACACTGACATGAATGGCGACCGCTCTTCACACAATGCACCAACAAATGTTAAACACTCCAATAATTAGGTTGGGTTTATAACTGGATTTTCTTTTGCTGTGAAGGTCCCTTTATTTTTAACCAACTAAAATCCCACAAGGTCCAAACCAGATGGGGTGTTGCATCACTGTTGGTTGTTGCAACAGTAAGAGTGCTTAATTGTTGTCTTGAAGTCTTTAAATAACCAGCAGCACCTCCTCCACAGCAGAGGGAACCCTTCACTCTGATGGTGGAGACATTTTAACCACTGTCGGTAATGAAAGTACTTTATGATGAAGAACATTGGGTTATGCATATATGTGTACTCTATATTACCACATGAAGCTCCTTTTGGCTGGATTTTTTCAGTAAGAGCCCAACGTAATCACTATAATCTGCAACATAATGTGTTTGATTAAAGATTCAGCCGTTCTGACATGGTAAACATACGGTGCAGTATCTCAAGTGACAAATGAAGTCTGATATGTTTCCTTTATGTACTGCTGAGCTGAGTAAAGAGATGAAACTGGAAAAAAGATGTTTGAGGATGAATTTAACCGCAGAAAGTTCCAACAGACTGGTACAAATCAGTCAAACCTGGAGCATTCACAATAAAGAACCAGTCAGCTGAACTGAATCTGTTGTACAAAGTCAACTGTAACACATCATCTCTCCACTAGTGGGAGCTACAGAGTGTCAGACTGACGTGAAATCACTCAGTGAGCAATCACATGAAGCAACGTCAACCTGCACCAACAACCTGCACCAACAACCTGCACCATCAACCTGCACCATCAACCTGCACCATCAACCTGCACCAACAACCTGCACCAGCCACATGAAGCAACGTCAACCTGCACCAACAACCTGCACAAACAACCTGCACCAACAACCTGCACAAACAACCTGCACCAACAACCTGCACCATCAACCTGCACCAACAACCTGCACCAACAACCTGCACCAACAACCTGCACCAACAACCTGCACCAACAACCTGCACCATCAACCTGCACCAACAACCTGCACCAACAACCTGCACCAAGAACCTGCACCATCAACCTGCACCAACAACCTGCACCAACAACCTGCACCATCAACCTGCACCATCAACCTGCACCAACAACCTGCACCAACAACCTGCACCAACAACCTGCACCATCAACCTGCACCATCAACCTGCACCAACAACCTGCACCAAGAACCTGCACCATCAACCTGCACCAACAACCTGCACCAACAACCTGCACCAACAACCTGCACCATCAATCTGCACCAACAACCTGCACCAACAACCTGCACCAACAACCTGCACCATCAACCTGCACCAACAACCTGCACCATCAACCTGCACCAACAACCTGCACCAACAACCTGCACCATCAACCTGCACCATCAACCTGCACCAACAACCTGCACCAACAACCTGCACCAACAACCTGCACCATCAACCTGCACCAACAACCTGCACCAACAACCTGCACCAACAACCTGCACCATCAACCTGCACCATCAACCTGCACCATCAACCTGCACCAACAACCTGCACCATCAACCTGCACCATCAACCTGTACCAGCCACATGAAGCAACGTCAACCTGCACCAGCCACATGAAGCAACGTCAACCTGCACCAGCCATGCTTCTGCTGCCAGCTGGATACACGCAATGTACTAAATTAATGAAGAGCAACATGCCTAGAACATGAGAATAGTTCGACAATATTTATGAATCTTTTATAACACTCTGACTAGTCTAAGTAGTCTCGCTCGTCTAACTTGCCTCCCCAGTTAGTCAAATTTAGCCTATTCTCATCTCAGACAAACACTAAGTCGAGTTGATTCAAGTTGCTTGGAGATATTGAGACAAAACATAGATGTTAAAGTGTAAAATTAGCATAGAGACGACGATCCATGTTGTTTGATTATTCACATGTAATCTGGTATTGCAATGATCAAAGCCAGGTCTGACCTGGAAACGTGTTCTAAACTGCAGTATGGGAGAAAATCTGCAATCTTCCCAGAGGTGGAACTCACCACCAGTAAAACACTTGATGTGTTTTTCGCACCGCGTGCTGATAAGAAGCTGGAAGGTCCCCGTTGCACCGTCCATTTTTCACATCATCTCAGTGCTTCCGCAGGAAAACCGCAGCATCTTGTTTATATCTGATTTTCCTCCCGGTGCGCTTGAGTTGTAGCTTAAATATATGGATACTGTGATGATGAGTGTTCCTGAGTCCATGCGGGGATTTCCCCAGCAGTTTTGAACCGACTGCTCGTCTACACATATTGTTTCAAATGCCAAAATCTCTAATGGCTCCTCTTCTCCAAAGGAGATGATACAAAAAAAAAAAGAGATCCCTGGATTTTCAACTGTGCTTGTTCACAATGCCATCGATTTTACACAGAGTGTTTTCGATGTTTAAGCCACAATGAAGAGATTTTCTTCTCCACTGATTCCTTTGTTTCCTGCACGATAGCATTGAGACGGAGCCGAGGATCTAGCTGCAGTTAAATGAAGAACAGAAGAGAGGAATAAAGAGGCCGAAGCGGCGTCACACTCTTCATTAGTCCAGAGACTCGGGAGGAAGCCCTCCATGAAAGCCTCCGTCCATCTTTTACTCACTTCTGCAGCACAAACTGTCAGACTCCGAGCGGAGACCGAACCCAAGGAGTAAATAAATAATTGATGCTGTGATGCAGCTGGGATCAATTTAATCTCTGTGTGGTGGACCGGTGTTTTTTTATTGCTGCTGGGAGATGATGATGGGAAAGTTATTCCATCGCCGTGACCTCACACCGCAAACCAACAACACACATCTTTTTTTTTTTTTCCTTTTTTTCTTAAATGACATTTTTTGGTTCCCCTGAACTAAATTGATAAGATGGCACACAGAGCGTTTTGTTATTTTTCTTCTTTTTTTTTTGCTAGGATCAAAAGAAGGTTGATTTTTATTTCCTGGAGTTCGTCCTTGACAGTGAAGAAAAAAGAGGAAAAGATATTATTAATGCTACACAATGTTTTAAGGCCGAGGAATGCATTGAGAATTGAAAAGGAGGTTTACTAAATCCAGACCGCGCATGCGATATTCTGGTGGTAATATTTCATCAGCAATCTGTAGCAGAACTCCACAGCATGATACCATAAATACGTGAACATTTTTTATATATATATATACACACAGGAAAATGTTTAAAAACAACTCGACATTAACGTACTGCATTTGAATGAATGCAGGTTTTCAAGTTTAGAGTGCTATTTTAAAAGGTGAAGATCAGCACAAGGAGAACAAACAGCTTAATGATTCCCTGTAAAGCAGCCAATTAACTTGTTGCGCAACAAGTGGCAGGAAGCACACATTAACTATGATAAACTGTGAGGATAAACTGCATTTCATGCCTGTGATCTCTTGTTCACACCTTGTAGCGCCGCATTATGTAATAATGGTGCAATATGTAATAACGTAATAAATGTTCAACTCGTTATGTAATAACACCTCATTTTGTAATAATCTGCTGTATTTTGTAATAAAATACCTGAACACATTATGTAATAAACTGTACTAATATATAATATAATGTACTCCATTTTCAACTCGTTATGTAGTAACACCACATTTTGTAATAATCTGCCGCATTTTTAATAAACGTTGGACCATTTTGTAATAACTTGTTAGATATTGCAACAGTTATTAGGAAATGCAGGTGTTCTAATGTAATAATTTGGTGCATTATGTAATAAATCATCAAAATTGATGCCTTAATGAGAAAAGCCGTCATACCATCCGAGTAACATTACACTTTCCACCTTAATTAGGATGTATTTATTTGAATAAAAAAACTACAAGTAGGATGTTTTATTGCTCAAACATACTACATTATACTCACTGGTGTAAGTTACAGTATTTACCGCAGGTAAACTATGTTCACTGTGCACTTTCATGTTGTGCAAATTAAAAATGAACTGAAATCAAATGTGAAATAAAAGCAGAAATAGGGATTCTTTGATGAGCTACAAAACATATTGACGAATCTCAGGGCAGGTAAACGTGAACATCGTCTGCATAAGGGTTTGTATCGATCTTGAGGCTCATTGTGATTCATTACAAAGTCGCAGCGCATGTTGACCTGAAATCACAAACATGTCAGCCAGGTAAAAAACGTTTTCCTGCATCTATATGTCATTTAATAAAGAATTCATACATACTTGGACCTTCATCCTTTGTTGTGTTTATGTCTGACTCATGCTCCTCCCCTCGTGTGTCAACGTGCACTGATCAAGACGGACAAACCCTGGATCTGTTTCGTGGTGATGCTTATCAAGGATTGCAAAGGTCTGTGTTTGTCAATCCAGGTGACGGAGAGATATCCCAGGTATGTTCATCCTGCGTCGTAGTGCCTCCGGTGTGTGAGTGCGTTTGTATGTGTGGCTCTAGTGGTGAATGTTTGTCAATGTGGAGTCGATAATGAAAGTGTTCATTGGGTAAATCAATACGTTTGCAGGAGTAGATATGTTTGGAAGTCAGACTATTATTACTGTTCGGTAAAAAAAAGTCCTAAACACCATAAGTTTCAAGGAAGCCTGTAGGAAATGAATGTAAGTCGATGCAAAGCCGAGGACTGTGATGTTTAAAATGAAAATATCCGACTAGTAGACTTCTAGAAAACACATTTCCTTTCATCCAATTTAAAAAGAAATGGTGACTACTGATACTTTTGACATTTTTGCAATTTTAGCCTGGCGAAGAGTCACTTCATCTCAAATTTTGAGACAGGAAAAAAAAAATCTGATCAACATTTATTTCTGCTTAATTTAGTGAAAGCTGCAGATGCAGGTGACGGCTCCACAGTCGAGCGGAACTGCCGGGTTGCAACGCAAATGTTCATTTTTTGGGGGTGAGCTAAGTAGTCGTCTGCAAGAAATCAGGACATGAAAGAAATCCAATGCAGAGTCCCCAAAAGACATTAAAACACAATGTGTGTGTGTGTGCGTGTGTGCGTGTGTGCGTGTGTGTGTGTGTGTGTGTGTGTGTGTGTGTGTGTGTGTGTGTGTGTGTGTGTGTGTGTGTGTACATATGTTATCTCATCCCTAATGATCTCACAACCTCAGTGATAACAAGCTGCTAAAAGTGACATGCAATCAGTTGGCATTGCTCTGATGGCAAAAAGACACTGTTGTGCATGCGTGCACACACACTCACACACACACACACACACACACACACACACACACACACACACACACACACACACACACACACACACACACACACACACACACACACACACACACACACACACGCACACACGCACGCACACCGAAAGCATGGTGGAGCTGAGGCCTAATGGAGATGGGCTGGACCTTTATTCAGGCACAAGCCTTGCCACTCCCCCCCCCCCCCCCCCCCCCCCCCCCAATCCCCCCCAATCCCACCCCCCCACCCCTCCAATCCAGCGTAACAGCCCGGGTTCACCTTTGATCAGGACCCAAAATGGCAGCGCTGGCTCAGCTGACATGTCAGACAGCTGCCAATTAGATCAGCTCTGCCTCAGGCGACTGGATTTCCAGCCTCGCTCCTTCCCATGCAGGCCCGGGCTGCACGGAGGGTTTTTTTTTTTTTTTTTTTTTCCCTTTCCTGCCCGCTCTCATCACGCTCTGTGCTGTCGGAGGAACAGATTTCTCTTTAAAAACTTCTCAAGAATTAATATTTATCATTGCCAAGCAGGGTTGTACAAGCGGCCCCACACCAGAGATGTTTCACTCCTCCGTCCTCCAGTGTTCATAAATTATTCTGCGCGTATCACTCCACTGGGCCCCGATATGCTCACGGAGGACTGGGTCCGTGTATTACCGAGCGCTGGCCACTGCGGATGTGACCACCGCAGCAGCAGCCCGGTCACGGCAGGCTGAACGCACAGCGAGCGGAGGGAACAACACCGCTCGCATTGTCTCCCACATCGGAGGAAAACACCTGCACAGATACTGTGTCACCGCACAGAGACACGGTACAACCTGGACCAGAGCAGGACACAGTCGGTATATTAGGCTTTAACTTGCGTTCTGTCGGACGCACGTCACGGCCACGGTTGGGGGGGATTACTGTGAGGATAACGCTCATTACCACATGATTGAAGCATCATCAAAAATAGAAATAAAGACAAGGGAGTCAAGGAGGTTTGTTACTTGTTCAAACCTTCATCCATCAGATTACTGTACATGTATTTTAACTGAACTGAGGGTCTAAAACTCGCGGCCAGCGGACAATATTTTGTGGCCCCCACCTTGATATGAAAGGTCAATATTAGTTGCGCCCCACAAGGGCGTGACGCCACCCAGAACACAAAAGGAAAGGCTATTGCTACTGCCTACAGCAATTAATTGCCTGATGTTTGACTATGTGATATCAGTTGTTATGAAATGCATCTATTAAACTAGTTTCAGTGGCGTCTGACACAGGAGGTGTTGCGCACTTTAATTGTGCAGCGAGCCATGCATTGGAGCATTCAGCTCCGTGACGCGACAATGCATTATGGGAGTTTCTGTTAGTCGTGTTTTAGAAGTCATTATTGTTATAAAAAAAACAGGACTTATTGTTCCTGTTGTTTTTATGTGTCAAAACTAAAGCTTTTGCTGGGTACAGCCGGTATAAAAGAAATTCCTAATCTTTCGATTGATTTAACTTCGTTAAAGTCATTAGAACTATGTTTCTGTACATCACTTTCGTCCAGTTAATAACGTTACTTCCCTGCAACATACTACCGCACTCTCTGTTCTGGGGTTGCCCAACACAGTTGGTCTGGGTGCCGACCCCTGTTCAAGACATTCTGAGTGTCTCAACTGCTTCCTCTCTCAAGCCGAATGTGGCTCCGATATGTGAGAAGAAGTTGCTATGTCTCTGGCAGCAAGGAGTCGGCAAGAGGAGCCACTCATGATCTTAATTCAATGTTCCATTCATGTTCAGGACACTTCATGTTTAGAAGAAATCATTAAAACTGTTAATAATGATGTTGGATTTTATTGTACAATTTTTTTTTTGTGGAATCGTTGATGCAGCCCAGCCTCATCCAGACTCTGCCTCCAGTGCCCCCCCCCTCCCCCCACCCCCCCCAGACAAATTGAGTTGGAGACCCCTGGTTGAAAAGCATATACTGGAGTCAGCGGCCAAAATAAAATCAAATCCTCCACATCATGCCTCTGCAACCTTTATGGTCGAAGGAGACTTTTATGTAACTTTCCACTAAATCCAGTTTAACTGGGCCACGAAACATGTTTGACCTTTAAAATGAGGCTGACACGGCTCTTAAATTATCATATAGACAGTAGCTTTGAAACAAAACAACTGAAACTAGCTTCTGTTGCATTTATGAAGTTTAAATCACAATTCAAGATGAATTTATGAATTTATTTACCTTTAGTAATTCATTTTAGAAGTTTTAACATTCTTTTTCAGTATTGTTTTGTAGAAAACATTATTATTATTATTATTATTATTATTATTATTGCTGCTGTTGTTAATTTACGTTTTTTTAAATTAGTTTATTTTATTTTATCCAATTTCTTGTGGCTTTAGCTATTTTACCAAATTCTGCTTGTACATATTTTTGAATCTCTTTTTATCGAGGAACCAAGAGTCTTTTTGAAAATGTCCCCGGTGTGTACATATAATAAATTTGAAGTTACATGGTATTCATGCCACATGTGGCTCCAGAGCCGCAGGTTTAAAACCACTACCCCACGTGCGCCAATGTACCGAAAATATGATTCTATCACAGCAGAAGGAAACAGAAAAAACAAAAAACAAAAAAAAACTTGTTTTGTTTTGCTGAAACAGAAATACACTTCACCTTGAATATCTTTTTATACATGATGTGTTTAAGCTTCACACTGGCAGGACGAGACGTCTCCACTCACAAAATAGTTTTTCATTCAGTTTCACTCATCACAGGACGTGAAGAGAAGAAAACCTCAGGAGGACTTACACAAAAGGAAAACGGAGGCTGAGTGAGATTACAAGATTCATTCATTTGCAAACTAATATTTTAACCTTTCTTTGTGAAAAACAAGTTTTAAAGTAGCATCTTTACTTTAGGAAACAGCTGGTCACTGAGAGAAAGCAATGAAGCAGTTACAGTCGTTGAAGTGTTACTGAGTTACTCTTCACTTTTGATAAAACAGTATATGTTAGCAGTTACCGGCTCAGCATTGTATTACAAAGTATTCTGTAATGTAGGTAACTGGTGGGGTAACTTCAAGAAGTTACTCACAACTATAATCAAGTCCTAACCTGCATCAGAGTGGGAGTCGTCATAATTAACGCAATTTAAACATCAAAATGAAGCTTTTGCGATGATATTTAACACCAAGAAAGATCACAAGACATCAGCCCAACTTCATTATCTTCTTATGGACATGAGAACCATGACATGCAGTGAAGTGGGGACGTTCTGAGAGTGAAGATTAGAAGTGAGGACCTGACAGCCCAGCCCAGCTCAGTCCAAATAGGTGATCGCCGCGAGAATCCCCAAAAAGCAGCAAATCCGTGTTTCATTTACAGCTGTCAACGCAACACTCACGTCTTTCTCACTTTGGCAAGATGCAGAATTGGATCAATTACTGACAACAGTTCAACTCAGAACCAGAACTTTTCTTTCCTGCAGATGCTCTGCAGGATCATCAGATCGTCACTGCTCTACGTCTGCATGTCGGAGGAACCAATCGGGCGCTTTCTCCAAAGACGTGGACACATCCACTCGCTCCCTGCAGATCTGTGCGCCGACTAGTAGCGTTTTAGTTTTTTTTTTTTTTTTTTAAAGCCTCAACATGGAAAAACATCCTTTAAATGATTTTCTGGTTTCTGAATCTGCTGCCAGATCCGCATGCAGCCACAGCCTTTCCTCTTTAGATGTTTGACAGCAAGAAAAACCCCAACAAGGCTTCACTGGGTTTAAAAAGGAAACTTCCACCTGTCACATCCTAATGAGGTTTGAATAATTTAGCATCTAAATATGATCATGGTAACGATAACTTCCTCCACCAACAATTCTGTTCTTTATCTCTGTGTTAACTTTGTGTTGTGCTGGTTGGGAGTTAACCACTGACAGATGCACGAAGCACGTTGAACATGAAACGACGGCCTGAAGACACTTTGTTATTGTTACGACACGCGAAGAGCCGAGTCGGGATCAAAAGATAGCTTACTGTTTCCATGGTAACAGCCAACAGCGTCAGTGACACATTACAGATGCATGTAAGAAAAAAAAAAAAAAAGGTTATTAAAACCAACGTAATTCCTGTAGATTTTCTTTCTAACGTATCATGTGGGTTTTGCTTGAATTATTCATTCAAAAAGATTTAGTTATGGAATCTGTAATGTGTCGGAATCTCATAAATAGCTAAACACACACTAGTTTCTAACACTAATAGTAATTAGATTTAATTCATCGCATATTTGAAGAATGTATCCAACTACAAACACATCACACAATGATGTTAGCATAGCAGGACAGTCTCTATAAATCTATATTAGCAATATGTCTCTCCATCCATTTGTTTCCCCATCCATCCCGTCTGTCTGTTCCCGTCCTGTTCTGGATGTCTTATTTCCTCGGGCCGATCGTTTCCCAAGTCCGATTGGTCCTGATAGAACAATCTGGATTCTTCACTCTGCAGTGTCTTTGGACCAACCATTGAGCCTCCTGAGGATCGAATCCCGATGTCAGCAGTTCGATAGCACACGGTAATGTAGCTTTAAAAGTCATCAATAAACTCTTAAAACCAACCCTGAAACACACAGGAAGCTCATATAAAAAGGGTGGGATTGACTTTGTTCTGGGGCGATGGCGGTGTTTGACGGGTCTAAAACAATCTTCAGGGACTCGCCCGATAGTGCTGACAGTCAACACTGGCTCGGTTCAGCATGTTTGTTTAACCAGCCGCTGGTCTCTCAGTGCCGGTGGGCTGATTCAGTCGCCTGACTTCAAACGCATATTCTGGGGTCTATTTCTGACAAACCTGAAAAGTAGTTTTTTTTTTGTTGAGTTGTAAGAGTCAGTTTCGTCTGAGCTAAATTACTTCTGAATGTAGTGACACATACAAGAGGTAATTGCAGAGAGATTATCAGTAATAGGTCACAATTACCTGCTTTCCTTTACGTTCTCTTGCTCCTTGGTTTGAAAAATAAAAAAAACAACTATACTGTCGAAAGTGATGATCATTTCCCTTTGTTTAATCTAACCATCCAATTTCCTGCTCTTCCTCTCTGCACCGGCTTCAGACCAAAGCTCTCCACATCACCTCCTCCTTCCTGTTAATATTATTACGGCCGTTGAGCAACGTTTCCACTGTATGTACTTAGGTCCTATTTATAGCTTCTACAGCCAACCTTTAGGGTCATTTTTCACAAGAATGGCCTTTCCAGGATCGTCATGCTACATATCACCCTCTGTAGGTACACTGTAATAAAATACCCCTCCTTCCAGTCAGCGGCAATTATCACAATGCTCATGAGAAATGCTCCACCAGGTAATGGAGACAGAAATCCCATGCTTCCCTTGGTGTTACACACATTTAAATCAAAGACATGGGTGGGTTTTTTTTTTTTCTTACTTAATATCTCTGTCACATATAACTGTAAAATATAGAACCCCATGTATACAATGTATAATCCATCTGTAATTGTATTGGAGTACATTGGCTTTCAGATCTTAGTGTAGGTATACGTCTGTGAGAATGAAGGTAAACCAGCCCACATACGTAAAAAGAACAAATCGTTGTCGAATCAATCCTTAACGATTTACTAAGATCCTATAAAGCGTGCGGAATTGGATGCCCGCGCAAATAGATTTCACTTTGCGTGCATTTGACAAGTGATCAATTCGGAGCAGCACCAAGACTGAGATCACACACACACGCCGTTTGTTATGAGCTCCAGTATTTAGCACAATCTGGTATTCTACGTATCCGTGACGGCAGGTGTGCTAAATAGACAGAGAGTGTTATTTGATCCGTCTGCCAGCCTCCATCCCCCCCGGCGTGAGTTCAGCTTCCACGTGGGAGCACAATATGAAGTTTACCTTTAGTCGACGAGGCCCACGGTGTCTAAGTTTAGAGATACTCTATCCCACTTATCGTATGAATCTTACGCCCGACATTTCATTTCACACTTGACCTTTTGGATCCGATGGAGACAGAATCAGCTTCAGTAATGAAGCGGCTGGTGAAAATGTGCGGTGTGTTATTTAAGGAACACTTTGCTTGTGTTTCCAGGTAATAAATGGATAAAAACAAACTCTAACTGCTAAACATATGCACAATAGATAAATAAATAAATGAAAAAAAGAGCCAAGGTGCTGAAGAAGAAAGAGTGGTCTTTGCTCAAAAGGACAAAATAGTCTGGATGGAACTGGATTCACAGTGGGAGATTATCTGGCCCCAAATAACATGTTATCTTGACCTTTCAGAGCCATTTGTAGCTAAAGAGCCTAAAGCTACAGCAGTGAAGTGAGCCATCGACAGGAATGCTATAAAGCCTTTTAATATCCTTGTCACAGAGTTAAGGTCTTTCCTCAGCCCCCGTCCTCCTTATGTTTCTGGCTGGATTTCAGATTCATGCTGCAAGCTGTGCTGAAAAAGGAACAAGCTGCCAAAACGCTGATGTGATTTCTCAAAGATTGATGTTTTTCACAGTTGTCTTGACTTGGCCTTTTATAATCAAACAGCCATCTTATTTTGTGAATACCGACTGCCGCAGTAAAAGGATCCAGAGACCCTAATCAGTTTCTTTACCACATGTTCATTTTTCAGCGGCTGCCCCACAGCCAGGATCAGTCACTGAACATTACAAACACACTTTAACATTCAACTACCAGCTTCATAAGCAAGATGGCTTAAGTTTTAATCTAATGCTGAGCTCGCCTCCAACTTAATCAAGATTCATAGCATATGGACGGAAATACCTGGAAGGCAATTAAGTGCCTTCGCTGAGGACTGTGTGAAACCTTAGAAGAATGAGCGCATGATCGTATTTACTGTGGGGTTTTCAGTTGGGCCCCGTAGGAGAAGCAGTTGGCTTCAATTCACTCCATGTCCAGCGTACGCCAGGCGGACTTGATAATGGGACTTTTCTCTCCCGTTTCTGCTCCAAATTGCTGCTTGTATCAAACACACGATCCTGTGGTCGTGGTTGGCAACTGGCGGCCCGCGGTCCAAATCTGGCCCGTCAGCAATAACGTCTGTCCCGCCAGGTGATTTGGAAAATCCGAGGCACCTGTTTCATGGAGGCGAAAACACCAACCTTTGACTTGCCGGTAGCCCGCTCCTCCAAAACCACATGTCGGAAGTTTAGATGGCGCCTCACCTCGTGATGTTGGAATATGAACGAATGGTTCAGAACCCTGGTTAGTTAATTCCCTCGCCACCGGTGTCAGTCAGCAGCTAGCTTAGCCACATTATACGGTCTCTCTGCGCCCTCTAGTGGGTGCGCCAACACCCCCGTGTTGTCCCGTTATTTAACTGCTGAGACAAACATTGGCCATATCAAGTTGCCGACCCCTGCTTTAAGACATTATGACCACCACCCCGGCATCGTGTGGGTTGCGTCACTGTATTGTTCCTAAAACACAACAAACTGAGGGATTCTAACATCTTCCAAACCAGAACCAGCTCAAACGTCTGCAGCGGTTTGAGCTACAGGGGTCATCTCATGGACACTTGTGACCCCGAGTTTTGAATGAAATGTCTGTTTCCACTGAAATGACCGAAAGACTGAAAATGATGTAGTGTGCCCGCCAGGCCATGAGTTGGCACTGTTGGTTGTGTTTGTGATGAAACCACACGAAGAAGAAGAACTATTTCTCATGGACACGATGGGAGCTTTTTGGGAGCCATTTCCAAAAAGTTGTGTTTTCAGAGGCTCAGAGTTTAGTATGTTTTCTGCTCTTTTATGGGTGTGTTCAAGTTAAAAACCTGTCCGTACACGCCGATTCAGGAAGTCCACTGTTATCAGGTCTCCTCGCCAGATGTTCGACTGAATCTCACTCACAAATGCTTCCAGGTCATTTCTCACACAGACTTTGATCATCCAAGAGCCTTTTATCACCTCACCTGCTAACATGGTGAAGTTAACTGATTTCCACAAACGGGAAGTCACAGAAATTCTGTGTTATAATGTAAAATAAATAAAGATTAGATACCTTAACATGTTGTTTTTTTCCTGTAATTAATTAATAGTAATTGCTGTGTTGAATTCCCATCCATACTGACTTGCTCGTGGAGAAATGCTGCGCTTATAGAAAACCACCTCCAGTTTGTGTTTGTGTTCCCTCATATTCACGCACGCTGGGAGGTCTTCTTGCTTATTTTGGGGTTTTCCCATGAACTGATTCCCTCACAGTAACAAGCCGAAGCACCTGCTGTCGACATGTGGAAAGTTCATCCACTGCTTTTCGGCGCGTCTCCGCAGGAGGCTTTTTAAATGGTTTTCACTCTCGTGTTCACCTGATGCTCATTGGCTTTAATTAGCGCTGCTATTTATGCTGCTGTCAAAGAATGAGTCAGAACGGCAACTAATTGAGGAATTATGTCTTAAAATTGTTCCACACGTCGGAGGAACTGTTGGGGGCTGGTCTACTTGGGGATCCCCTGACGATTGCTTGTTTAAACTGGTTCAAATACGCCCATAAACACAGATATCGTTGCTTCACGGTGAGCGTCGAGGCCCTGTATGCTCGGAGGTTCACCCACTTGATATGCGAACTCTGCGACTGCCGGTGTGCTCCTTCCCACCCGGGGATCAATACATGACTGGGAGCAGAAGGCAAACTTTACCTCAGGCAAGAGTATAATCAATAACCATGTGGGTTCTCGCTAATTAAACTGCCACATTAATACATCTCTCACTGAAAGCTACCTCTGGACAAGAGGGGTGGGGGGGGGGGGGGGGGGGGGGGTGGGGTGGGGGGCATGATGAGATGAGATGGGAAGGGAAATAGCTGAAGTGAAAGAGGCGAAGTTGGCGCCCGAGGCAGAAACGGAGAGGTGGGGACTCGTTTTAATCTGATTAACAATTACAGAGGGGGGGAGAAAAAAGGTGCACGACTGTCAAATGTAATAACACTGAGACTGAGGAGCATATTTTTAGAACCGATTCCTTTTTGTCTTTTGTAATCTGGGAGGAACCAGGAAAGAACTTCATTCACAGTCCAGAACCAACGCGAGAAAGAAGAGAAAGTGTGATCTCAGTGGGTCTGATCCTTCACAGTTTACTGCTGCCGCAGAGGGAAACTTCTGGTTGATGGCACAGGTCAGAGGTCAGACTGGCCGAAGCTGACAGAAAGGCAAACGGTATCTCGGATAAGTGGAGTGGCACTGAATGCTCAACACGTCCACATTTGAGGACTGCAAGCAGGAAAGCACCACCGGTGTCAGGGCCATCGGCCAGGAACTGAAATCGGAGCCTCATTAAACCAGAGACTCCAAAACTAAGTTCAACCTGATTTAATGAATCCCAGCATCAGTTAGTACCAAGTAATATGGCTTTAACACCATTTTTGCAAAAGAAGCATTAACGAAGCGCTTGTTAGCATCTACTAGCATTCTATGTTGGCGTTTACGGTGATGATCTTTCATTTTCCAAGAAAACACAAGATCATTTTTTTAAAAACAAGGTCGCAGGTCGCAGGTCGCAGCAGCTGCTTCGGTCGTCCCAAATATCTCACACTGTCTAAATTTTTTATCTCAGGTTGTCTTTGGTTGCAAAACCATGACGACGGCCATCTCACAGTGCGTCGTAGGACCATCGACTTAGAGCCAAGACCAAAGATTTCGGCGCCATTTTCCTACGACTGCCATCTTCCGACGGCCCAAACACACTTTTTACAAATTCTGTCTGAAGCGTCACAAAATTCTCCCACGTGTTGAAGTGACACAAGAGCAGAAGTGTCTCCAGTGATGGAGCCGACAGCCACTCAGAGACTTGGATGTGTTGCGTTAACTCAACACTGTGTCGACCCGCCAGGAGGCTGAAGGTGATCTACCGTCACGTCCCGGGCGCCTTCAGGTAAAAATCAGCTGTTGTCCAATCTTCTCTTTAAATTTGTGTGCTTGACCTTGTTGTCTAACTGGCAGGAGTGTCTTTTAAAAAGTCCAATTACCGTGATGAGCAAGGTCACGCAGTGGAGGGTGAAAGAGAAAGTACGGCGACCAAAAACATTTACCTGTCAGGGGCAGTTAATGTTCGGACTCCGAGCGAACGGCGTCGGCGGGGTCAGGAGACGGTTCAGAGTCAGGGCGAGCGGGATAAAGCTAAATGTCTGGCGACATCTACAGAAAATCCAACGTGAGCAGCAGGTCTGCTGGAAGCTGCACGGCGCCGGAAAAACAACTCTCAGCCTCAAAAAAGAAAGAGAGAACATGCAAACTGCAGAGAGAGAGGCTCATTTTTCCTCCATGCATCAATAACATTTAATGTTTTAATAGATTTATTATTGAAAATTAAACATTAAAAATCAACAACAATTAAACACAACTAAGAAATGATTTGTTCCGACTAAAATGAATGAACACTGTTTATAATATTGTTTCTACCTTTAAAAAATGATGCACATCATCTTACCCCCACTGTTAATGCCAGAAACCTCAAAAACAGAAAAATTGATTAGGAATAAAGATAAATATTTATCTTTCTGTTTACAGTGTATTTCACAACCTGTACATTTTTACTTTTAACTAAGAAAATAATTTATTTTACTGGCTGCTGTAACAATCAATACGTCCTCATTGTTGGACAATCTCATTTCATCTCATCTCATAAAACAATCGGTGCCAGGTTTGTCATTGTTTCTTAAAAATGACACATTTTGTTTTATTACAGTCGTGTTGCATGAGATTCTGTAACCTCATGACACTCTACAGTAGAACCTCTGGCCGCTGCACTGAGCGGACGTATCGGCGCTTTACATACAGGTGTGGAACTTAACACACCTAAAAGGAGCGGACAATGTGCCGAACGTCGACAACGGGAACGTTTTCTTGGCATATTCCGTCACAAAACGTAATCTATTACTGTCCAGAGAGGCATTTCTTCCATCTCAGACTTCTATTGGTCGACGGTCGGTGGAGCAACATGGTGTCAGGATGTCTGGCTGATAAACATTAGTGTTTGTTTCAGTTTAACTCCATATAATTGATGTTGCTGTAAATATAAGTGCTGTGTAAATAGGATCTGGGAAGATGTTGAATGTGATCATTTTCCCATGTTACGAAAGTTTCCCGTTATGTTATCAGTGGCAATGGTTTCCTTTGTCCAAACGCTTTGTTCTGCATGTTTCTTTTTTGTTTTCATGTGTTTGTACAATATTGTATAGTTGTGTACGTAGACAACAGTTTGAATGTCTCTTCGTATTTCCACATTTACTGTTGTATAATATTATTTTGTTTTCAGGTGTAAATATCTGTATAAGTTTTTGTTTAAATGTATATTTTTATCAAGTACATATTTTATTTTGTATTTATTTCATATAAATGTCTTTTTATTGGTTGAGTTATGTGCTTTTGAATAAAAGTATGTTTCTTCCATTAAATATCAACTGGTCCTACAATCTGTCCTCTGGAGAGTGAACACTGTCTTCAGGGGACCGGATTTTTGGGCGTCTCTAGTTATGATAAAGCAATATGTACAATTTTGTTGTTTCTATACTTCAGTCCCCACTGACTGTAAATAAAATGACAAATAATGTTTTCATTTTTGGGGATTTGAAACTTGACCCTTGAACATTCTTTTAATTAATTATATGAATTGAGTCCAACTAATTAAATCCATTTTTCATCTAAAAGTTATGAAATACTACATCATTGTAGTATGACTGGTCTTGGAAATCCTCCGGAGGTGAAAACACAACGAGAGATTTTGTGTCAGGTGGATTGAGAGTTCAGCCCGGAGGTGTGCGGGGTTCCACAGGACCGCCCGGGTCTTCGGGGGTAATTGGGACGGACGGGCCTTGTTTCGGCGCCGCGGGCTCTGTTGGTGTGTGTGTGTGTGTGTGTGTGTGTGTGTGTGTGTGTGTGTCAACAAGCGCTGCTCCACGGCGGGTCCGGTGGCCGCGAGTGGATGCAGCATCTCCTCTGATTATGTGTCCTGTCACGGTGGCTGCAGGAGAGGACGGGTTGGAGGAGGCGAGCTGGGAACCTGCTGGCACGTCGGCTGTTTGGGCCGGTTGCTAATGCTCGTGCTCCTTCTCCACTGGAGTCGGTTCTGGTTGACTGCTTTTTGAAACAAGGCTAATTATTCTCCAGTCTTTTCTCTCTCTCTTTTTTTTTTTTTTTTTTTTTTTTAGTGGGGGTGGGGAGGTATTTGGGTTGAACCGTGCTGTGATTTCCCTACACTCCACTCTCTCTAATGAGAATTAATACATGTACACTTTGTTTTGAGGTCAGTTTTCTGGTTTCAAATAAGGTCCAAACTATTTGACCCGTGACGACATGGACTTCTTTTTGTTTCGTGCCACCAGTCCAGATCACCTCTGGTCGTCTTCACACTATATTAGTATATAGTATATAGTAGCATTAGTGCTGAGTTTTCATGTTCTTCCTGTGCGTGGGTTTAGTGTTTCGGTGCCCGTTAATCATATTTGAAAACACGAGGCCTCATTTTCAGGTGAAAACATAAAACCCCTGTGGCATTTCGGGTGTCTGTTTACGCGACAGTGGTGCTGGACTGAAAACACAACCTTTTGAGAAACCACCACGGCCGTAATAAACAGTGTTTTTTTTCTTGTTATTCATGTTTTGTTTGATTTTTGGAAATATACTGCGAATATAAAGGAAGAATAGCTATGTAGGCCTCCTGGATTTTATAGTAATTTTGATTGTTTTTTGCTGTTTGCTTTAAAGTTTCAATGGAAAATTATTACTTGATAAAGGGGGAAAGTATATATGTTTAATCTTGTATATGTTTAATATATTTGTGTGAATGGGTGAATATGATGAATGATGTAAAAAAACATTTTGGGACTATAAGTGAAATCCATTTCCCATTTGCCCATGTTCTCCGAAGACTTCTATATTTGTCACGCACCATGACAACAATCCAACTTCTGCACTCCCACTGTTCACGTCGCAAAAGGCAAACCACAGCACCAACTGGTGGCCAAAACGTTGAACACACAAAACAAAAACCAAAAACGATGCGTATTCATTTGAAACGTGGGCGTGTAGACTTTGGGCTCACCTGAAGACAAATATCAGACAGATCCTCTATGAATCGCATGCTTAACACAGATTGACTGCACTTCAGTGTGAATGCATTCAGGAGGCGATCAACTATGAGCAACAACAAGCAGAAACGAGACCATTACACAAACAATTTTCCAGAATTCAGACCCCATTTTCAACAATCTTCTGGAATCTGGAACAACAGATGAAACGTGTCACAATAAAAGCTGCGTGGAGTCAGCCGAGGAAACGTCTCTCGCCACAAACCAGCAGCATCTCTGCTCCAGGCTGAGCCGATTCAAACCTCCTTGTTCAGTTTTGTTTCTCTGCTAATAGTCCAAATGGATGTCAACTTTCTTCTGTGACGCACCTTTAAAAAAAAAAACCAAAAAACCAACCTAAAACATTCTCATTGCCACGTCATTTATCATTTTCTTGATCTTGTGATCGATAGACCAAACATCAAATGCTGCTCTCATTATCTGGGAAAGCATTCTGTGGAGGAAACGGTGGCGCTGTGGTGCCGGTCGTATCTCAGCCATGAAGACTACAGCTGCTATAAATTTTGACTGCGAGATTAAAATTCAGTGAGAGCAGTGGTCATTAATTTTCTATGCAGGGAGCAGAATATAGGCACAATTCATGTTGTTTTCATGAAAGAAAAGCAGATTTCAGATGAAACAGGGCCAGGTTTTTTACCCAAGGACAACAGGAGGGTTAAACAATTGAATTAAACCATTTAATTTGAACTGTATTACTCCTGTGAGCAGCCGCTCGCAGTTTGAACCTTTGCTAAATCTCCTGTATACCGATGACTACCTTGTTAAACACTTGCCTGTTGCGGCGTTTGAAGCAGCTTTTCGCTGCGGGATTTGCCCAAGTGGGGTAATTCAAAGTGA
Source organism: Blennius ocellaris (assembly GCF_963422515.1). NCBI lineage: Eukaryota > Metazoa > Chordata > Actinopteri > Blenniiformes > Blenniidae > Blennius > Blennius ocellaris. The sequence goes on along the minus strand of NC_137665.1, from coordinate 17,959,156 downwards.
TTTTCAGAGCTGCATTAATGTGGGTCAGAATTACATTACTGTGGCTGACTTGTAATGACTTCATGACTGATATGTAAAGTCACACCACACTGCCATGCAAGCAAAAACAAGGACATGTGTGAGGTTGATGTTTCCATAATTCAACCTGAAGTGAATCCACTGGATGGAGAAAAATTCTGAGTGATGCTGGCAAATGAAAGCCGGGGAAAGAAGAGGAGAGAGGAAGAGGAGGGGGGGTGGGGGGCGGAGGGCGAAGATTAAAGACTAATGAAGCAACAGCCTTGCTAACAAGGACGGAATAAGTGTTAGATGGAGGGGAGAACGGGGAGAAAATGGGGAAAAGGGCAGACGGAAAGAAGGGAAAAAGAGAGGAGGGAGAAGGGAAAAAGAGCAGGAGTGGGGCCGGTGGATTAGTGTTGAGCAGGTGGGGCAGCAGCGAAGGCATTAATATGTAATTTATTGATGATGGAGAGAATATGCGGATGGAGCAGTCGAGTCGAAGCGAAGCCGGCCTGCCGTGGAAGTCCCTTACGCTAGCAGTATGCGCCTTTCCATTTACACACTTCATACATACTAATACACTCACACCCACACACACACACACACACACACACACACACACACACAGTTGCACACCCCCACGCACACGGCTCTCTCTCTGTGGGGCCTTTTCACAGATGAAATGCGTTCCCAATCATCCAAGCTGATCCGTCACCACTGATCATAAGAGCCTGACACGCAGCCTGAGCACAACCCGGAACAACACTGTAACCCTAAAATAACTTAATATTCCAGTACGTCCGTACAGCATCACATCACCGGCACCCGCTGATTGAAATATTACGTGTCATCGCCCTTCATTGTGAAGGGACCCGAACAATCAGCTAATTTCATGCTGCTTGAAGTAATGAAGACATTTTTAGTTCAGCGTAGCAGCGGTAAACTGGGATCAGCTACAAAGATGCTGACGACCATCCATCCATCCATCCACAGGAACTTTTCAATGTTAGGAATTATGCGAATGGAGGCAAGTGGAACAAGCAGCTTTCGTCTCAAAACTCCATCTTAACCCTTCACATGTGAAATGTTGTGTTGGCTCCCACAGGGTATAGGCAGGCTCCCATCACTGTGGTGAGCTTCGGCAAATAATTGGGCACACAACTATTGACTTACATCCATTTCCTGCAGATTCACAGTGTGCAACAGCAAGTACTACTCACCTAACAAGGCTAACCTTCCTAACCCTAACCTCACTCTGACCTCGATACATAAATCTTTAATGATTTTCCTTATGGAAACTTGCCGGAGCAAGTCGACAGTATGTCAGTGTGTAAACAGATTTAAGTCCATGAATACACAATAAGACAGAAATGCTCGCCGCGCAATCTTTATGAGATGTGACTTATTGACACACAGCGATGTGCTATCTCGTCTCTAAACCATCGCAACTAAGAACTTTCCCCTAAACTGATTCTAACTGAGCTGCTAGACTTCCCCTCTCAGTGCGCATAAAGTGCTGCAGCAATGTATTTCCCCCGACGCAATGAATGCTAGAACTCTGACCCAGCTCTTCACTTGGTGAGCTGAAAACCTTCGAAACATGAAGTCTGCTATTAAATAAAAAGGGGAAATGTGTCATCAAGTGTCGAGTCAAAACTTTACTTATGAAGTGCATCTTTTATGTCTCCAGATTGGATTTCTATGGCGAAGTGGCCTTTGATCAGTAAACCTTAAAAAAAAAAAAAAAAAACGTAACCTGCAATAATTTCAGTTTTATGAATGTGTGGTTGTAATCAGCTCGAGGGCGTCCCACGTGACCCATTTCCAGATGATCGTGCTTTATGGAGCAGGGTATACAAGAGAGGTTTGCCTCAGAATGGCGGCCATGTTGGATGAGGATCCTCCACTCCAGTACATTTACTCCCATTCGGGAAAGGCTTTATTTGAACATCCACGCCACTGTGAGGCTGACATGAATAGCACATATGTTGCTAACCGAGTAGCTAACACGGGGGTGGGCAATCCTGGTCCTCGAGGGCCGCAGCCCTGCACGTTTTAGATGTCTCCTCACATCAATACAGCTGACAGCAATTAGTGGCTCCTTGTCAAGCTTTCTGCAGAGCCTCATCATGATAACAGGTGTGTTTGAGCAGGGCAACGTCTAAAACGTGCAGGACTGCGGCCCTCCAGGACCAGGATTGCCCACACCTGAGCTAACACATCCAGCACCGTTACAATCCTAATAAAATCACATGGAGACATTTTCGTTGGTGTTACGGGATAACCAGCACTGCCAGACCCACCACAACCACGGCATCAGCCTTTGCATCCACGGCATCAGCCTTTGCATCCACGGCATCAGCCTTTGCATCCACGGCCAGTTGGTGAGAAAACTGTAAACAGTGAAGCAGAAGGAGCCCGACAGGGATCCACGTGTTTCCACGAAGCTGAAACCCGGCCCCCACAGTCCAATTTATCATGCATCCATTGGTAGACAGCTGGGAGCATTATTTGGCACCCTGGAGGACCGCTCAGCATGTCATAAGAGACCCTTGTTTTTGTGCTTTTCTGCAGTGGCATCTTCACCCAAACCCACAGCTCGCTCAGGATCCTCCTCACCCACCATGGGGCAAAACACACACAAATACACCAGTGCCTTTGGAATCATTTTCACTTTGAAGGTGCCAACCAGGGAAACTCCAGCAGCTAACACATTTTTCAAGGCAATTTTATTTTATATTATTATTTGATAATGATTTCCCCCCCCCTCGCCCCCTCACTTTTTTTTTTCTACGGACTCTTGGAGAATTATCTCCTCCTTCCGAGCACGGCACATACTGTTAGAAGTGACAAATCACCAATTCTCTACAGAGGAAAAGTCCTTCGAGAGGGCGCCACAGATCATCGTGCCAGACTTCATGTGCAATATTCATCTGTATGTACTGGGCAGTAGTGACCCAGGGGTTGGAAGCAGACTGATAATCGGAGGTTTGCAGGTTTGAATCCCAGAAAAAGACACTTGACCCCCACCAGCTCCCGGGGCACTGCTCTGTGGCAGCCCACTGCTGCCCGTATGAGGAGTTAAGGTTAAATATGAATAGGAAGGGTCAAATTCTGAAAAGTAATTTCCCCAAGGGATTGATAAAGTATACTTTCCTAAAGGAAAACACTTTCTCCACACTCTTTACAGACCTGTGTGGAGGCTTACCCTCAAACTTGTGCTTCACAGTGAATCTGTAATTTCATACTGTAACATGTTCGGTGTCTGTTTGATGGAACTTACACTTTACTGTCTGGACAATGGAAACACCAGCACATGGATAGAGAGACTTCGATCTGAAGACGGCCTGATTGAGACACGATCACAATGCAAGATCCCCCAGAAAACACGTGCTTTGAAATGAAAAAGGATTTTTGATAGGAATTATGCAAAAGTCCAAGTTAAAACCCCAGTTTTTGTTCGGGAAGTTCACATCACATTAAATGGAAGAAAAGAAAAAATAGAGATCTGGAAAAATTCTTCTGAAGCTTGTAAATCAGTATTACGTCACTAAACGTTAAGTCATCCTCTGATTGATTTGTCAATGTGAAGACCAGAGAGAAACTTCCTTCTTCAGGATAGCTTAACAAGGACGAAGGATATTCTTCATATATTCTACAAAATACACTGGAAAATGTTGAGATTTGTATCTTCTGCTATGCACTACAGCTGAGATCTCTGCAGCTGAGTCCTGTTAAAAGAGTCATCAGCTGGAAATCACTTCTTTTTTTTCTCTTTTTTTTACACTCGCCAGAAGATCTGGAGTTTGAAAGTGGCTGAGATTTTTCGTTTGGGCTCTTTGTCCAAATCACCCACAAGGGGGCGCACCGGCTGCCACAAGCAGTTAGCTGCTATCTGCTAACGGGACGGGTGTAAACTAGTGTATTGATTTTTTTCCTGTGCGACGTCTTCGGCTCAGGATCTTCTTGCAGAGTTTACTTCAGGAGTCAGACCAGTGGTAAACAGTCAAGCATAGAAAAGATCAGAGTGGACCGATAGGAAGCATGTAAATAAAGCTGCCACGCTGTTAAACGGGACTCTTTGGACAGATGAAACCAGACTGATGGAATGAGAACCTCGCCATCTGTCATACCTGGTGGAGACAGTGTTATGGCGTGTGCATGTATGGCTGCCAATGGAACTGGGTCAGCAGTGTTTATTCATGATGTGGAGTGCTGACAGAGGGGGCAGGAGGAATTCTGAAGTGTGCAGGGTCGTATTTTCCCCTCACATTGAGTCTGATGTTGCAAAAAACTGCACCACGGTTGCAGATGGATTAATGACCCAAAACATACAGAAGCAGCGAGTGATAATTGAAACTAAATATGCACACGTAACTAGGGGAAGGCTCCTTCTGAAAAGTGCAAAAGATAACTGGGGGAAAAAAATTTTCTTTGATGGAACAGAAATGCAGAAGTCCCAGTAAATCAGTGGCGAGTGTGCAGTAAAACGTACAGCCGCAGTAAAAATGGGTCAGCGTTTAACAGCGCAAGAGCGAGTCAGACTTGTGATTTGTAACTGTAAAGCGTGTTTAACTGTGGTTTGGATTAATTTACAGACGGCGGGGGGCTTATCTTTCACTGCCAGACTGTATTGTCATCCGAAGTGCCAGAAAAGCACAGAAACTGAAATAATGATCGTGTTTGATTAAACACTCGCAATGGAAGACAAAAAGAGGCAGAGAAAGGAAGAAAGTGAGGGGAATAGGCAGCAGGCACGGGGAAGAGGAGGAAGGAGGAGGAGGAGGAAGGAGGAGGAGGAGGAGGCTGCTAATTGATTAGCTACAGAGAGAAAGTCAGAAGCTTCATTTGCCAAAGTGCTGCTGGAGGTGTAAACCCTCACCACCCCTCCCTTCCCTCCGCCTCCTCCTCTTCCTCCTCCTCCTTCTCCTTCTCCTCCACAAAGGGACGGAGGCAAGACACAGGCAATTGATACACTCTGTTAGGCCTTATCAGGGCCGCTGTGATGAGCTGCAGCCTCGGGCCTGGTCTGTGCGGTTGAACACTGCACCACTGAGACGGCTGGAAGTCTGTGTGTTCTCCCTTTGTGGGCTCTGAAACCTGCAGGCACACAGAACCTCCCCAAACTTCTCACATCTTAGGGTTAATATGTACGATGGGAAGGTCATGAGGTGTGTGTTCCCCGGCTCTGCAACACTGTGAGTGCTTATATTTTTTGTATTTACTGGAGGGGGACGTACAGTGTGATGAGGAGATTCCCCCTCAGAGTTCCCTGCAGGAGCGTCAATTAATTTAAAATGTAGTCATGTTTTACAGGCTTTGGTTAGTTATTCAATTCAACTTTATTTCTATGGGACCAAATACACCACATTTCTCGGTGCTTTTAAAAGAGGGAAAAACCAAACAGCTTTGTTTACGACTGTGGAAAGGAAAAACTCCCTCTGACAGGAAGAAACTTTTGCAGAAAGCAGACTCAGAGGTGGAGGCTTTTCTGCTGGCTTGTTGGGGTGAGGGGATAGAGGAGAAAAAAGGATAGGACAGATGGATAGATAGATCGGCGGAGGGATACAGACCCTGGTTCGGGTAGGATGCAAGAAACAGACCCGGGTTCGGGTGAGTTACGTTTGTTGTGTGCAGCTGTAACAGAGTTGATGTGGTATGCAATTCAACTTGTCATGATTTAGTTTTTTTCTGTATTATTTCGGTGGCTCTATAGCGCCCCTCTCAGGAATAGGACATAAATGCTGCTAGAAAGTGAGTGGCATTGCCAGTGCATGTGGTGGGTTATCGATCACAGCACAGCATATAGATATTATGTTTAAGACCTGCCTGTTCACTGTATGATCACATATGCAGTGTGAACGACTATATACACACACACACACACACCCCTTCATTCTACAGAACACAACGCACAGTTGAGGGGTTGTTTGGCCCGGCCAGTCAATAGCAGTGAAGCGTGACAGAGCGTGATCAACGTGTATTTTATCAAAAATGATTGATTTGAACGCCCACTCCACCCTTGCCTTCATGAGTTCTTCTCAATACTCAAATAAGTAAATCCAGAGATTCTGCAGCTTCCTGGACAACAGCTTTCACTTTTATTACTTCTTGTCGAATATAGCCGAGACAAGCAGTTGTTTCCTTGAACCCTTGAAGGAGAGTCAGAGATATATTGTATATGAGGATTCGATGCTTTTCCCACTCTGACTTTTTCAAAGTCAGAATTTTGTTTTTGCAGAATCAAGAACATACTGAGGAAACTGTCCAACATGGTTTTAGGCAGAAGTCAGTGTTTTGGGTGGCCATCCTAATACACTTACTTGCTTTGTTAAAAAAGTAAAAAGTAGCTTCTTTTCATTGGTGATGGTTTTCAATTGTACTTGTACTTGTACATCTGCACCCTAAACTGAGCACCTGTAGACTCTGAACTCTGAAATCATTTCTATTCTCCTTATTAGTTTTTAACTGAATATTAGATGCTTATCTGTTCTCTGAAGGCCTCCTATAGCTCAGTCCCGAGATTTTAAAATGTCACAGTCACACATAAATTGGTGATGGCGCATGATTGTCAATACTTATCAATTATCAACATTTTTCACATAAAAGAATATCTTATTCTTCAATGACAAGCATGAATGATGTGAAGTTATCCAAACATGTGTCATGAATTTTGGAAATGAAAATGTTGATCAATCGTGGGTCCATTGAATTAGTCCCACCTGTTTGGTTTCTGCAAATGTAATTCCTCAACATTTTGGAAAGGAAATGCATCAGGATGAGTCAGAGCAATACGAATCAATCAGAGGCTGCCTTTCAAAATGTTTATACCACATGGTATCAATTGACCAATTATGTTGCTCGTTACTGGGCGTAATACAAACAAGAAGTCAGTTGTAAGGTGTGTACTTGAACTGATAATTTGCCATATTTTGACGAAAATAGAAGAATTTAAGCAAAATTAGATAGTGACAAGTAGTGATGGACATTATACACATATTTAGAGGCTCTAAGCAACATGTCCGATATTTTTTTCGACGGTCTTTTCCAAAAAGTCGGACGGCTGGATGGCTCACTGCTTAAAACCATGCTGTCCAATGATTTCATTCTGAGGGACTTGTGAAGCCTTCACTGACTTTCTTAAGTATCAATCTGATGTGAAAAGGTCGTGAACCCGATCGCTGAAGTTGTGCGTGTGTAGACAAAACGTGACGTTTGTTCGCCGGGCCGTTCCTTCCCGCACTCACACCGTACTCACGATAGCATGAGTAATATTAGCACCTCGCGTAACGTTAACGTCGAGCTTCATTTCCCTCCCCGATCAATGGAAGCTGAAAGCTGCCGCCTCAGAAGCGGGAGGCGAGCATGGCGAGGCTGAGCACACACGACCCCAGAAGAACAGTCGACCGGAGTGTAAACACCGAGGCTTCAGACGGCTCACGCTGAACGGAGATGACAGATCACAGTCAGAGACGGCCACTTCACGCACCTCACATCAGATATCTGATAATACACGTGTAAATGCAACTGAGGGGGCATTAGACACAGTTCACACCTGACATTTCAAGTGTCTTCTATCCAGATACACAATCATGGCCTGCTCCCTCCTTCATGCTCCTCTCTCTGGCACACAGATCAATGCTCTATCACTTACATAGATCATTCAGTGGTCAAATGGATCAAGACAGCGAGCCCTGAGGAGCCTACAACACCCTGCAGCCTTAGAAGGTACACACACCCGGCAGGCAGGAGAGGAAAAAAAACCACACACAGAAATCAGAATGATCATCTTCCACCGTGTCTTTTGCCCAAATTTTAAAGTGCATCCTCTGACTTCACCATTATATTGACTTATGGTATCTTTCCAAAACAACACAGCGAAGCCAAACTTTGGTGGAAACAACAGAAAATTAATTACGGAAATACAAGAGACAAGGCAACTTCATTTATACAAAACTAGAAAACTACAGGGGTTTCAACTCCTCAGCAGTGAAGCAGACGAATAAGAAATGAAAAGTTACATGGGCACTCAGTAGACCACATACCTTCGCCAACGCCACATTTGTCACCATGGAAACCGATAGATTACAAGGTTGTTTGATCCACCACACCACTCCTTCCATCATTTCATGTTATCACTGTTTGACACTGATGTACACACATTTTACAATTTCCTTGTGACCGCTTGACCCCCAACCGCCGACTAGGTTAATGGGATCACTGCATCATCTTACAAATCAGAAGATAGGAAATATAAAACGGAACTTTTTGGCATTAGTTTGACATCAATCAGATTAAAACTGACCGCCGTGCGACGAAAATACATTGTTGACCTTTTTGTGACCTAGACCTTGACCTTTGACCTGATGGCCGTCAAAATGTAATGGAACCATCCTTGGATAAAGACAAATCATCCCTGAAAATGTCATGCAATTCGGGTCAATAGCATTTGCAAAAAGTTGGTAACATATATACATGCAAATCAATAAATAATTACATTACCTGTGTCCCAACTTCCGTTGGTGAAGGTAATAAAAATCATACAAATTAAAAAGATAGATTCTTTTCATTCAACTCCAAATGTTTTCATTTGCTTCTGTCCTTTTCTCTGTCCTTCATGGCACAGGTCCAGTCAGGAAGAAGAAATGAGTCTCCATGTATGCAGATGATGGTGTAATAAATGGCAGGAAATGTTCACCGTGTTAAATTCCAACACTCCGGATCCCTCGCCGTTGGTGTTCATCGACTCACACACGAGCAGAAAAACTATTACCATCGCATTGCTCAAGTGCAGGACGAGGAGTTTCGTAATTCAAAGTTGTTTTCTCTGTTTCCATGGAGACGGAGAAACTTGTGTTAGGAGAACCTTGCATTTTTCAAAAAGTGTCATTTTCTGTGACTCTTAATAAAAATGTAATGAGTTTACTCTCTTCGCCTGAAAACATTCAGTGAATGGGGCTCAGCTTTAGGTTATATGTGACACAGGTGCTATATTTTCTTTGTTATTGTCAAAGTTTCACTTTGCTAAATCACCCCAGATGCTCTGGACTGCCTGGTGGGCTGATTTTGGCCCCTTGTTGTAGAGATTGAAATTAGATTAATCTTCTGGCTGAAATCTTCGACTGCAGTCAGTCGACGGGATAAAGAAAAAGACACTCTGGTTCGGCCAGTTTGGTCCAGTTGGTTTGGATTTGTCCAGTCAGTCCTATTTATCTGGTTGGTTCAGTTTGTCCCCGTTTTGTTCGTCTGATTTTGTCTCGTTCAACCGGTTTGTCTGTGAGGATTAAGGCTGTTGCTTGTAATGCTGCGTGAACTCGGGAGAAAAGCTGCCATTTATCCGAGAGCTCCGCTCCGGTGTTCCCTCTTCTGAACATCTCAGTTCTATATCAAAACATCACAGTGAACAACGATGCTGCAAAGGCTTTAAAAACTTGCATATTGGTATTTTCTTTTTTTTTTTGTCTTCCTCACTGATAAATTCATGCAGCTCTCCCATAGATTCCCCCCCCCCTCCTCCTCCTCCTCCTCCTCCTCTCTTACCACTAATCCCCCCTTGTTCCTTCCTCTGCTTCTATTACAGAAAGTGAGGAGCTGAGTGGTCATTTTAGCCTGGCTCTTCTCCCAGAACACTGATTTCACTGCTCGGAGTCCCGAGCCAAGAATCAAAGCGGGGCTTCCTGTAGTTCTCAGACTCTGCAAACAGCTTCACAGCTGAAAGTGAGAGCCGCTTCTTCAGGTGCTGTGATGTGTTCACTCAGACTGTCAACGCACGACTTCATGCTTCGCTTTTTTTAAATGTTCAACTTATTATGCTCATGTTTGCTTGATTGCGAATTCTTCTGGGATGACTTTGAGACATTCACAGAGCGCGGAGGGATACAGCGTGATTAACAAATTAATTAAAATTGGTCAAATTTACAGCTTGTGTTCAAGTTGATTTGTAAAAATAATCATCTGACATGACATTCTATCTGACACAATGCAGTTTAAATAGTAAACAAATATTAAGTCACTGAAAGGACTGGGTTTCTCTTTCTGGAGATGAAAATAAAATCACATGTCAAGTTCAGGAGTGTTTATAATGTTATATATTTCAGGGGTGTGCATAATGATCTGACCATTTACGTCGCTTACCACCATCGGGTATGGAGTGATGGAGTAATGCAAAGAAAATCATCTTTGAAGGTCCTGAAAAGTGCTATATAAAACTATATATGGCTAGAATCAGAATTCTGCATGTATGGAAATGTGTATATGTTTGTGTATGTATGTATGCATGGATATATGAAAGTGCAAGTATGCAGGGGTCTGTATGTAAATATATGTACGTGAGAGTAGAGGTGCATTTGAGTGTGTGGACATGAATAAACAGGGATATGCATGATATATTACTATTAGGGCTGGCAAAAATAATGCGTTAATTTAATTAATTGATTTGAAAGGTTTAATTCGTTAAAAAAAAATAACATAATTAACATAGTTTTATTTCGTTCCGCTTTTTTTTCCCCTTGCTTACCGGAGCAGCCTCACGTGCAGCGTCTCTGGACGCAGCACTGTGACTACAGATCAGCACAATACCGAGTGGAATAACATTAAGGCAGAAAGTTTCACTTTAAAAAGTTCCCTTACGGCTGATTGACAAAGTAAAAGTCATTAGCTTTACTTTGTAAAGTCGAATATAACGAGCAAGCAAGTAATTCTGCAGCAAAACAGCAGGTTGCCATGTTGGCTGACCAGCAGCCACCAAACTACTGAAACTGGAGGAAATAAGGTAAAATATTAATTTCTCCTCTTTATCTCTTTCCCTGGCTCTTCTGTATTCTGTGTGTGTGTGTGTGTGTGTGTGTGTGTGTGTGTGTGTGTGTGTGTGTGTGTGTGTGTGTGTGTGTGTGTGTGTGTGTGTGTGTGTGTGTGTGTGTGTGTGTGTGTGTGTGTGTGTGTGTGTGTGTTCTTACTCTTTACTACACACGTCTTGTGTATGTAGACATTAAAGTATATTATTGTCACTTTGTTCATGTAATAAGTTCACAACTTTGTTTCTAGAAATATACAAATTATCAAAATGTTGGACCTGCACTGGAACTAAACCCAGACTTTTGTTTGATGTTTATTAATCAATTTATGTTTTTATCATTTTGCTAATCTTGGAGAGAGAAACAGTTTCACGCAATGCTAAAAGGACATAATAAAGCTGGTCTTTGAATTTAAATATAGTCTCTGTGTTGAGTCGACATCAATTCCGTGGTTTGCCCTAAATAAATATCATTACAAGTTTCAGTCTTTAGGAGAAAAACAATGGCATTAATTGCAATTAATTACAGAAAATTGTGCAATTAATAACATTTCTTAAGCGATTGCCAAAACGAATTAGTATGCATAAATATCATTTATCATCAGTAGTAAATGGGAGAGAAAATGAAGAAATATACAGATAGTGAAATTTTGGCGAGACAAGATATGTCATTGTTTTGATTTTGCTTAATACTTTTGGAACAAAACCAAAAAGAAACCATTGTACACCACTTTTTTGCAAAATTATGTGTGTAAAGTTCAATATTTTTTTAAATATCAAAACATGTAGCTTGCTCATGAGATGACTGCTCTGGAAAGCGGATGGGAGAGGCACCTCGTGGAGATCACAGAAGAGCGAAGCTCGAATTGAACCCATAAAGTCCTCAAAGTCTCCAAAGCTGCACACTGAGAGGTCAGGAAGATTCTTGTGGACAACGAACAAACACCCACGGCTTTCAAAACACGAGAAAGAGGGTTCAACTTTTTCGAAAACAAGCGAGCGATAAATGAAGGAAGGAGGAAAAGGAGAATCTTCTGCCGCGTCAGGTGAGTAACGTCCTCACACCAAATGAAGAAGCTGTGAAAACAGCCTGGATGAGTCAATGTGAAGCGGAACACAGCAGCTCTGACTGAACAGATCATTTGAAGGAAAATACTGCTGGACTCTTTTCATCAAATAACTTCAGGAAATCCTGCTGACTCAGCAGCTTTAGTTTCATTCATTCAATGTTGAAACTTTCCCTGTTTTTTAGTTTCTACAACACACTAGGAATTGATTTCCAACATCTAAAAAATATATAATATGTATAATAATCTATAGTTTTATCACTATTTTTGTCAAACATACATGATATGTATTATTTTTGCAGTTGGAGTTTGGGACAGTTACTCAGCTCCTGTTGCAGCTCACTACACTTCGTACATCTAAACTTCTCATCATGTCCAGCCGTCATTTGGACGGTCAATTTTCAGAAAAAGAAAAGAATAGCAGATGTTTTGCTCAAAGCCTCTAAAATGTGTTTAAAATGGTCATCACCGTTTGTCACCGTCTAATTTTGCCTGAACTCATCTGTTTATCGCTGAAATATAGCGGATTATCAGCTCATGTGCACAACGCACAACTGACTTCTGCTGTTGTATTACACCGAGTAACGAGCAACGTGATTGGTCAATTCATACCATGTGGTTTATGTCTTTTGGAAGGCGGCCTCTGATCAGTTCGTAATTCTCTCGACTCCTCCTGGTACGTTCAAATATTGAAGCAGAGAGGAGGATTTTTCACTTCCAATGAAAAAGTGAAATGAGAAAAGGGAATATATTACTCTTAAGAAGTGAAATCCATAGACCTTAATGGAGGTTCATCTTCCTAAAATCAGCTCCTAACTGCTGCAGAAAGAAAACGCACTAAAACTCCTGAATGTGTCATTAGAGGAAAAGCCTTTTATATCTTGACCTCAGTATTTAAGTTTCAGCTTTAAGATTCATTGACATTATTAATTGAACATCTCTGTTCAAATGTATCTTCATTAACCCAGAAGTTTCCTTCTATCCTGTTGATCCACACGTGTGCAGGATCCATGGTTTTCTCATGCACACATGCTAAACAATCTCTTCTTCTGGCCGGCCAGAACCAAACCTTGATGAAGGAGAGACCCTCACCGGCGCCTCCTGTAAGTATATGGTTCATACTGGTGCAGTGCTGGAACGTGGACAGATGGGTCGCGATCAAGGTCCTGGAAAAGGATAAGGTGGAGGACACCTGAGGTCTTTCTATATTCACATTGGTTCTGCACCATCAAGAGTTTGTACCAGGGGATCTTCGTCTTTGTTCCCTCCAGCTCTCCCTGTAAAAGACCATCACTGTCCTGGATCCAGACCAGAACAATCTGGTCAGGTTCCTGGAGAGTTTCAACTTCATGGGCCTCACATGTCTGACGTTTGAAAAGCTGGACATCGACCTGTTTAAGCTGCTGGAACTGGTTGGACTTCAGGCCGACGTCACAGAGCAGGTTTTGTCTAAGTGGCTCCAATAATCTCTGAGGAAACAGTGAGTGCGTCCTCACCGACTCGTCCTCTCACGCTTTGCTGTGCAGCTCCTGGTGGCCGTCGACGCTCTCAAGGGACTGGCTGTCCTGCACGGAGGCATCAAGCCGGACAACATCATGCTGGTGAGTGCAGAGGAGAGGACCCCCCCCCCCTGAGAGTGAAGCAGGTGGATTTCAGGTTAGCGGTTCCATCCTGCCATGTCTTTCCGGGGATGGCGCTCCAGGCGATCAGGTACAGGTACGTTCACGTCCTGGTTTTCATCCAGACTACCAGGCTCCATGTTGCTCAGCTCTTCACCTCTCCTGTGCTTCCTCCTCAGAGCGCCGGAGGTCAGTCTCAGTCTCTCGTTCAAGGAGGCGGTGGATGTATGCGTCCTGGCCTTCCTCTTCCTCGCCGTCAACCTCTTCACCAACGACTGTCTATATCAGAATGCAGGTCTGCCTGCTCCTACGCGTTTCCAGAAGAAGGCGTAAGAACCTCTGCCGATGTGTCTGTGATTCTGTCCAGTATTGTCCAGCGACTAGGCCAGCCCCCGGACCACCAGCTGTCAGAGGGGACGTACACAACGTGCTTGTTCACTGAAGAGGAGGCCGACGATGACCGCCCAAGATGGCGGCTCATGGTAAAGATGTCAAAAAACCTGGATCGGTGCATTCCTACCTTTTTTTTTCTTTTTTCTTTTGATGATATTCTGGTGTATATTTTCTACATGTTCATCATTTCATGTAATTTCAAGTGATATTTGTGCAAACATTTACCACGAAAAGTCAAATCCGAACCTAGTGCATGAATTGATAGATATTCCATCCAGTTTTGCATCATCAGGACCATTGCAGCACGTCTTTGTGTAAATGTCATTTTAAACAAACACTACAGATCTGAATTAACTTTCTTTTTTATTTTCTTTACTGAATAAAAATCAAGTGAAAGCTAAAGCTGGATTGTATGCCAGCCGACGTGTTGTCAGTTAAATGCTTGTGCTTCTTGAAACTTGAAATGTTGCAAACATAAAATATTCCTTTACCGTCAGTATTCCTATTTATGAATATCATCCAGGGAGTTTTAACTGTCGTGAAGCACAAGAGGGGAAACTTGTGGACAAGGAATCAAGCTAGAAAATAACTTCAACTGCACTGATTTAGCCATTTTAGGGTTTTCTTTGAGCAGTTTACATTTTTTTTGAGTCGTTTTCAATAATTTAGTTCACTTTGGCTGTTTTAAACTGTTAGCTTTTCTTGTGGGTTTTAAGGTATTTCATCAGTTTTTTGCAGTTTTTGCTTGATTTTTGCTCTTTTCTCACTCCAGAGCTTGTGCAGCAGAGCCACATGTGGCCGGCTGCAGACCCCCGGACTAATGGCTCATTTATAAAACCTCTGAAAGTGAAGATTTTAAACAAAAAGCCAAAGTGAAGCAGCTAAAAGAGCCAGAAACCATCTGAACTCTGCAACACTGCCAGCAATCAATACATGACTTCAGCATTTTATAAATGACCAAATCAATACTTTTTTGAATATTTTGCTATTCTAATGTATTCTGCTGGGCACCTCCCGGGGCCAAGAGAGCAGAAATATGTATAGATGAGGTACAAGCCATTCATATGCTCCACAAACATCTTCCTCTCATTTCCAAGAGTATGACTTTAAACCCAATTCATCACACTGTGGACAGAAATCAATAGAAGAAATGCAGCACATTTTCATAGAGGAAATAAAACATGTCCCATACAGATGAGGCTGGAGGAGTGGGCGCTCTGTGAAGGACACTTCTTCTTTCTGCACAGGGCACAACTCAGAGTTCACATCCAAACACACCATGCATGTCTGACAATTTAAATCAAGCAGATTTAAAACAGACACCCACAGATTATTTTGCTCTGAAGTGGCATTTCCTATGTACTACGCCATCATCTGCATAGATGGAGAGCATTTCTTACATACAGATGTTGAGTGGACTTATTCCAGGGGTCTTCAACCGGTGGCTCTGAAGCTTGGTTTGTAAATAAACATTTCCTTTTGAATTTCTATTTTACTTGCATACCACACTGATTTATAAAAATGGTCTAATCTCTCGCAGCTAAACGGTAAAAAGGCGGTAAATCAGCTGAAAGCGCCGAGACAGCTGTAATGGATGAACATTGAAAAGTAGCTGAAAGTATTCAAGAAATAATATCGGAATAAATTGACAAACTAAATCAATTAAAAATGCCGGAACTGTATAAGATAATAATAATAATTCTAATGTAAAAGCAGGTCATTTCCATGTAAACTGCCAAGACTGGTGGGGCTGCTGAAACGCTCCGAATAAGCTCACATTTAGCGTTTCCCACAATGCTGTTGGATTGAAGTAAATCACCAATGAAGATCTGAAACCTCCCACAGTTCTGACACATCTGCATCCTCCCATTGCTTTAACACCTTAAAACAGCTCCTCTTGGCTTCTTTCTCGCACATCAAGGTTTCTTTTAATCTCATAAATCCTGGTTTTGTTTGTACTGCGTTCAGACATAAGAACACAGTTTATCCGTCAAAGAGGACTCTGAATGTGAACCGCAGTGATCTTCCAGATCTTCTACATCCAGATGATAGTGGTGGGAGGGCGATGGGCGGAAAAATCCTCCACCAGTGCCAGCCTGACTCTAAAGACCACCAGAACACATCGGAGTGAACTGCGACAGAATTTCCAAAGATCTTAATGCACAAATGTGGCATTACTTCATTTGTATTTATTGTATTTTAAAAGACACTAAGTAAGATTAGCTTACCGCTGATTCCTTCACTTCCCTTGCCCACAGTAACCTTGTCCACTACATTGCAAAAAAATCAACTATGCAGTTTTTTCAGTTTACATATCAGATAATATGAATAAATGGGATTCAATCTACTTAATATGAATGGATGGAGCTGTGTGACATGATTAAATTACATGAACTCAACAAATTAATTCTGTATTTGTGGAAATGACAGAATAATTTTTTTTAGCATATGTTCATGTCTCTCCAGCAGGTGGTGCTCATTCATTTCAGGGCTGATGCCGACCCGATGTAGCAGTCACTCATGGAGCGACTAGGACTTCAGTTGGAGCAGCTTGGGAAGCTGCTTCAGGCCACGGCCAGTAACGGTCAGTTGTTGTGGCAGGCTAAACATCGTACTGAGCCCGTTCAGGGTACCTTCAGGGACGGTCACTCCAAGAGTCATTGCTTCTTTGTGACCTTCTCCTCCTCTTATCCCTTCATCCGAGGCTTCTAAGCCTGATATGCTCAACCTGGTGTGCACTTCTATTTCCCCTGATTTGTCCTCTGTGCCTCGGGTTTACTGGGATTTGAAGGAAGTATTCAGCAAGACAGGGACTAGCTCCCTTTCCACTCGCCCCGTTTATGACTGTCCGATAGACAGTCCCGGCACTACTCCACTATATGGAAAACATTCCCTGTCGCCACCCGAGAACCTGGCCATGAGGGATTACCTCATTCAGGCCTCCTCATCGCCTGTAAGAGTGGGGATCTTCTTGGTTGAGACGAAGGCAAAGACACTCCATTGATGCATCGACGACCATGGGCTGAATGAGATGACTGTCAAGGACAGGTATCCTCTCCCACTCATCTCCTATACCTTTGACTTTTGCAGGAGGCCAACGTCTTCACAAAGTTAGGCCTCCGCAATGCGTACCACCTCGTGCTTAAAAGTGACAGAGATGAGTGGAAAACTGTCTTCAATACATTACAAATACTGATCACGTCCTTTGGTCTCACCAGTGCAACTGCTGTCTTCCAGGCCCTTGTTAATGATGTTCTTTGTGATGCGCTCTACGTCTGTGTGTTCATCTATTTAGACAATGTATTGGGCAGACTTCTGGAGCACCGGCTCTTCGTCAATACTAAGAAGTGTAAGTTTCACGTGGGCCGAGTCTTGGCTATGCATTGGGTGAAGGTCAGAGCAGTCAGAGTTTGGCCAAAACCATGAAGTACCTGCAGTTTTTCCTGGGACTTCATCACTTCTACAGATGCTTTATTTGAGGTTTTAGTACTGTGGCTTCTCCCCAACATGCTCTGACCTTTTTTTTCCCGAGGTCCAATTCTCCTGCTCACACCAGGCGGACTCAGTCTTTAAACTGGTTCAATGACCTCTTCACCTCTGCTCCTGCCTTGGTGGTTACCGACCCGGAGCAGCAGATTGTTGTGTATCATGTGTACATGGCCTGCCCTGCCTGCACCCAGCACAAGACCTCCCAACCTGGTTCCTGGTCCCCATGCACCTCCTATCCATGCCTCAACACGGTTACCCGTGTCCGATGGTAACCCGGTTGCACTCAATATCTACATTTCATTTCCATGCCCAAATTACCTATTGCCAAAGAGACTGCTGAGGTCCGACTGAAATAGGTTTTTAACATCCAGGTGCTCCCGGCTAATGTGATGTCCAATCAGGGGCCTCAATTCATCTCTATATTCATGAAAGCCTTTTGCAAGCTGTATTTAAACCTCTTTCCCTCATGTGTCCATCACCAGATCATACGTGTTCCCTTGTGTCGACACGTCCCACTACTTCCGTGTGTTACCCCTTGTGTTGTCCGATTCTGTTTTGGACATTTGCTGGTGTTCTTGACCTACTTAACTGGAATACTCTGCTCTTCTGGAAAATTCTGATGTTGTTTTAATGTCTTTTGCTTTTGTATTCACCATGATTTGTGACATGGACATCCTGTAAAAGCTCTCACAGTGTGGTTGTCTCATTCTGAACACAACCTTGTACTAATTTCACTAGTGGAATCTTCAGGGAGCCGCTACAGAGGAGCTGAGGAGCCACATGTGTCTCTAGAGCTGTGGGTTGAAGACCTCTGGTATCGGCCCAATCAGTGTCTGTGTCTAAGAAATGTGTCTCCACGTATGCAGATGATGGTGTACTAAGTTATACGGGAATAATGATGAGTTAAAGGAGCACGGCAGCATATTTTAAACCTGCATGTTCCTATTACTGATGACTCACAGAAGACGCAGCGACTCTCCTGACTCAGCAGTATGTTCAGAGCCATGCGGGTTCCTCACATCTGAACTCAGCGCCCATGAAATGATCCAGTCTGCTGTTAAAGTGACTGACCTGCGTGTTTGATGGCGTGCTGACATACGGCAAGTGTGGAGGAAACTGAAAGGGCCTGAACGTGTCTGATGGCAAAGTTTCCTCTGCAGCCGTGGAGGAAATGAGAGTTTCTTTAATCATGTATCCTCCTAATAATCTCCTGGTCTCAGGCCGACAACTCGAGCATCCATAACCAGCACACTTCAAGGGGAATAGGCTTATGGAGGGAGACACGGATAAGGAGGGGGAGGGAGGCAGAGAGGGGAGGGAGGGGGAGTACAAAAGAGAGCCAAGGAGTGAGGGGGGGGCTTTTTAAAGAAAAAAGATTTCCCCGCAGTATAATTTGCTGATACAGACGATACAGCTAGAGAGAGAGAGAGAGAGACAGAGAGAGCAGGATAGAGAGAGAGGGAGGGAAAGTGTAAGGGAGGGAGAGGCATATATATATATATATATATATATATATATATAGTGAGAGAGAGAGAGAGAGAGAGAGAGAGAGAGAGAGAGAGAGAGAGAGAGAAATCCCCAATGGGAAGGCTAAGAGTAAAAATAAGGGAGAAAAACTAATTAACTGATGAAGTCCCGTTGTGGCGGTGCACGTGCACGCACACACACACACACGCATACATGCACGCACACACAATAAAAAAAAAATGAAGACAGCCTGCCCCCTGCTGGTCATCTGAGGCAGGAACCCATTACAGTGAGGATGAGGATGATAAAGATGAGGGTGAAGAGGATGAGAATGCTGCAGGATTCACAGTAAAACAACACAGAGATCAGAGAACATGATGTGATGCAAAGACTAAATGTAAAAAAAACATTTGTTAATGTCGATCTTTTCAATATAAATATGACGCATGTATCTAAATCAGGAGCATTTTGGAAGATTTGTTTATTTTCTTATTTTTCAATCGGCCATTTCTTGTGAATTAATCTCTGTCTTTGATATTCTACACTCTAATTTTGAATATCAACATGCGAAAGACAAACTGTACAGTGATGACCCGCTTTGTTTTTAATGACAGACGGTATATTTTGCAGCCCCACTGTTCAACCGCACACTTCCTATTACGCCCAACTGTTTACAAGTCAAACCAGAAGATGTTGACTATATTTTACGTTTCAGACACTTGAGGCAGAAGGCAACAGGACAGCGAGAGGCAGCAGCTTGGCAACTGTTTTCAAAGTTGATGAAAAGCCACAAGTGTAACGCGTAAGTGAAGGTTTACCACATGTCAGCCATTATTTCTATCTTAACGTCCGAAATCAACTTAAATACATGATATCTTTGGACACAACATCGGGTCAACCCACTTCCCCATCTTTACCCAAAGGTATGGCAAAGAAAAGCACAATCCCAATCTCATCGTATTGCGTAAAAACAGACCGCCTTTTCTTTAAAAAAAAAAAAAAGCCTCAAACTAGCACGTGGTATGAAAATATATTTATGGGACACTATTATATGGCCAACAGTTTGTAATAGTATTTCCTATTTTTCCAGGAAGTGAAGAGATGATTTAGTCAAAGAAAGAGGGACTGAGAAAAGTCAAAATTCTTACAATTCTACTCGAGGTACAACAATTCAATCATATATTTGGTGACTAATCAAATATGAGCATTTTTCAGTTAAAAGGTTGATGCAAACGTCTTGCATTCATCCAGACATGACTGATTTTGTCTCTATGATCTGGACGTTTACATGTTGAAGATGTATGGATAAAAGAAAACAGCAGCGCCACTTGTGAAGAAATGAATCAATAACAAGCTTGTAGAAGCTTCGGCCATTCAAACTGTAACTCCTGCCTCTTCAGTAATCAGTTACTATGAGGTGTGGAGACGTGACTTTATAGTAACGAGTGAAGCTGCAGTCATTGTGCTGCTGTGCAGAAGAAAAAAAAACACAAAACAAATCTTCCACTTCAGGATTCTAAATCCGCTGTTGTTCTTCGCAAAGTCTTTAAGTGCTCAGAAAACACTGGCCTCTGCTTGGAGGGCCCTTTGGCACGGAGTGAAGCCGGGGTGTGTTTGGAGGACGAGTGCCGAGGTGAGTTTGTTTAGGCTATCAAAGCCAAAAGCTGCAGTCCACTGCAATTATCTGAAGTTCAGCAATATCCCCGGGCTGCGTTCATAATCAAGCAGCACGCCTGAAAGAGACCTTTTCTCCCACAGGCCCCCCGAGGCCCGCCTGTAATATGGGTCATTTGAACAAAAGGTTCCCCATTTGAAGTTTTTCATACTATTATTACTGAGCCAGATTAGCTGGCTCCCACTTTTTTTTTTTTTCCTTTCCTCATACATCCCTTGTTTCTATTTATGTAAGCCTGGTAGCAGCCTCTTAAAGCAGCAGCTCGCTGCTATTTCTGCCCACCAGCGGCTCTAAAAGTAGCCCTCAACTTCCCTCCGCACACCCAGATCCACTCTGCTCGGAGAGCTGCCTGGAGAGCAGCGGAGAGCCACAGCGCCCCCCGCAGGACGCTGCCTGCATCACATCGGGCTGCACGCTGGAGGCAATGGAGCCGCTTTACGGCCCAGTGCATTCAAAAGATCCGTTTTAAACGTGAAATGAAAGGACAGGCAGCAAATATGAATCAGACTGAGGTGATGAAGACGAGCTGCCGAAGAGCAAATGGTGAGAACCAGAGAAGACCTCCGGTGAGAAGCGAAAATGTCCCGTTTTCAATGTTTGACCATTAATAATCTACTTCAACAGACTAATGAATTCAAACTTGCACAAAATGCTGCAGCACCTGATATATATACATATATATATATATGTATATATATCAAGTAAAAATGAAAATACTCCCCATAACTTGGTATTGAAGCAGGACAAGCATCAAAGTAACACTGCACATATCAGATTGGATCTTTCAACCAGTTGGTCAGAAGGAGCGCTCAATATTGGACGACAAAAGCTTCAAAGAGCAGCCATCTTTTTTCACTCTCTTTCACAAAGTGGTGTCAGAACAAACAGCATGAGGTGAAATTGCACATATTTACCTCACACTGGTTCATGGTAGAGAAATCAGAGACAAACAGTGGAGAAACAGAGAAGCTGTTTCGAGTCTGGCAGTGCTGTGGTTCCTGAACACCCCCCGCCCTGCACAGAGACCCCCACTCCTCTTCACATATGGGAGAATTACCAACAGTGCATAAATGACACGTTCCCGTGTGTGATGCAATGAGCTTCCTCCATTTAGTCTCTGATTCTTTCTGTGAAACTTCAGCGTGTCGCATACCGACACTGACAGGTTTAACAGGAATCTGCTGCCATCTAGTGGACCAACCTGTTATTGCGTCTGTTCAGGACCCTGGAGAGCTCCCTGTGTGGAAAACCTGCAGAGTGAAGAACAAAACACAAGGAGAGCTGCTAAAAGCTCTGTGTGTGTACACACACACACACACACACACACACACACACACACACACACACACACACACACACACACACACACACACACACACACACACACCTGCTGGACCTGCCAGGGAGTTAAAATCATCAAGAGGGTAATTTCCTACTAGTGCAAAAAAGTACATAAACCAATATGTGCCAATCTGTAGTGTTGTGTTATTAGGAAGACAGGAAGTCAAAGGAGTGTGGCCCCCTGGTGGACAGCATGAGGAACAGCACACTATGAAATTGTCCCTGATTAAACTTATTGTTATTTTAGACAACAAGTGCTCTTAAAACTGGCAAAATGACCGGGTTTTAAAACCTGAATGCTTTGTTAATGCATGTTAATAAGGATATGTGAATATAACGTAACTCTTTAATTCTGTACAAAGTTTTTCAAAGACAGTGCCATTGAACAATCAAACTTCTTAGGATCATGACCACAATTTAAAAAAGGGCAAGATAATTTACTTTTACTGCAAACAATGCAGACTTGCCTGGACCTGCATTGTTGAACATAAGATTTGGGAAGAAATTCACAAACAACTGAATAGTTACATTTAAATGCTGCTTAATAAGCTACAATAGCTATAGTGACAAAAAAAAGGTAAATAAAAGAGCCAGACCAGCTAAAATGTCTCCAGTGACACAACATATCAAATGGATAAAACCGAAACAAACATTAAAAAGGTGTCTTCTTCTTGACTTTCATTTAAATTTCAACACAGCGTGGACAATATCTGTTCTTTCATTTTGAAGGTTGCATGCATTTTGAAGCTCAACATTTATCTTATTTTGGGTGAAGTGAGAAAAAAACTTCAGAGACAGACTTGTGATTGTGGAAATTGCTGCACAAAGTCCGAAACACTGGTGAAAACCACTGTGCAGATAAGAAAGCAGCTTATTAACAAGGTGAGGAAGCAGCTTTTGGTCTGGTGACTCAAAATGTATGTATCAGATCGCTCGCGCTACATCACATCATCTCAACTTAAAAGAAGGTGCTGTACTCACCACCACGCTGCCCCCGACTGACTCTGTGCCGACGTGCTGTGGAACACACAGAGACACACACACCTTTAGCTGGATGATATAGATACTATTGTGTGTGTGTGTGTGTACACCTGTTTGCATGGCACCATCCAGCTTCCATGCAATCCTTCATATTGGAACCCTGTCGGATATTTAAATAGTTTACCTTTTAAAGTCAGTGCAGATAAATATTCTTACATTTATTTTTAAGTATGCTGAACAATATTAAACTGACAAATAAAACCACTATTTCTGCTTTATAATGGATCAGAATTGAATGTTTTGTTTTTTCAAGTCAAGTCCAAAACGTTTTGAGTACTTGTTCCACACCAAACGACTATTTTAATAATAAGAGTAGGAAAGTAAGAGTTTAAAGCACATAATTATGTCAATAGTAATAAGGAAAATAAAACAGGTATAAAACAAGCAAACTAAATGCTTTAAATCAAAGTATCAAAGATTTTTGTGTTTGTAAAACATTGACTTCAAGGTGTTTTATCTTAATATGAGCTCTGCTCTGGCACATGGCACCACGAGAGGAAGTACTTCCTCCTCTTCCCAAGATGGGCGTGTGTGGGCGGAGCCGGTCCAGCTCACGCAGACACAGTAGATTCTGAATGCGGCTCCTATGATCCAATATTCCAGTGGAGGACACTAGTTTAACTACACTGTCAGTAATATAATCAAATATCATTATGAGTTCAGTTTCAGAAGAGCCATACGCTGTTAAAACAGAACATCTGATCATTTCCAGTGGGATGTTGGTGCCAAACCTTCTTCAAATCCACAAATATTCATATTCAACACCCCCCCACCCCCTCCACCCAAGTTTGAAAGAGCAGATTCACTTATTTTCCAATGAACTCGCAGGCGACTGGGCTACAAATGGACTTGTTTGTTGATCGTGTGGGAGTACGAACCCACTGCTGGCGTGTAAATGTGATGTGGATCCATGCGAGTTGCTGTATTTGTAATCAGTCCTGTGAGCTGTGAACCTTTTTTTTTTTTTTCCCTTCTTCTTTCTGTCACGGCTTCATTTGTCAAAATGGTCTTGCCAAAGCTCTCCTGTGGGACTCGTGTAATTTCAGTTCTTAGCACAGCCGGAGCGCCACTGCCGGGAGGGGTTGTGGGTCATTCCTGCTGCAGGCTGCATGAATCATTGCAGGAAATTAATCAACGAACAGAATTGTAGGTTGTACATTCATCTCCATATCAGAAAGGGGCTCACAGGTTGTGTACGGCAGTGTCCTTGGGGAGGGGGGGGGGGTCACCATAACAAAAAACACAACACCAATGAAGAGTTGGCTGCTTCAGAGCATCACTATTTCATCTTGAGTGGGCCAGACTACTGAAATGGTGCCATAATAACCTTTAAATCTAGACTTTATAGTATGTTTCTATTGTTGTGGCATACGTGATGAAAATTTCGATATTTCCGTGAGGAAAAAAAAACAAACAAACAATTGCTACCAGAAAAGACAGCAAACTCAATTAAACACCATTTTTAACGAAAGCTTCTCGTGCAAAATAACAGTGAAATGTCCATAAAATTTCTCCTATGGTTGTTGTATTATGCATGTTTTTACAAACTCCCCCCAACAGCATGGCGATCAGGCTCATGCTAGTTCGCTCACTTTAATGGCAGCATTGGTGTAGTACTATTTGCATTTTAAGAGATTTGTTTAAACAAAAAAAATATCTATGTTTTCTTATAAATGTGTACAATTTGCTGCTCTAATGAAAACGTAACAATTTTTAGTTCATTAAAACAGCTGTCAGAATCTAGAGAAAAAGAATAGCTTCTCCAAGGTTTTTGTATAAAATCTGCTAAATCTTTATGTATATATCCTGTTTTTATATCAATCAGACTGGATCAGATGTGAATTAAATACGTCATATAGCCCCTTTTCATATTGCTCCATGCTTACAAACATTGTTGCACATTAATATTTATTTTTACAATAATAAGATAACCGATGAATTCCTGCTTCTCACAGCCGATGCTGGTACCGATAAGCAATAACCTTTTTAATAGTTTCTATGCACACACCGGAAGTAACAAAGGGCAAAGATGTAGGTGGGATGTGTTGAAACTTGTTGACTTGTTATCATTTCTTGGCTGAACATTTATTGCAGACGGTCTTTTTCAGAAACAGTGAAGAATGCCCGTGCCACGTTTATGTTTGAGGTGCCGCATCAATATGACATGAAGCGGGCGACAACAGGAGCCAGCAGCATTACAAGGTCAAAACAAACAGACTGAAAATGAGCAAAATCAAAGCAATGATGCACTTTTGTCGAATCTAGTTATCACTAATAAATAAATTAATAAATCTATCGGACTTATCAGTGTAATTTTTTCCCACATCGGGCTGATTATTATCGGTACCGATAATTGTTGTGCATCCATACTTAAAAATAAAACTGTAATCAGCAATCGATGATCCTTCATTAATGTGGGAAGAAAGTGTTTTTAGTTCTCCAGCAATTCCTCAAACATTTACTTTGATGTGAAGAAAACCGATCGGCAACATTTAGACCGAGTCCGAATGAAAATCATATTGGTTCCAGCTTTAATCATATGTGATACGAGCTGGGGTAATAATTCCTACACTGAAATGTCCTCAGTGTACGAGAGAGAGAGAGAGAGAGAGAGAGAGAGAGAGAGAGAGAGAGAGAGAGAGAGAGAGAGAGAGCGAGAGAGGAAATGACTGACAGGAGGAGAGCTTAGTGTTTGGTGAACTTCCATTTCAGCATTTACTGTTGGTTTCACCTTCCTCATCTACGTTCACACAGGTGAAGTAGATCAGCACCATCTGCTTACACACACACACACACACACACACACACACACACACACACACACACACACACACACACACACACACACACACACACACACACACACACACACACACACACACAAAGATCCAGATAAGGCTTGGCAAGAGCAGTGTCTGCACTGTTTGGTTAGGAGCCCTGTGTGTGTGTGTGTGTGTGTGTGTGTGTGTGTGTGTGTGTGTGTGTGTGTGTGTGTGTGTGTGTGTGTGTGTGTGTGTGTGTGTGTGTGTGTGTGTGTGTGTGTGTGTGTGTGTGTGTGTGTGTGTGTGTGTGTGCGCACCCATCTGCCGGTCGACCCACCCTGCTGTCCCTGAGACACTTGGAGTGTTTCCAGTGACTGCAGCAGTGTGGTGTGTGTGTGTGTGTGTGTGTGTGTGTGTGTGTGTGTGTGTGTGTGTGTGTGTGTGTGTGTGTGTGTGTGTGTGTGTGTGTGGGGGGGTGGTTGTCACATTTTTTGAATAGTATTGTTGTGGGTTTGAGTCTCTGAAGTACTGGTGTACATGTACACAGAAGACTCCAGATGATCATCATAAGTTCCTCCAGTCGGCTCAGACAGAATCACTGTTTTCTTTTATCTTCATGTCTGCAGGTAAACCTGCTGTCATCTTCAGACGAGACCTGCTGGAACACACTGCACAACTTCTACTGAGCGTCATCTGAAGGACAGACACACTGACAATATCCTGACTGACACACGTGAGAATTTGTTTTCAATGTATCATGGCAGCAGCCCTAAAGCATGACAGTTCCTCCACCATACATTGTATGTGGTGCTCTTTTGACACCACACACTGTTGGATGTACTTGCTAAAAAAAAAAATGTAACCATGTTTCATCAAAACTTTGTTTTGCAGTGTTGTTGTTTCAAAGCAAAATGCCTAGCAGCTTTCTTTTTTTTCATGACCTCACTGACCATTTTGTGTTTTACCATTGGAATCAGCTTGGCTGATAAAATACTAAATAGTCTCTATTTCCTGATAGTTTAACTGTTGACTATCTGAAGTCTTTCAGTTGACTGTTTTCAATCTGACACTAACGAATTGTTGCTTTACACTTTATTTCCTATATTTAATAAGAAACTATCCAGGACAGACACATTACCAAGGGAATTTCAGTTTTATAAAAGTTTCGTAGAAGAAATAACACCTATTCGTACTGTCTAACATGTGGTGACCCGCTTCAATGATGGTCCATCGTATATATGTCATGAATAAAGAAGTTAAAGCCCCAACTACATGGTGTGAAAGATACAGAGCCGTCCGGTTACCCAGCGAACATTTCAAAATCCTTGCAAGCATAAGAATCCAGAAGCGTATAAATAACCAAAATTGAAATATCAAACTGCATTCATTCCAGGCAGAGAGAGAGCAAATATTAAATACAATCAAAATAGAAACCCAATAAAATGGGTCAAAGTTATTTACAAAGACCCTCAATCAGATCAGAGTCGCTGGTTGTTGCTCAGATAATTCTGCCTCAGAAGAAGAGTCAGACAAGGTGACTGTGAGTATCGAGCCATTGGCTGAACCAATTAGACAAAACGACCCGGCATTATGGGAAGATGGAGGCGTGGAACATAAAGGTTCCAGATGATTTATTAGGACTGCCGAACAAACCGTCTCAATCACAGCCAGGATTGTTGGAGAATCTTAAAGAATCTGGCAAAGTCTGAAGACATTCGGTCAAACTAGGCAAATACAGTTCCACGAGGATTTTCAGCATGAGGTTGTAGAATATGTGTCTTGGACAGTTCTGAAGGTATTCCACACAACTTTGAGATGCACAGGTAGAGTAGTTCAACCCCCTGGAAAGGCCGTGCTCCACCTGGCCAATAACCCAGCAATGGAATCAGAAGTTGTTTTTGACCACTGGTTTCCAAGGATCCGTCTGACAGAGGAACCCACTTGACGGGTTCTGTCGGCAGCAACAGATTGCCAGGAGTCGATCTGATGTGTGATGCTGATCTGACGACAAATAGGACCGGGATCTTTCACAGAGAAGACTGCTGTGGTTGGAGAAACCAGTTTACATGTGGTAGAATGGTTTGACTGTCTTGGGCCATCTTTCCAAACACGTAAACATTTTCCCGAACAAACTCTACGACTCAGGATCTTCACGTGCATGAAATGTATTTGGGTGCTTGTTTTTTGTGAATAGAAACTGCCGTTGCATGAGAGAAGGACAACAAAAAGAGCCGGGGACAGATCCAAACATCAGCGTCGACAAATATTTGCACCAGACACATGGCACAAGGGTTCTTACGGTTTTTATAGCGACACTTCCTGTATTTATAGCGTCACTTCCAGTTTGCCCAATCGTTTCCTGTGAGGTGTGAGTGCTTCATATACACTAAAACCTGTGATGTAGAGACGCCCTAAAATCCAAGGGCAAGTGTCCCCTGAAGACAGATGTCCCCTCTTTGGAGGGACGGTTCACGAAGACAAATTGTAGGACCAGTTGATATTGAACAAACCAAACACTAAATATGTTGTGGCTATTTTAAAGCAAATAACTGAATCAATACAAGATGCATACAATATAAATACGTGTATACATATGTATATAAGATGTATACAAGACAATTATTAAATAATATTTAATGTCATTCAGGGATCACAAACAGTCCAGTTTCATCCTGAGTGACCAGACTGGTAAAATATTGCTATAATAACCTTTAAATTTACACTTCAAGGTTTTTCTTTGTTGTGGTCACAGTGTATGGAATGAAATTGTCTATACTTTTTACCAAAAAATATAGACTATATGTATAAAATATACAATGAAATGTCAAAACTTGTATAAATCCTTTAAAACCTCCTTGCTTGGTGGGACCAGATTGCGGTCGGCTTTGGACCACGGGCCTTATGTTCTCTGCTTTAAAGTGAAAGTGAAACTCGTCATCCACCCTGTGCGCTAGGCTTACCCGGTCCCCTCCTCAGAAGTTCCACTGTATACGCAAACACTTTCTCCCAAAATATAAACCTTGGTGGAGAACACAACACACTCAATCAGCCTTCTAACTTTGGCGGAGAGGAGAACAACACTAAACTACGAGTGGGGGTGGATGTGCTGGACTCCCTCATTGCACAGTAGCACAACACACTCAGCACAAAGAAGTGGTCGCGTCGGCTTTTGTTCCCCCTGATTGACAAGAGGAGGGTGACGCCTGGTCGTTGTCCAGGAGAGATTATAAGAAGAAATGCTTCACACATTCAAGCCATACAGAGCAGAAAGTCTGTAAAAGTGGAAAGAACATGGAGCGCAAGAGAAATCCTCCTCCTCCAATCGCTGGAGATACAAAGACGGGAGCAGAAGAGGACACTTATTCCAGCCCCTGAGGTGCTCCAGGGTGACTCAGTCCACTGGATTGTCCAACAAAAAAAAGAAAAAAAAAAAGGTGATGGAAAGCACGAGGATGCAAGTAGTGTACCTAGAGAATGTACACTGTACATCTATCTCACCTCCAAAAGCGGCTGCATCCTCATGGTCCAAACAGAAGAGAGGTTTACCTAAAACGTGTCCAATTGACAAAGCATGTGTGGTTATTTTCTGAGAAAATTCAATGAGAAAAACCTCTGTGTTTTCGTACCGTCTGCTGCCCTCAGACTACGTTTCTTTAGAAATACATAAAGTTTGGCGTCTGGTTTTTTTAGACGTTACGATCCAGAGACACGACCGTCAGGCTGACGGGCGACACACCGCGGGACTGAAAACATCAACGCCGATGTACAGCAGCAACTGTGACTCTGCACTGGTCATCTAGTCCGAAGGCGGGTCAGCCGATCCCGGTTGTGTTGAGTCCCATAAATAGCAGCCATTGCCCGCAGTCACATTCACCCATTCACACACTCACAGGGCTGAAGCAGTGCGGCGTTTGCCAATAACGAAACCCGCCCATTATCAGATGGATTACGAGCTCCCGCAAGGATAAAAAAAAAAAAGAAGAAAGAAAAGAAAACGAATGAATTTGTGCCATTCGTTTCCAGACTATAATGAAAGATTTACTTTCCATAACTTAGAGATTTCAGAACTAAAGAAAAGCTTTGCTGTTTGCAGATGCTTGAGCGAAAACAACACTTAGCCTCTGTAGGAGGGGTTCATTTGCAAACATGGAGGCTCGCCAGCATCTGTTTTTCTGAGCCGTGAATCTCATTCCTGTCTCGCGCTCTTCTTTTTTTTATTGCCTTCTTTGCCATTCAAAAGGTGTGGTAAGTCATAAAGCTGCCGTTCAACAAAGTGTACTGCCAAAGTGGCAATTTCTGTGACATTTCAAACCGGGCCCGCCCGCAAAAACCTGATTAAACTTTAGTCAATGACAAAAAGTCTAAACTGTGTTTTGCCGGTGAAACTCGGCGTGATTATGAATGAAGCATTGCGTCGTTATCAAACGTTGCTGGGATTTCAGACTGACTGTTTGTCTCATAGACGGGTGAACCGGAAGGTCAGATCTCTATCAGAAGAACAGCGGGTTCATTTATTCAGAGAACATTCGGTAGCATAGAAAAAAAATTGACGTCACAGCTTTTGAAACGCCTGCTAATTAATTACGCACTACGTCGATTAACTGGCGGGTCCGCGATGTGCTCTGGGCTGCGTCAGACAGAAGATGGACGGAATCTTTGGTCTTGGATTAAAACCTGTGATCTTTGACAGACAGCTGATATCACACTCATGAAACCATCGACAGGCTCCAATAATTTACGGACAATGTCGTAAATGTCTAAAAACGTGCCACCCATAGTTTCAACAAGCTTCAAACAAGAACTTAAGGTAACTTTATTGAGTCTATTGTGTGACTTGTCACACATGTTGCTGTTAAAACTATATTTGCTGCATCAGTTTGGTCCAAATGTGAAATGAACAAACTGTTGATTGAGGTGTGACTGGTCTGACGGCAACGTGGACCGACAGCAGATGCGACAGACTTCAGAAGAGCAAATCAAAAGGACTTTGGCTGCCGTTTACTGGTTATTGCTGTTTGCGTTACTGCAGCACACAGCATTGCTGAAGTTATGACACGGAGCAAATCCAACAAAAGTTGTTCATCCAGAGTTTTGCTGGCATCTCTTGTTCAGATGATGAAATGTGTGAAAACAATATGTGAAACGGACCTGTATTTGATGTCAATAACACTTATTTAAATTTTAATTTTAATTTCTGACAACTCAGATAAAATTGAAGTGATTCCCAACTTTCGGTCACATTTGATTATTTTATACTACCCCCCCCCCCCCCTCTTATTGTAGTTGTTGCTACTTCATCTACAACAGAAGAAACAAATAGATTTCAAAATTCAGATAAAATACTGCCGGGCGCCACTGGAGCAGATAGTTCCTGAGGGATGCATGGTGGAGGTGAAATGTATTGATCTGAGCTCAGACCTTATAATTTAGCACTTATTTGAAGAACAGCATGACAGGATATTAATTTGTCTAACAAAACACGAGATTTCTCCGAGTACAAAACGTGACCTAAGAGCATACGTCAAAGAGATCTGACAGTTATCTCTGTACTTGTCAGTTTGTAATGATTCTTTAAAGGGCAAAGAAATAGATCATCACCAACCGCTCATCAGACAATGGGAACAATCGATTTGAAGACGGACATCTGCTGGATGTGAAGTTGCACTTCTTCAAAACATTGGCTGCACTTGGATTACATAACATGTTGGCTCAATTGTTTCTCACATTTCCTCTTAAAGTGAAATGATTTTAGATGAAAGTGACATCTTTCCATCACAATCAATCCTGATCTAGTTCAATAGAGTTTATATTATATTATATTATATTATATTATATTATATTATATTATATTATATTATATTATATTATATTATATTATATTATATTATATTATATTATATTAATAAGGATTTTAAGGAAGAAGTATGTGCTGGACCAACCTAACAGGTTATTTTGACAACGAAAGTGAGTAATTTCAGTGAGAGTTGTAATATGCAGCCCCACAGATTGTGATGAATACATTATTTATTCAGGATCTCTGACGGTGGAGCAGACACAAGAAAAGGAGAAACGAAGCCTCTATTGCATCCATTTCCCTGAAAAACTGACAACTTGCACGAGTGTGTGTATTTGAGTGTTTGCATAGAAATGAGTCAGAGTTTGGAATTTGCGCGTGTTTCTTTAAGTCTGACTGATTTCCCAGATGGCACAGGCCTGAAGACAGTGTGAGGACACACACTGACTTCACCTTTATCTGACCTGACTGTGCGATTCCCTCCGAGGAACGCCACGTACATTATTTTGCTCACTGTGTGTGTGTGTGTGCGTGTGTGTGTGTGCGTGCGTGCATGTGTGTGTGTTTCTTGAATGAGACTAAAAATAAGTAGCAACACATTGGCGGTCTGGAGTTAAATTACTCATCTTCACTCATAGAAAATAAACTGTAACTATGTGCTTTACAAATGACTGACAAAATGTAAAAACTAAACTAAACTAAACAAAACAATGACTTGAATTCTGCTCCGTCCAAAACACTGTACAGTTGTTGGGCTTTACTGTTGCTAACAGCTCATGTGACGTCATCAATGAGGTTTCCCACATGCTGAATGCAAAGTATTGTGGGAACTCTTGGAAAACGACACTGAGAGCAGAAGCGAGACGAGAGATTACGTTGAATTGAGCTCAGGCTGCCTCACAATGAAATGCTACTTGCTATATTGTCAACTGTAAAAGCCGTATCCCGTATCCCAGCATGGAAGAGAAACAGTTCAAGCCACGTCGCAAAGGTCAAAAAGAGGCCAGGAAGGTCATGGAGAGCAGCAATCAAGAGTTTTCCTGCATACAAGCGTTGATCTGCCCACTGCGTTAACGTGCTGGGATTTCACCAGACACAGATGTGCTTCGTTTGTTATGGTGGTAAAATAACTTCACCAGAAGAAATCTTTAAATTATACTTCCCATATACTTCATCAAATTGTGAGCTCAGATTCTCAGATCCATCACACCAAAGTCCATATGTTTACAAACAAACTACAATCTGGAGCCATTAAACTGTCTTTATGTTTCCTGACTGACGTCACCTTCGGAAACCTGCCGCAAGGGTTTCTGGGATGTCAAAGATGGCGTCGCGGCAGCTCAGGCGGAAAAAAAAAAAAATCAACATTTGACCGATTCAGCCGGAAAAAGAAGCCAGACTTTCTCAAAGAAAGAGACTTCAAGCCTCTGTAATGACGGATTTCCTTCCAAAAGGTATTGACAGTGTATTAGAAATGGACATTAACAACTAAAAATGTGAATTATTCCCATGTGGATTCTGGAAGAGTAACTTTAAAATCATAGCTGCGACTCTCTTGTTGCTCTTTTCCCCAGAAAGCAGACTCTACCCAACTCCTGCTCAGAGACACAGGAAGCTCCTCTTCGGTCACACACGACCAGACTTCATCCCAGACTCTAGCGACCGGCTCCTTGGATTGATACGGTCGAACCAGGACACCGTCACCCAGAACGAGACCTCTGGATGACATGCTGGACTCCGGTCCACTGGACCAACGGCACACGTTTAATAACTGCTGCTTCGAACAATAATCTTGGAAGAATGTCACTGATATATGACAAGTTTAAAAAAGGATTGTGACGAGACCGACAGTGTGCCCCAGTTCACTTCAATTCATGCAATGCCTTTCTAAAGCTTTTTTAAAGCATGCTAACAAAGCTATTGTAAGAATTTAAATCATCTGCAGTGTGCCGATGAGCCAGTGGACGGGAGGCTGTCACGAAAGAGGCCCGAGTTTGAATCCAGGTCGCATTTATTTTTTTCACTACATCAGTTTTACTTCTATTGCATTCCATCCTTTGTTGCCATTTACCTGTTTGGTCTTGGATGATGACATGTGCTGCTGAGGCGAATGCACACAGAGGTAGATTGGGAAAAAACCCGGGTTAAGTCACGGACTCAATATTTAACATCATTTACATGTTTTTTGAAGGTTATAATACTTTTGTGTGCTCATGAAAACGTGAATTTTGGGTGCCTCTGCCAGTGTTTGGGAATCGTGGTTCTGTTAGAGGAAACATTAATAAGGAGGTAGTGCACATGGGGAACCTGCACTCGTGTCACACTAATTTGGTCTCTCAATCTCTCTCTCTCTCTCTCTCTCTTTCTTTATCTCTCTCGCTCACACACACACACACGCACACACACACACACGTGCTTTTTGACAGATATGGCATTGGCCTTGATTGGACCGATCTGTGCAATCAACAACATTTATCAAACTTTAGTCCTCTTAATTCAGCCATTTATCACACTGGTCATGCAGCATGATTATAATTAAAAACTCTCATCAGTCAGACTGCCTCTGAATTAGTGCTCTAATTGAACAAGTAGCAGCACTACACAGACTGATGAGTTCCCCTTTCTTCTGAACACATTCAAAGAGTTTCTCTCATGAATTACCCCCCCCCACCCCCACCCCCCCCCACCCTCCAGGCGCTCTCAGCCCACGGCCCAGAAGTCAAGGGAAACGCAACAAAGCTTACTTGATGGATATGCAATCATTTGCATTTTTGGGGTGAAAAAAAAAAAAAAAAGGAGGAGCCGACTGTGAGTTAATAGGTGTCAGACTGTTTAAGGCTCATTTGGATTCATCTCTCATTTTCTGACACCTACTTCATGACAATATCCAGTAATCACATTTCAACACACCCACAATAAAAACACAAGCACTGTGGATTTAGCCTAAATTGCCAGTGCGAGCGAGTTCAACATCGATGTTGTGTCGGCGCCTCGGGCTTATGTAACATGCAGCCTTTTTTTTTTTTTTGATCTGCTTACCTTCTGTTTGCTTCATCACATTTCACAGCTGATATGAGGGTTTTATCGAGATTCGCTCCGCTGGGAGCCAATCTCCTGGAACAGATGTGGTGACAGAAACATGAGTGATTTATCAGCGCTCCAGCATGTTTCCAACACCCAGACGTGTTGAAAATGCACTAATGACAACAGTGACACATGCAAAACACCGACACCCAGACAACAACTGCCAAGATGACTTGCGTTGGGAATTAGCACCGGAGGAACAGGCAAAACTGACCGATGGCTCGGTCCTGCCCTCAAACACAAACTAACCAATAGTATTCGATGACGCGGACAATGATTCTTCGCTCCTCAGAGAAGCATCAGAGAAGCTGGAGACAACAATGACTGTATTTCACTCGGACCACATAGTCTGCTCATCTGACGAAGAGGAAACTATGCTTTCATTAAAGCTTTCTTGTAAAGTTTGCAAGTTCTTGCACACACGTGGCTGTTTTCCTCCAAGTGCCTCTAATGGATCTCAATGAGTGTGTGTGTGTGTGTGTGTGTGTTTGCCTTGAGATGGTCTGGTGACCTTGAGGCTGTTTGTGTCGGCTGTGTCCAGCCCTCTGCTCAGTGACACTGAATCACTTCATGACCCATGGATGGATGGCTGTATACTGTTGTCGTCATGATTGCCGTATTAACTGTTCTGAATGGTTATTTTTTCTTATATTTCTCATATAAGTGCTTTATATTTGAGGTGCATATAATTCTTACTGTGAGAGTGATAAACATAGAAGTCACACACACACACACACACACACACACACACACACACACACACACACACACACACACACACACACACACACACACACACACACACACACACACACACACACACACACACACACACACACACACACACTTCACAACCCTCATTATAGCACATTCCTTCGTCCTTCATCCCTTGAAAACTAATTTCCTTATCTCAGCCTTCACCCTGAACACGGATCTTTGTGAACCCTTTCTCTGGATGTGAATTCTCCAGTCCTGGCCCTTTCCCGCCCCCTAGTGGACAGGATGCCACCTACAACCTGACCCACTTCTATTTCAGGCACTTTCAAATGCTGCAGCTGTTAGAGAACATTGCTCTTAAATATGCAATCAGACATTCCATTGATCTGACTTCATGCTTTTGAGATGATTCCCACTTGGACAAATCAGAATATGCTTAGACACGCAATCAGACATTTGTCTGCATCCCACGCACATATATTATGTGTCAGAATGTGCAGTGGAAGTACAAACTGCCCCTTCCCTAAATCTCCACTGACCAGGACCACAACTAAACTTAGCAACAGATTGTACACACAAGATGAGCTGGTAATACACAATAGGGACTGAAAGGTCTGCTTGTATCTGACGAGGCAGAAACTTTAGAACGATTATGAAGTGACAAAAAGCAGAGAATCACAGCCTTATGCTTGTATTTGAGGGTGCTGAGATTACAATCAGGTTAACCCTTATCCAGGTTAAGTTAGCATGTCAGGGACCGGCCTGGGTTGGATTCCTACATCCCACAAGCCTCTAGCAGCGGCTCCGTCTACCAAGTCCTACCAGGCTCAGGGTCCCCTATTGGGCCCTTTCAGATCTGGTGTTATATTTAATTCTCACTTTCCTGGCATTGCATGGTCAGGCCATGGTCAAAGGCGCTTTCACTCAAGCCATTTCCTGAGGTGGTGTGGGACGCATCTGACCACGTCGGCTTTGTCGTTTGAACAGCATGTGCGGTGAACATGTCCCAGAACAGTGGCGGTGGTACGGTCTTTCCAACTTTCCAAAAGAAACTGAGGACAAGAACATGGACATCAGTGGCTGGGCATCTGCAGAGACGATGGGCCTTGAAGTAGTCTGGCCAGGCCGTTTAGTGAAAATGACGTAGAAATAGTAACGCAATCCGATCTCAAGTGGTGAGCTCGAAACACATGATGAGGACAAGTTTGAACAGTCTGCCTCCGGGCACCGCCACATGTGATGAGATCACCTGAAACACATGTTAACACCAGGTCTGAAGGGAGAACGCCCCCCCCCCCCAGAAGATTCACGCCAGAAGAACAAGCAGCATAAAAGGTCAGAAGAACAAAATGTCGACAATAAGGGTGAAGAAGAAAACAGGAAATCAAGGGGGACACAGGAATAAATACCCCGAGACAAGAAAGTCCATTTGGAACTCGGTGGGGAGAGAGAGGGAGAGTTTCTGCTGTCCTGTACAATCGATAATGTAATCACAGACTTGTATCCACCAAAAATAAACAAGAAATTTATCATCTTAACAGCTCTTGACAGAAAATTGATTTGTACCTGCTAATATCACCCAAAAGAACATATCAGTTACCAACACAGAGTGAGCAGACTGAGCAAAGGTCACTGTGAAGTCTCTGAGAGCTTTGAACGCCTCCAACACAACAGACAAGCTGCAGACGACTCAGGTCCATGACTTTTATTCCCTGCAGCAGTGAGCGGCCGCCGCTGCTCTGAGAGGGTCGGCATCACATTTCTATACGTTCAAAGTAGCATATTAAGACAGATTTTAAATAATCCTGCTTTTGTATTTTTGGTGAGAGACTGGAGGCAGTCGAAAGCAAAAAAAAAAAAAAAAGAAGAAGAAGTAGATTGGAACTACTGCTCTCGTCCACTGTTCAACAACAATAGTTTGTTAAAGAGATTAAGTTTGAAGGGAGAAACGTTGACATTCTGTATAAACGTGACCTTTCCGGAGCAGAACTGCAGCCAAACATCTTCTTAGAGATGAACACAAGCATCCACTGAAATCACATTAAAATAAACCAAAGTATCTCCAGTCAATATTCCTCATCCCACGTTTCAGAAGCATTAAGAAGCGGCTCGGCACTCTTCTAAAAATACACCTCCAGTGAACTTCACGTGAACCTTTTTAAACGCCCCAGTTTTTCTGTAAAGATTCGCTCCAAACCACACAAAACATCCAAAACTGCCTCGGCTCTGGCAGATTCTCGGGATGTCTGTTTGAACTCCTCTCAGCTGGTTTCACTGCGTCGCTGCTGGACTCTGACAGAGTCTCTCCAAAACGAAGTCGTTCCTCTCTTGAAGCCACATTGCAGTAGCTTTACCTCTGTTGCACTCTCAGGATCCTTGTCCATCGTCATTGTACCAAGTCACCTTTGGTATGTCGTCACTTTTTCCAACTGTAATAACGGACAGCTGGTGGTGACGTTGGGTGGGTAGCATAACAAATTAAATAATAGTCACCGCGACAACAAGACTATTTCATCTGTGATACCAACAATGATGACAACAACACCTCAGGGAAGCACCCACGACAACGACCTGGTGCCAAAAAAAAAAACCTCTCTGCATCAACTCATTCTATTCCTGTCTTCCAACACTGACTTCCACCACCTTCACTTCTCTGTCCACGTATTTAAGCAAACAGAAGTGATGATGGAATGACGGGTCGCTTTGACTTCTATTATAACGGCAGACTGAGGGGTGTGCGTTGCTATTTGCATGTGTGCTTTAACATTTTTGTGTGTGATGACATTTCTTTCTGCAGACTTAACTTTTGTTCCTTCACAGAAGTTTCTTTGTAGATGAGAACTGAAACACCAACAAGGACCTGTAAATGTCTCTGTCCTCACCTCTCCTCATTTCTCAGTGGGATTTATGTTTTTCGTCTCTGGCTTTTGACTCAGAATTTCTTTGACTTCAGTGTTAATCTGCGGGTTCATATTTGTCAAAACGGGTTATTTAGGTTATGAGTTAATGTAACGACGTGTTTCCCACCACTGATTTGACTTTTTTACTTCATTTTCTCATTCAGAACAGACACGACTAGACATTAAAAGAAAATATAATTTGATTTGAGAAACAGTTGCTTTCCCCCAGCATATCTTCTCTCAAATTATTTTTTTTCATGGTAAATACATTTCAAGTCCACTATAGACCTAATATTGAACCGAACATGGTGTTTTATAACTGCGTAACACGTAAAGGGCAGACAGCACATAAATAAAACCATTAATGTATTTTTAAAAAAGCATTCAGAGTCAAAAATGTCATATTAACTTATCAACCATTTCAGTTTCAGACTTAAAAAACAAACAAAAAAAAACTGCAAAACTGAAAGGATATTTGTGTTTTGAAACTTACAAGACCCTCATACTCTATGCAGGAGAGATGGTGACAAGTGTGAGCCTGCCAGTCTGTAGAGTGGGCAAAGAAAACCCAAAACCTTAAAGCTCCACTCACATCTCAAACAAACTGTTTACATAGAAATGTATAATACAAGTTTTATTATCAAAACACACATGTGGACATGTTTTAAATGATAATAACTTCCATTTAATCCCAAAATGACATCCAGTATGTTAACATAACTGTCAAGAAGGTTACAAGAAGAAGAATGTTTTTTCTGTCACCAAAGACCTTGGTTTAGTCAGCAAAAGTGCAAATATCCTCCTAAAATGGACATGAAATGAGAATCCCAACACTGTTACATTAACAGTGCCACACAACGTCACATTTTAGGAGAAAGAGAGCTGTGTTGTTTTGAAAACGCGGTTCCACACTCAAGAGCCGATTTGCTGAGAAAGATGCGTGTGTACTACTACACAAAGTTCTGAGTCATTTTCATGGGGTCACGTGGACGCAGACATTTCCTGCACTGATGCCGTGTGAACGGGAAACTTCTGAATAACTGCAGGGAGGAGAAAAAAAAGATAGTTTTGGCTCGTGTGGACAGAATCCGTGAATGGCTGAAGGGACGCAAAGGAAGCTTCAATGTGACCATAAGCAAAAGATGCTTGTTTTTAACACCACCTTATCGTGATGCAATATCTATTCTAACGTATGATGAATTCACACAGTGAAAAATAGGCTTCATTTATCTCCTGGTTTGGTTTTTTTTTATTGTTTTGCCGTGTTCACGTCCCGTGTTCAGTGTCTTTTGTCATGTCAGCGTCTGAGCGTTGGTTCCAGTCTCGGGTCCAGTGCACATTAGCTCTCCTCTGGTCATCATTAACACAAGTTACTTAAAACACACAATGACGTATTTTTAGTGAACATGAACTTCGGTGACGTTCTATTTGAGCCATGTGGTTACCGAGAGAGCTGACGTGATGCTGCGTAGTTAAACTCCAGCTCATACTCCTTAAAATACATTATACTGCACTTTATATTGGAGCAGACGGCCTGTGTTGTCTCTGTGTGTGTGTGTGTGTGTGTGTGTGGGGG
Source organism: Blennius ocellaris (assembly GCF_963422515.1). Taxonomy (NCBI): domain Eukaryota; kingdom Metazoa; phylum Chordata; class Actinopteri; order Blenniiformes; family Blenniidae; genus Blennius; species Blennius ocellaris. The sequence goes on along the minus strand of NC_137665.1, from coordinate 17,919,439 downwards.
GGGGGGGGGGGTGCGTGCGTACGTGAGGATTATAGTGAGTGTTTATGTACATGTATGACCACAAGCAGCTTATGATTGCAGCCTGCAGCCATTTCCTAAAACACATAGGCACAGGAGCAGTAATTATTTTTGGCCTTGGATGAATAATATACTTTTAATTGCTTGCCATTTCCCAAGGAAGGGTTTTTATCTCCCCTGACGTGATGCCAGAAACACGTTAATCATTTGGCCAAGGTGAAAATGCCAAGGGGATTTTACAGTGAAATCTTTCACGGCTCTCCGCAAAACACAAGTGCCGGTCCTTGATGAGTTCCTCAATAATTCAAAGCCATAATCACCACAGAGCGAGGCTCATGTTGTGCTCTCCAGAAATGCCGGATACCAGCTCCCTCTTTGTGAGAATCCAAAATGTCTTTACGCCGAAATTCATCTTTAAAATGGAAAACGAAGCTCCAGATCACTCTGACCTCCAAGCGGTGCTTAAAGCAATGCAGTTATTTGGGAGATTCTGATACTTCAAGAGAGGATATCTGATGGTTCAAAGTACTTCACAATATACAAACATACATTCATACATAATCGGGGTGCTCAGTCCGTCCTGGAGAACATGGGTGTTAAACCTGAGGCCAGCGAGACAAAACCGGCCCTCAAGAAGCCAAATCCAGCTCAACAACACAAAACACTGGCTTTTTAACAGTTTTGTTTAATTTTTTTTTACAGAACATTGAAAACAACACTGAGCACAAACTAGCATTAGCCTCAAAGCTAAAATGCTAAATGCTGCAAAGTGTCTTGTTTATTAGAGTTGTTTTATGGATATTTTACTGTATTGTATTTCAAAATAAGAGGATGTGTTTGAAATGGACCTTTGGCTAAGCCCCGGGCAAACAAGCCAATAGCATTCAATTTCCAACTGCCCAGAAACGCCAACCTGGATATTCTCCCCATTATTGCCACTCCTTTTTGTAGATGCAACCTAATTATACAATTCTGCAGTTGCTTATTTAGTTTGACTGGTGAAATAACTTTGGTTGATTGATGTGCACTGTCGATTTTAATATTTGAATTTGAGCATGTTGAAAATAAGAAATTAAACAGATCCTAGATGAGTGATGAACACCTCAGATGCGTCCTGAGAATTGCTACAACAGAACAAACACTGGGCTTCTATGTAAAAAAGGGTTCTGGAGCTACTGTTGAGATCAGTCTCTTTAAACAGGACTGACTGTGGAATGCTTGTAATTTGACACCAGCCTCACTGCCCTAAGTCAATGACCACATTTTTATCTAAATAATATTTTACTGGCAAGACAATAAGTCCATACAGAACTTTTTGCTTTGGTAGCAATGGAGTTGGGAGCAAAGGGAAAATAAAACTACCCAGGATGAGTTTACGAGCTGGATCTTTTATTTAAATCATTGAGGAATCCAGTGACAACGGTGGGTTCACAAAACATAAAATCTTCCATCCTTTTAACAACTGCACGATTGAATAATCGCCCTTCTGTTATTGTATAAGCGACTAATGCACATAACAATTCGACATGATGGACTTTGTTATGTGAATCACCTCCCGTCATACACCCTCCTGCTTGTACATGGAAAAATCTAAACCTATTCAAACCTTGAGGTGACATTTTCCCCAACTATTCTAAAACCCAAGTGAACACCGAACACTGATGCTGATCACCCACCAGAACATCCAGAAAACAAGAGGCTCAACAACAATTAGCAATAAATAAACATTCCAATTACTCCACTGTGTGTTTTTGTGTAATAAAGTGTACTTCAAAGTGCTTTATATATGAGCCAATATAATTTACCCGACACAAATGTGAGAAATATTGACGTCTGAATCACAGAAAATCAACTCCACAGTAATAAATCTGAACCTAAGAGCCATTCCTTTAGAGACACACTTTGAGCAGCTCAACACAACACATTTCCAATCATATACATGGCAGCATTAGTTTTTGTCTGGAGCAGCTGAAATTTGAACTGAGCATCATAATGTTTTAAACAAGAGAAACTACCTGGTGGAGATAGTGGAAAAAATACCAGATAATAATAAGCAGCGTTTACCTCCAAGGTCTGCCAAAGATCTTCTCTGCTCTCATTTAAGGTCTGAAAACTGAGGCTGCATTCATAACTGGACAAAACAAATTCCCTGGTCTGATGAGTCTCCATATCCACAAAATGTTGAGCCTTTAGAGACCAACTGAGTTTGGTTGATAAGTTGATATTAGATATTGATATTGATAAGCTGATATTAGCAAAATGTACTTTCTAAATTCACAAATGAAGCTTCATGAAGCTTCATTTGTCCACCAATCTCAATAGTTAGGCTCCTCCCTTTGACTCCTCCCACAATTAGGCAGCTCTGCTGTGGCACATGGCACCACGAGAGGAAGTACTTCCTCCTCTTCCCAAGATGGGCATGTGTGGGCGGAGCCAGTCCAGCTCACACAGACACAGCAGATTCTGAATGCAGCTTCTATGATCCAATATTCTAATGGAGGAAAATCAATGAAAAGATGGATTTGGGGCAATAAACTTGCAATAAACCTTGAATATAATGTTTTTGGACAAATGAGACTACGTGAAGTGTTGAAAAGCCGTATGGTACTATCCAACTGGCAACTGGCCTCACACTTCACAGCCTCCCAGGGAAAGTCTATGCGGGGGTACTGGAAAGGAGACCAATAGTCAAACCTCAGACACAGGAGGAACAATGTAGATTCCATCCTGGCCGCGGAACAATGGACCAGCTCTTCACCCTCTGGCAGATTATCGAGGGAACAGGGGAGTTTGCCAATCCGGTCTTCATGTGTTTTGTGGATCTGGAGTAGGCTTATGGCCGTGTCCCCCCGAGATGTCTTGTGGAGGAGCTAAGGGAGCACGAAGCACCTGAACTGCTATTGCAGGCAATCTGGTCTTCAGAGCTCTGGCTTGGCCTGGGGGCGGCTTGCCCCCCCCCCCCCCCCCCCCCCCCCCCAAGAAGGGCTGGAGGAAGTAGCAGGGGACAGGGATGCCTGAGCTTCTCTGCTCCCTGTACTGCCACTGTGACCCTAAATGGACTCGGGGAGAAAGAAGATGGAAAAACAAATGGAATGCTTCTCACAGGAACCCAGGACATTCATTCAAGCTGCAGAAGTTGAACCAAGTGCTGAGCTTGAATTTTTAAGCTGTTATTTTCTTCCCTCACGCATCTTTTGACACCGCGCTTAAAAACAGACGTGGCTCCAGATTTGAATATTTCTAAGACGCCAGTTGTTGAAAAGAGGCACCATCGTGACACTTTAAATGTTCAGATGTCCGCATCCTGCCTGGCTCCGCTGCCAGCTGCTCTTCACCAGAGAGAACCATTGTTTCTGAAAAGGTTTGAATTCCTCCTGTTTTCTCGGTCCTCGCTCGCCCCATCTCCCTCCCAATCGTGCTTTTTCTCTCTCTCTCTCTCTCCCTCTCTGTCTCTCTCTCTCCAATCCATTCTTCCTACACCCTGTCCCTCGCCGTCTCCCCATCTCTCTGTGGCAGTGTATGTGTGCCTCTGATTAAGTTTGGATTAGATAGGGCAGAGAATAGGCAGCTTACATCTGAAGCTTTAGGGAGCGGTGGTGGGAGAATCGTAATGAGACTGGAGAGATGGGGCGCTACGGTGGGAGGAAAAGCGGATAAAGTACAGATATAGGGAAGGCATTTTTTTTTTTTCAATGCATATTTTTAAAGTGCAGAACGTGAAGGACGAAGCCGAGACATGATTCCATCTGCTGAACAAAGAAGTTGCATGGCTTTTACTGACATTACTGATGGTTACATGAGCTCTACTGCTTTTAATTTGAATAATAAAAACATGCAGATGACACTTAAAGGTTTGTTATGTCGTTTTTGCTTGGTTTGGGAATATTTGGGAACATTCTTCTTTGTGCTGATTTTTACAGTAAAATCTGTAGCCAGGATCATGATGAAGCAACACACACTCACACACTGTGTCTATCACTCAGTGTGTAGATTCATTATTAAGATTAAGATCGTTGTTTTCATTATAACTAAATGCTTGTTTTGACTCATGTCCAAGAGTGAATACTGCTAATCTCTTCTATACAGAACACTATGCAGAAGAATTTTTCAGCTTTTTTGATGTTTGGTTACGAGACTTTAATTTAACTACCTTTTAACAGTTCAGCAATCACATGACACCGAGTCATTCCATCGTCTTTCTATCACACCACATCGCAAAAGCAATTTAAAGAGAAAAACTATCTATTCCACATGAGCAAGTAGGAGAGATGGTGGAAAAGACGGGTCAGCAACCTGCGGATCTGCACATTTTATCTTATTTATATTTCATTTGCGCTCCAGAATCATCTTCAAAAAGCATCTTATCTCTTGATTCAATGGGCTTTCATTAAAGGTACAACAACTAAAATGAGGAAAAACACCTAAAAACACAAGAGATAAGGGGGGGGGGGGGGGGGGGGTGAATCAAAAACAGCTTTAAAAAGGACTTAAAATTACTAGAACTTCTAAAAGAGAGAAAGCTTGGAAAATGGTTTAAAATAAACAATAAAAAAAAAACATGCAAAACGACTTTTAAATAAATCTAAATGGTTAACACAGCTAAAAGGACCAAATTGTTCAAATTTGATTTGGTGGAAAGTCAGAAAAACGACCAAATAAGGTGCAACTTCAAGAGTCCTTGAGGTTAGTTTCTAGACTCTTCCATCAAACAATAACGTGAAGATTTCACTTGGTCTCAGAGTGAAATACAGCAGTGACGTTATGGGATCCGTTGGCGGTGGCCAAGGAAAGCTACATGTGTTGTCGTCACTGCAAAGTCATTACACAAGCAGACAAACCTTACTATCCACCCATGACACACACCCACTACCACCAAAAAAATAAATAAATCAAAAACATGAACAAAGGGAGTTTACAGAGTCCAGAAGGTGCCGGTGATCTTTGGCATCCTCCTGAAGGGCGCCAGGTTGGAAGATGTCACGGTTCGCAACAGTGGAAGATGCCTTTCAGTGCATATCTCAGTAGCATAATAACCATCAACTCCATTCGTTTTTTTTTTGTTTTTTTTAAAGGGATGCACCACTGATTCTTCACTCCTGACACTTCACCTTCTACTTTTATCTCCCATCTATTTATATTTCTGCTGGCTCCTCGTTTTCTCCCCACAGTCTCTCTCCCTACCTTTGATCCCTCCACACTCTTTGAGTTTGGCGCTCACTCGTCCCCATGTTTCAGTCCAATTTGAATATCAAATGTTTCGTCTACACTCTTTTATTGTCTCGGGTAGACTGCGAGAGACTCTTGATGTCATCAACAAACACTTTCCTGCTTTGGAGTATAAATACCTGTGCGGCGTCAGCGCAGGCCACTGGTGGAGCTGCCTGTAATTAGAAGGCCCCGGGGGTATTTAGTGACAGTTGGCGTGGAAAACTGAAAAATGGGATGATGATTTAAGTGAAAAAGCCTTAACGATCACTGCTGTGGATCATTTTTCATAGATGAGATCGCTTCCCGGTTGCATTGCTTCCTTTTTATTACGATGAGCTTTATTGCAGCGGGACCAATTTTCCCAGTTCCTCCTCCAATTCGGTTTGAGGTGGAACAGACTGCCCAAGAGAACAGCAAGCCAGAGCCTCCAAAACTAATAGGTGGAAGACAACCAGAAAAATAAAAGAGAATGATTTCAAGACCTTAGCCCTCCCCCCCACTGAAACTAAACCTGTGACTCACAACCCTTTTTTCTTGAGGGACCCATGTTTTTACCATCGTTAACCTTGATTAACCCCCGCCACCACATCCGCTCTAATTCAAACAAAGTTGGAAGATGCTCATAACACACTATATGTGAAATACAGTGTCTTTGTATTATTCTTTTAACCAAAAAAGAAGCATTCCTCTGTAATTATACTCATCACTTCTATGAAGCCATATTCAATTGAAAGCCTCAACTCTACTGGTTCGGGTTTTCATGTGTTGCCATTGAGACAAGTTGTGGATAATACCAAAAGTACCACACCAAAACCATTTCCATTTTTCATAACCCTACTGTTGTGAAAAATCCCAACATGCTTGCAATGTTTAAAAAGCTCATCGGCCAGATAAACCCTTCCGTTGTTGGTCGCACACGTCGTCCTTATTTCTGTGTGTGATCCTATTTGCCCCCCCCAGTGTTCCACATCTCATTGATATTGTCCAACCAGTCCAGAACAAATCCAGGACTTCTCGCCCAGTCAGAAATCCAAACCACGACACCATCACGTGACCCACAAAGGTATCATCGTTGCAATAAATATTAGTATTCACAATACTGAACAAAATTATCCCGTTTAACTAATTCAAACCTATTCTATATGTAATGTAAGACACAAAAAAAGTGATGATTCAGTCACAGAACTTTCAAATCGCCAAAATGAGTATTAATTATTCAAACTGAACTGTATATTTAGTGCTCCAAACTCCCAGAACCCAACAAGCTGGTCTTCTACTGAGAATCCCACAAACTGATGAATAACGAGCCATCATTCTAATAATTACACAAAGAAGTCAGAGATATTCAGTCAATAACATCTGTTGCACCGGGCCATCATTTGTCATTATTAGCCACAGTGTGTGCAGGCTGATAACCAAAACTGCTTAAACGTTTACACAAGCCTGTTTAAAATCCGTCCCCGTCTGCAAAATATAAAAGTCCAAATGACGATGTCGGGATGTTCTGGAACAAAGAGTTGCATCTGCAGCGGCTGATAACAGGGGAGCGCTGAGGCTCAGGTGGCGGAGACCGCTCTTTCCATCCTCCACTGTCCATGTGCCAAAAGGTCCTGAGGCGGGATGGTGGGGTAACCCCCCCCCCGCCCTGCCTGGCACATCTGTTTGTATTTCCATGTGTGTGTGTGTGTGTGTGTTTTGTTTTCCATTTATTGAAAAACCAGAGCTGAGAAAGAGTAAGAATGTACCACTCAGGAACTTCAAATAAACTTCAATTTTGTTGCGAAAAGTTCTACACATAAATACGCATATATGGTAAGTGGGGGTGTGCATGAAATATGAACTAATATTCCACATTATAAAACAGATTTTGGATGTAGAAATGACTGAACAGTGCAGTGGAGAGTCAGGAAAAGTGGAGAGAATAACATTATCTAACATTAGAGCATATTGCATGTTCACCTTCATCTTCTTTGTCCTCCTGATTTCTCGGTGCTGCTCCAGCTCTTGTGTCGTCTGTCATTCTCCTCCCATTGATTAGTATTGACACTATATCTTCTCTCCATTCTCCTGGGCAGCACCATCTACCCACTTTTCCCCCTTGTGTTTGTGTTGGTTCCTTCTTTCGGATCGTTGCTACTTTATGGAGATTCATTCTGTTACCAGTGCCTGTGGCCAGATCCTCCACCCCGCCGATCCCACACTCAACAACGAGTCCTGGAGACACTCGGTTCTCCCAGGAATGAAGGGGGATGATCGGGGTTCCATCCATCGATCTTCTATATTGACCCACGTCAGCAGCCCACCGCAGGGCGAACTCAGTGACTCACACATCCAGCAGGCAACATGGGAGGATGGATGGATGGATGGATGGGTGGATGGATGGATGGATGGATGGGGCAGTAATTAATCCAGCCATGACTAATGCTGATCCTTAAATAAAAGTTGCCAACCGACACGACTTCCCACAGTTCACCCACAAACAATAATCTCAGGTTACTGTCAACACGCAGGAAACCGTTGCACAAACACAGACAAAACCTAATCTTCGGTCGATCACATCAGTGTCAGTCCGAGCCCGTTCTGTTTGACAAGCAATTCACCGTGAATGTGAAAATAATGACGTAGAATAAGAGCAGCAGCCGCCACCGCCGGCCTCGTACCCAGACGGCCTCTTGCAGCTGAAGGAGTTTGTTGGGCTGAGAGTGTGTGTGTGTGAGTGTGTGTGTGTGTGTGTGTGTGTGTGTGTGTGTGTGTGTGTGTGTGTGTGTGTGTGTGTGTGTGTGTGTGTGTGTGTGTGTGTGTGTGTGTGTGTGTGTGTGTGTGTGTGTGTGTGTGTGTGTGTGTGTGTGTGTGTGTGTGTGTGTGTGTGTGTGTGTGTGTGTGTGTGTGTGTGTGTGTGTGTGTGTGTCTGCTTCCTGGTCATTTCTTCAAATGGGAAACAGCTCTCTGCAACTGCGCCCATCTATCAGGCCCAAATGAGATGTCAAGGGTCAACTGCAAAGCAGCGCATCGTCCTTTCTCCACAGGCTGCCTATTTGTCACCACAAATGAGGAAAACAATGTTCTCTGGGGGGGCGCACACACACACACACACACACACACACACACACACACACACACACACACACACACACACACACACACACACACACACACACACACACACACACACACACACACACACACACACACACACTAATTAGGCTGCCCACACATGGCTGAGTTTCTGCCATGGAGCCTGAGACACACCCAGAACGAGCTCTTCCGATGGAGACATGAGGAAAACACAGCACGCTCCTTTTCTGTTAACTACCTCCTCTTTCAGAAATGCGTGTCACTCGCTGTTTCACACTGAAATAAAGATCCACCGCTAATTGACTGATTTCAACCATGAACACATAAAGCAAATGTGAAATCGTATCATCAGCATGGGGAAGTCAACATTCATTACTGAAATACCAGATTATTTTCATGTTGTGATACCCTGTTGCCATTTTGATATGTTGCTATTAATTTATGTGATTAAAGCAGTTTTATGTCCACCTGATTAGACAACCTCTCATTAGCGAGATGTCACTATTGTACAGGCTTCGAGCTTACAAGACGTTAGCTTACAGGAGTTAAAGGTCCAATATTATGCAAAATCCATATTATGACGACAGTCTAACAGTAATATTTGTCCCCATAGCCTGAGTATGAGGCTCCAGAAGTGAAGTCAGTGTGTCATCTCCCTCACTTGTTTGGTCCACTTTTTAGCGAATGTGTGCCCACATGGGCAAATCATAGATTTTCCCTTAATGATGTCATGAGGGGAAATAACCCCACCCTCTGGTAGTAGATGCTCACTTGGACCCTCCTACAGGATGAGCTCTGGCCTCTAAAATTACCAGTGGGCACCACTTTTTCTACCTGAAACCAGACCAGACCCATTATGGACAGACACAGCTCATTAGCATTTTAAAGGTACAGACACAGAAATAGCCTGTTCTCAGTTGAGCTACCTTGAGGGACTTTTAGACTGGCTGAAACTCAAAACCAAGGCTGAAGTTCAGGCAATACACTTTAAATACAATGGTGTGGAACATCTGACAACTTTGTGAAATGATTGAAAAACGGGGAAATATGGTAGCTTTAAGACCGGTTTGGGAAAAAAATATAAGCCTGATATCTGTACTTACTTACTATTCTATTCTAAACAAGGCGTGCCAATAGCCAGATAAGTCACACACATAAGGCAAACCCGCGAGCACATATAACAAGACGTGTGATGTGTGGACGCCGCTCAGCTGACTGGAGCAACTTTATAGTCACAGTGAGCTTTACTATCCATTACTGCTGCACATGTAAGACGTACAAGTAGAAACGGGTTTCCATCTCGCTTGCTCTCCCATGGTGTAAACAAATATCAGTGAAAAATAAATAGAAGACACAGAGCAAGATACATTACCAAAATAGAACAAAAATAAGAAATAAGTCACCCAAATAGAATAACAATAACAAAATAGATAATGACTAATATATAGTACATATGCAATGAACATGTGCAGTAGAGATGTGCAAAACAGATAACCTTGCAACACTTGCATTTGTGTCCATGTGCTGTATATGAGAGTGTGCGAGGTCTAGCTTAAAGAGTACATGTACAGAGTTATTGCCAAAAAAAAATGCTGCAGCACGAAACTAAGTCTGGTGTCCAGCTTTCTGACAGCTGTGGCGCGAGGGATTTGTCTCCCGACCACGGCCTGGAGACGAAAACAGGACTGACTTCTGTAAATGAATTGCAAAAACTATCCTCAGGTAAACAAACTCTGACATTATGTAAAAAAAAAAAAGCTGAATATACCAAAGTGTCAGGCAGTTGGGTGGAGAACAACGCCCTCTGTAGGGCAGGTAGAGAACTTCGCCAGAGGATTTATATCCTCCGAATATCGTAGGAAAGAATCATCGTCACGGAAGTGTGATTATTCTGGGATATACAGTATCACGAGAGATCCCAGCATATTGTGTCAGTATTCTTACATCTTGTGCATCACCAGTGCTGATCTGTACTTCAAAGAAACTGCCTTCACCCGTTTCCTGAGAAAGAGTCACTTCAGACTCGACACATCCCCTCAATGGTCCAGCGCAGTCCAACTGCAGTTTGCGTACACCTGTAAACATGTTTTATTGACAGCCAGCTGGCTCCATCACAGCTCATTCACAAACATCGGGCCGCTCCTCTTCAGCTCAACTGCTTTATTGACCCGTTAATAAATGGAGGAAATGCTAAGAAGAGGCGACAATGTTACATGCAGCTGCTGTTGCCTGTAATATCCTGACAGAAGGAAACAAGGTGGGCGGCTGAAGCGTCGGCAGCTGTTCTCCAGATAGGAAGTAAATGTACATGTTCAGCTGTGGTTTGCTGGAAAACACTTACAGTGTAAAACTTCTTTGTTGCCGTTTTACAGGGGGGGAGATGGAATTTAAATATTCAACTTCCTTTTGAATATCTTTCTTAGTAGCATAGACCTGCTCAGTGGGTAAGCAATGTGTCTTCATTGTTTATCGCCTTGCACATGTGCAGGAAGAACTACAGACCGTGACTGCAGTGTGACTGCATGTTTCACAAAAGTTTCTGTTTTGACCGAGATGGGGGGTTTTTCATCGAATGTGCCCTCTGACAGTCGTCTCCAAGCCCCAAAGCTCTGTTACATAAGCACAAAAACAAAGAAAGGTGAAGCAACGTCACAAATCTCCTTTAATTTAAATATCCACATCAGCAGTGGGTGAATTTTATTTCCCTGAACTTATGGCCACGAGCAACGTGCAACTTTCATTGATCGAAGACGAATCTCAAAATAAAAAAGCGATCAATATTTGAAGGAGTGCTGTGTGATCATTATGTTTCAGCTGCACAACAAATCACACATTTATTCTCAACACGCGCAACACACACACACACACAGCGCAAGAGACTGAGTGGACTATGATTCATTAAGTTTCATTAAGTACTGAGTGGTGGTGCTCTGCAAATTCAAAATAGCAGAGTACGAAACACGAAAGAGAGGTGTGATTTATTCTATTCTATTCTTTTCTTTCCTGGCTGTATAACTGGATAAAAAGTGACAATTTCACCCACAACTTCCCTGAACATTTCACACTGTAATGCAAGCGTGGATATTTTGAGTTGATTTATAGAGAGAATGCAGCATACAAGTTAAATAAAACAACAGCTTTTATATCAATTAAGTGTAAAAGGAACAGTGGGAGGTATTGGTTTTCTTACAGCTTCCTTTCTGTGATGAAGAAATGTGAACGATCTTTATTCTGTTCATAACAATAGATTTCAGAACAGCATAATAATGCATCGGATTAATTTTTACAAATGCTGCTGTGAACATGTGTCTATCACTGTGGAATAATATTTGATTTGCGTTGCGCCTCGCATCGAAGGTAAACTCCTATGAAACGTATAAAGTCAACGTGTCCTATAGAGTCGACGTGGAAGACAGAATAAGAAGGTGAATTGTAAATTTGCTACATTTCAGAAAAGAATGAATATATATCTGTACTAGATTTGCCAAAAACAACGGCCATTCTTCATATTCACGCGTGCTTATTCTGGGTTCTACCAGCGGTCGATCATTCCTATGAAGATGAATAGTGAGGCCGATCTGAAAGCTTAGAGGAACAATTGCACAGGCCTGTGAAAATGTCCTTGGAATGAGAACAAATGGGAAGATTTGGGAGTGGAGACACGAGGGCAGAAAGAAAGAGTGAAGCTCAGGGTGACACGTGTGAAAGCTGCTTTTCCTCACCCTTGTGTGGAGTAATGCGCTCCTGGCCGGCGCCGTGGTGACGAGAAACCGGAGCCGCCCGGCCCGTTGACGAGTCGCAGGACTGAAGTCTGCGAACACCAGAACTCCCCGCTGACTCACAATCGACTCAACCAGTTTTAACACCGACTGCTAATTCATGGCGGCAAGGCTCGTGTTCTGGCCTTCGCGGCACAGCAGAGCATCAATATTCAGCGACGACGGGGGGACTACCTTTACTCACTGACTTAAGGACAAAACAACACCGCTTGTTATTCAACGTGCGAGCGCATGCAATGGTTTGTAACTGCACAAGTCTGATCGATCATCTTAGTTTTGTCGTTACTGGATACTGATTCCATCAGAATCAGATTTACAAATACAGCAGAACCTGTGAGGAGTGGACCCGGTAAGAGTGGACGCCTATGTACCTGTGCCGATTGTTGGAACATTCAGACTCGGCAATGAACCGAAAATTTACCGATACTGAAATTTGCAAAAACTACCAATGTCATTTTGCCCATGTCGGTGTATTCGGTGTTTAAAAAAAAGGAAAGAAAGGTTGGTTTTGAGTGTGTGTAGGTCGCCTGTCCCTTTAAGACGCTGTGCTGCATGGGAGACATGACTCCACCCCATCCAGTCTGTAACAAAAATGGAGAGAGGAGGCGATGGAGGATGGTTCAGAAGTTGTGGCGGCCGCTGCGGTGGCTGAAGTGAATGGCTTTAGAAGCCATCGAGGCAAATCGTCCGTATTTAGAATCAGCGGGCGGAGTGACGCGAGCTGCGGGAATCATTTTATATACAAAATATGTAAATTCTTTCAGGAGAATTAGGTTAGATTGGTCTTTTTTCATATCAGTGCGGAGAAACTCCGCGGTCATTCACATTTCAAATAATCTATACTTATCAGCTCTTCAATACATCTTAACTAAAAGCACTTCACTTGTATTTTCTTCATTTATTTTCAGACAGTGTAGTTTTACAGTCCATTAAAGTGGTAATAAATAGGTCCAGGGGAGTCGTACTATCAATACAACATAAAACATTTATATTTATTTTTTTGTGCAGGGTGCGCAGTGGAGTAGTTATCGTCTATTTATTGTTATCGAGGTGAACTGCTCAATATATCGTGATATTGATTTGAGGCCATATCGCCCAGCCCGAGTCTCAAACATGGTTGAAAGACAAGGAATAGAAATGGGTCTTAAGATCAGTTTTAAAAGGCCACACCCTCTCCAGTAGGCCACACCTCCTGCTGAAGGCCACACCCTCTCCAGTAGGCCACACCCCCTCGTGAAGGCCACACCCTCTCCAGTAGGCCACACCTCCTGCTGAAGGCCACACCCTCTCCAGTAGGCCACACCCCCTCCTGAAGGCACACTACTGCTCCGCGAGTTGGTGGGTTAACAGGCAGGATGGCAGCGCTGGAGACGATAAAGACATTTTACCAACTTTCCTCTGAGGAAAAACAGAAGCTTTTGAAAGATGGGAGACGAACACCTGAGCTACCAGACCTCCATCAAAGGAATAGTCTGAAAATCGTTCATACTGTCATGCGAGTTCGGTGTGAGGACGTGCTGCAGGACTGGTTTCAGCACCACGGACAGCTCTACCATCAGAGTTGTCTTTATTTTCTCCGTGTTTCCAAAATAAACAACGCATGTGCTGCCATGTCAGGAGCTAGGTCTTGTTGGGAGAGTCTGGAGACTGCTATGAAAATCATTCTTTAAGTTTATTTAATGGTGTTTTACCATCTTGATTTTGTTAGATTAACACTTGTCAACCGAAACATATTTTAGCGTTAAGGAGCTGGTCGCTGTAATGCATTATGGGAGTTTGGTTAGCGGTGTTTAAAATTGATCCTTATTTTGATTTTATACTAGGCTTGTTAGTGTTGGTAGTGATCCGGTTGTATTTTTGTTGCTTAGTTTGTGTTGATCTAGTTCAGCTTATTTTGACATTAGGAAGTTGGCAGCCAGGGGCGAAGAGGGTATTGTGTGTCATGCGTTTCAAAATTGAAGCTTCCCTTGATTGCAGGTTTTAGGAATGGAATAAATGGAATAATACTCTAAATTGTTAATATCCATCCATCATGTAACTGTCATTGGTATTGACATTAATAGTCTTGTCATGCAATGTCCTGCTTACCCAAACCTGATGCTCACTGCACACCGTGGCAGTTGGAGGAAAAGTTTAATGTGATTATAGGAATTCAGTAGTGGGCAGAGTATTTTTTTTTAATTTACATTTTTGGATTATTTTCCCAATAACAAAATACAATCCATAATAAAATATAATCCTACATACCCCCCACCCCCACCCAGCAGAACAGAGGGACACCATTGACTTGTTCAGTATGGCTTTGCTACTTTAAAAAGAAAAGAAAAAATTAAAAGAGTCCTGTTTAACATAGTTGTGAATATACCTTCATCCTTTTCTCATGCACTCATCATTGAAATGTATCTGCGCCATTTCTGTCATGTTTATGTTTTGTTTTGTGACCCTGTAAGACATATTTTCATATGCAGCAACCTTTGCCAGTTCAGCAGTCAATTCATCAAAGGAGGGAGTTCCTGAGGATTTCCAGTGTCTGAGCAGAATTTGTCTTCCAACCATAATCACAGTCTGTGTCCAGTCCTTCGGTGCGTTAGGCCGGTTCAACAATACCTCTGAGTGTCCAGGAATGTACAATGATGGCCAGAAATCAAAGTGTACACCCGATACATGTACAATATAATTGTGTATCCTCATGCAGAACAACTGGATCGATGGACAAGACCACAGCACGTGAATTAAAGTCCTGTCACAGTGTTTACATTTCCAGCATAGTGTTGAATCCAACAACCCCATTCTATATAATCTACTTGGTGTCCAGTAAAAGTGGTGTAATATTTTGAACTGCGACAGTCTCACTATTTGGTCTCTGGATAAAGTACGACCTTAAGCACATATAGCACATATTTTTACCCAATGGTGGTCATCAAAAGAAATCCCTGAATCTTTTTCCCATACCAATTTCAGAAGAGGCCATGCTTTTATTCTCACCGAGGCCGAGCAACAGCTTGGACTATTTAGAAGCCTCCCGCCCCCAAATATCTTAAAAATTACATTTAATGGATCTGCAGTCTGTGGGGGCTGATAATGTGAACTAAAAACTAAATTCAAAGCATAAACAATCTGAAAATATGTCCATATGTGGTTTATGCCCAACCCATATTGTTGTTGTAGATCAGGAGTGTCCAAACTCGGTTCTGGAGGGCCCCTGTGCTGCATGTTTTAGTCTCTCCCTGCTTCAGCAGACCTGAATCTAATGATGATGTCATCATCAAGGTTGTGAAAAAGCCCAACAACAAGCCTTTCATTGCAATCAGCGGTGCTGCAACTGGGAGAGAGCGGAACCCTGCAGGACTCCGGCCCTCCAGGACCAAGTTTGGACACCCCTGTTATAGATCCTCGAATGATTTAATTCTATTCCCACAGTACAGGTCCCCTATGGTGCCAAGCCCTTCGTCCTGCCAATCTGTCCACAAGAAGGGAACTTTATTAATACAAACTTTCGGATTCAGTCAAATACTCGATTTACAATTTAGATAAGAGTCAACATCTACTATTTTCAAAATGTAGATGATCATCCTATGGTCGTCTCTCTGAGATGCTCCACTATGCAACACGACTTCATTAATCCGAGGAGGAAATCCTTTACAGTCCCAGCTCCACACAGAATAGGATGCCAAAATATTAAATGTGTAAATACTAATGTGCACAAGGGAATGTCAATATTCACGACGCAATCGTTTAATAAACACATTGAAGTGCACAGTGAAGGGCTGGACAGTGAAAAGTATTTACAGATCAGTCGATCCCTGTAAACAACCTGCAGGTTCTACATTGACTGTCAAGTCTGAGAAAGTAAAAATGCATGTTGGACAGAGTCAAACTCACCAACACACCAGGAGGAAAGAAACCAAAAGTGATGAAGAAAAGCTTAACGATAGTAAAAACACTGAGTGACGACGTCAGCATTTCCACGTGATGCACATTTCATTTAAAGAATTATTTTAAGTTATCATGCTCTTACCTCCACTTGTGAATGAAGTTGATGATCCCTCTGCACACACAAAAAAAAACTTTAAGTATTGCCTCCACCTGCGACAAGTCCCGTTCAGAAAATAGTTTGATCTTTGGCCCTCCATTGTGTAAAACTTAACACAGAATAAACTCTTGATTTCTTCCTCTGCAGCTGTCGCATAAGAGTCTCTGGACTCACGAGCGCCCCCTAACACGAGATAGAAGAACTGACAGTCTGGTTTTTTTTTTTTTTTTAGGGTTGGTTCTGTAGCAGGACAAGTCATAAACTATTGGATGGATTTTGATCAAACCTGGCAGGATAGCAGATGGTGGGACAAAGAGGGAGGGATTTCATTTCCAACCAGATGTTGATGATATTCTCACCAGGCTGAGTGATTTCTTCTTCTCCCCTCCCTTTTCTGCTCACAGTCCCTCATACATCCTCAATCGGAGTGGAGATCTTACACTGTCGCCATATCTTGGAGACAACCGAGAAACCGGGACTCGAAAACAAAAGCTGCTCTCAAAATCCAACACAAAGTGGATTACAAACCAATAGTTTCCATCAGATGGTTGGTTAAGTCTAAGTTAGGACCTCAGTAATCAGTACTGCATGCTCGCTTCCTCTCTTGTGTACACAATAATGAAATTTCTCGCTTGCAGACCAGAGACTCATTGTGTTGCCTCCGTGACAGGACGTGACAGACGTTGCGAGGGTTGGGGGAAGTCTTGAAGGTGAATATAACCACCTGGTCACTGTGACAGTCTCCTGCATCTGCAAACATTAATCTGAGTGCTCATCTCAAGAAAAGAAAGTGCTTGATGGAGATTTCAGTGATAATTTCCTTTAAAAACAAAACAAAAAAAAAGAACATCGAGATGGAAATGATGACAATCAAAACACATGTTGCTTCTGTCAAGATGTGATTAAAATGGGACTCGTTGAAAATAACTCATTGCAAAGCCCTTTATTTAGTCTGTCAATAGTTATTTGTGTCTATTTGTGAGTGTGCGCGCAGACAGACTGTGCACAGGCAGTGTACACGTGTTTTGTTACCCCAGGCAGATGGCCACAGTCACATGTGGAGGACACCATTTGTCCCGTCGCTGTCCGGTCTGACGTGGAGCAAGCTGTGTTGCAGATGCTGAATAAAACATAATGAGCTCGTCTCGGTATGATGTTGCTTTTGTCCAAACATGTACACGAGCTGCAACGTCCTCATTATGAGATCGATTAGTTCATGCGAGGCTTACACACCCGCAGCCTGTTGATGAATATTTACTCTTCTGTGTGTTTAATGGAGTGTTTTAAATCTCCCCCACCTCTCGGAGGCCTGCTGTGCAGAAATCTCTGAATGTGAGGCTGGTGTGTGTCTGGTGCTTCAACAGGTTGTTCTGAACCACCGTGATCAGTTTTGGCCACCTGGTCACTCTGTGGCCTGTTGACCGTTTCTTCCTCCATGATAGGTTATTATTGCATTACTTTGCCGATCTGGACCACTCTAGATTGAATCGCTCCGTATGTGACTAAAATGTGTTACACCCCTGATCTAGAAGAAGAAATTCTGCTCACGTCAAACTTGACCTGTCCCCTTTTATACGTTTTCTCTGGATCAGTGCTCCATATTGAGTACCATGCCTTTGTTTTTATTTATTACAGTGAACAGGCCAGTGATTTCATCAAATCCAGGCAAATATCCTCATTTTAAACATGTGCGTTGGTTTTAACACATACGAGGACAAACATCCAGAGCATTTAGAACCTCTGCTTCTTCACATTTTCACTCAATTGGATTTTAGTCAGCCAGCAATGCAGTGGAGTCACCACAGGGGGCGCATTCTGGATCTTGTCATCAATTATGGTCCATCAGTGTGTCCTCTGTGGTTGACTTGACTGTCCAGCCAGAAGATGAACCGTAAGAGCAACGTTTCCCCCAGAGTGTCGTGACTGCCAGTCCTTATTCTACTGGGACTTTGTAGTTTTATTTTGACGGTCACCGTAATAACACTACAACTTGGGCCTCGGTCCACTAGAATGTCTGTGTGCATGTGTGTGGTTTCGTTACAACAACAAGCAACAGCACTAACTTGTGGCCTGGCATGCTGATAAGACCGTTTTCAGCATTTGCTGTGTAAACGGACATCTTTTTTTAAAATACCGCCACGTAAAAGCAAAGTTTTCTGAAACAAAAACACAATAATGGAAGCTCACCGGCTAAAAAATTGAACTGACCCTGAACACAAAAGTCCTCCAGAGAGTTTTCCAGCATCCTGCAAATTTATCTTTGAAAACTTAAATAGCAAATTACAGTCCAGCCTCAATCTGCTCCACTCATAAATGAGAATGTTAATGTTTCCTCTCTGGTTCTCTGTGCTCAGCCCTATCTTTCTATTTTGTTTAATCTATTTCATCACATCGAGGGAGTGGGATGTGCGCGCGTGTGTGAAGGGAAAGCAGTTATCACTCCATGCTTAGGTCATTCTCACTTTCAAGCAAATACATTTCATGTGTTTCCTGCTTTCTAGGTTTATTATTCATATTAGAACAGGATCTTATCTTCTTTTTTTTTTGGCCTCATTCAGCGCTTTCCACTACGCCACCATCCCACAAAGTGTCATGTGTGGAACATTCCTCCATTGTGGGACAAACTCATTTTATAGCCTCAAGCTTGAAAAGAAGGCTTTGACTTCATTGCATAGATTTACAGGATATAGTGACAGATGGTTATGCCACAATGGCAATAATTTTAATTCTCAGACTATTCCAAAAAATCTGGGACCAAAAAAAAAATGAATTATACAAACAGTTGCAAAATAGTTGTTGAGCTTGTGCCTGTTTCTAAAACCATTCACCGCTTCACTCACCTTCACCTTCATCCACCAACTAACCTCTATTCATACCTGATCTGAAGGATTTATTTCTTCACTCAAACTTCTTGAAGACTCCATTATTATTATTATTATTAATATTATTATATGTACAGAGATATGTTTTATTCATATTATTAGAGGTTATTCAACACATTTCAGTTCTCAAAATCAATAATGATGAGTAATATTTTAAGTATTTCAGTTGCGAAACTTTAACGTTCGCCTGTATTGTTTGAACTCAGATGTGAATCAGAGACAAGACTATGAGAATTACTGCAGCTCTGGCCCTCTCATCACTTTGGAGAGGATTTATAATGAACTCATTCTAAGCAGTACTGTGTGTCTGTACTCCAAAGTGTCTCTGCTTCAGTTGTGACGTTTTGGTTTCACTTGGTTAAACACAGAAAGGCTCATACTCGTTGAGAAATGTCATAAAAACGGTTAAAATCACAGACTCTGTCACCATGTAAGGACTCATGAAGGGACGTACATGTCATCTGCACACGGTGGCACTGCACTCCGTTTCTGGACTCATTTGTCTTGTTCAGTGTGAAACGGATCATTTATGAAAAAACCTGGACTTGAAACACCTTCCTATTGGTGTTTTTGTTCTTGGAATTTTGTGGTCTTCAGAAGGACTTTACTCTCAGATTGTAGATGTTTTGCTCGTACTTTACGGGGGGAATAATCCCGTCAGCAACTTGTGTGTCGTCCTCTATAAGAATTTAGACCAAAAAAAATCCTTTTTTATCCCAGAATCATTTCACTCACATCCCCATAAACCAGCAGGCCCTCATGCAGATGGAAGACACCGTGTGTGTGTGTGTGTGTGTGTGTGTGTGTGTGTGTGTGTGTGTGTGTGTGTGTGTGTGTGTGTGTGTGTGTGTGTGTGTGTGTGTGTGTGTGTGTGTGTGTGTGTGTGTGTGTGTGTGTGTGTGTGTGTGTGTGTGTGTGTGTGTGTGTGTGTGTACAGTGTAGTAGCCATCCTTCCATGGAAATATAGCTGGCACTGACAGCTGTGGCAGTTCCAGTTATTGAGTCGATGGGTAATTGGTCTCACAGGAGATAAATGAGGCAGTGTGCATGTGTGTGTGTGTGTGTGTGTGTGTGTGTGTGTGTGTGTGTGTGTGTGTGTGTGTGTGTGTGTGTGTGTGTGTGTGTGTGTGTGTGTGTGTGTGTGTGTGTGTGTGTGTGTGTGTGTGTGTGTGTGTGTGTGAAAGAGCTCTAGTGTGTGTGTGCATGTCCACGTGGTTGTGTGCGTCAGTCAGCAGCGGGAGGAAGACGATGCGCCATCCCAGAGATTACCCAAGAGGAGACAATCACAGCTAAACACTCGGATGCTTGAGTACCATTTGTCAACCGTTTAGGAGACACACAGGGTGGACCCCCTCGCCCGTCCCCCCCCTCACACCCCCCCCCCCCTCCTCCATCACCTGACACAAAAACAGCTGGCTGCTCACTTACTGTTTACCACACATTAACATATAGAAAGCTCATGTGAAACCAAAAACCTGGTTCAATGTTCCTCCAGTATTTCTGAAGACATCGGCGAGAATGACGTTGTCCATCCTTCAATGTTCTTCATCACTCCACATGGGATCTTCAGCTTCATTTCACTTATTTCCCATGAGGAGGAGCTAGAATGCAGCCGTCTGCTGATTGGGAGTGACGATCATCACATACTTGCATCGCCTACATTTTAACTCTACTCTCCGTGGTGGAAACACGCAACAGTTGGCCACCAAGCAGAATTCTCTCTTATCGAGGTAACTTCGGGGTTAGCGCTCGGAAATCAACCTGCCTCTTCTTAGACGATCCTGATTGGTGCAGGATATTGAGAGGATCTGTTCAGTCTGGCTTGTTCCATCGGGAACGTAGATCTCCTCCAGTGTTGTCGGACGGCGGCGTCTCTATGACATCTGTGCTCAGAGATGTTGACAAATTTGACACCGGCCTGAAATGTACTTCTCCAGTTCATCGCCGTTCTGGCTGGGCGGTGTTGGAAAAACGACGCTCCATGACGATCTCTTGTAATGTGTAAGACATTGATCAGGTTCTCCCTTCTTTGATGTCTTTGTCTCTGTTTCCTCTATGACTGTAATCTGCTCCCCATGTTGGAACCCGGCCTTAGGCCCGCCAGTTCTTCCCAGTCCTTTGATCCTGAGTTTGGTCGTATGAAAAGGGTCTCAAGACAGCAAAATGTGTTTTACCATTTATTCAGCAAAGACTGTCCAACTCCATTATTCACCATTTGTCTTCTGGGTGGTGGCCACACCCTGACAATTGGTTGAGCTTCAGCGAAATTGGTCAATTTTGCCACGGCATCAGTTGCCAACCGAAATCAGACGTCCATAATCAAAGTTGTTGTCCAGAGTAGCTGAGTCCTAATCTTTTGCTCTGCTATCGCACGTCAGGCTGAGAGCAGACGAACGTTATCCTGGAATGAACGGTCACAATGAACTGTCACATTCTAAGCGTAAACTGTGATCTTAGTATCATAAAATCATTAAACTTCCCAACAGGAAGTGATAGAAGTGATGAAATCAACTACTTGTGATCCAGCTTTGTCCCATTTTGTGCTGATTTGTGTTGATTTGTTCTTTAATTGATTGAGTTCAAGTTTTTGAATAACGCAATATTGGAAAAAGAAGTGGTTTTAATTTGTTTTAAAACTTTCCTCTCTGCCATCAGCATCAAATGCAGTTTACACATTTAGATCAGGAACCAGATGGTATTTATTTCACTCCATTACCTCACAGTGGAGTCTTATGCATCAATGCATGCATATCTATGAAGCAGATCTGTTTACAATTAAACTGATCAAAACATGTTTTGATGAACAATTTTTCTTAGTTTTCAAGCATTTTGTTTAATGCAAATAGCAGATGATTATCTCTCATACAGAACTTTTGGTTTTCATAAAGTCTTGTTTGTTTCGGTGTTTAATGTTCAGCACAGCTGTCATGGCTGCCAATATGGTTTTTATTGCGTCTTAAACAAGCTGGTAAAACCAAGTTTGATGATGATCGACTTCAATCAGTCATCAGGTGATCAATCGACTCCAGAAAAAGACTTCAGGACGTCAAGAATCTCAGTCGTGGATAACGACACTATCCAGGGGTCAGTTAATTCTGGAGACCATGGTAACAACCTGATCCTCTTCTGCTAATGTACAAACCTCAGAGCGCAACCACTGATTCCTTAGGGATGTGTACACATTGTGTGTGTGTGTGTGTGTGTGTGTGTGTGTGTGTGTGTGTGTGTGTGTGTGTGTGTGTGTGTGTGTGTGTGTGTGTGTGTGTGTGTGTGTGTGTGTGTGTGTGTGTGTGTGTGTGTGTGTGTGTGTGTGTGTGTGTGTGTGTGTGTGCTTGTTTTTACTGTATGCAGTCTGACTGTACGGAGCCATGAATGAAGCAGAGCCCAGAACTAAACGGATGTCTACTTGAAGATTGCTCCCTTTTCTAACCGGGAGGATTTAAAGGTGTCAGCCTTCAGGCTAGCTGAGTAAGACTCTTAGGCGGATCAGGCACTCAGCTACACACACACACACACACACACACACACACACACACACACACACACACACACACACACACACACACACACACACACACACACACACACACACACACACACACATATGGTCTTGTATTAGCAGTGGTCTCTGCTGGCAGAGACACTGAACTTCTGTTTGTATCACAGCTGAGCCCTTTGATGTGCCATACCATTTTGCATGCTGCTGTTTCTTTTCCCTGCACTCCAAACACACACACACACACACACACACACACACACACACACACACACACACACACACACACACACACACACACACACACACACGCACACACACACACACACGCGGGGGGCGCTGGGCATACACTGAGAGGGTTTTAGATGCCGTTTGATGTGGGATCCTGGCTGGTCGTCGGTTTGGGATCGGTTCTGTCCAGAAGGATTCTGGCAGCACAACACGCACTGAACACATCATATAGCAGCTCGAGCATTTCTCTAAGCCGTGTGAGCGTGTGGTCGTACATATTTGTTATTGTTGTGGGGACCGAAGTCCCTGGTGGGGGCTTGGTATCATTATGGGGACACAAATCACTCGGGCAGGAAAACTATTACTAGTTGTAAGGGAATTGATGAGGTGATAAAAATGTAACAGCCTTACTGATTTTATCACATTTCTTGGAAACAACAGGATTTTCCTTTCTTCTGAATGCCTCTCTTTACGCTTTCGTCAATCCCCACTACGAAGAAAACCTGCCCTTTCTAAACTGCACACACACATTGCACTCCATTACTGTGGTTGACTGGTTCGTTCGTGTGTCAAGATATAAATTACAAACCGAGAAAACCTTTACACATGTCAAAATCCCTCCTCCCGTTGGATTTGCTTCTCCTAACCTTCATTTAACCCACAAGTTTCTCACAGTTTTGTTTTTTTCCCTTCAGAAATAGCATTAAGTCGACAGATCCAGAGAAGTGCTTATAGAGCTGTGTTTCCAAAGTACTTTTGCTGGGAATCCTCCCAGAATCCCTTTGAACGAGCTGCAGACCACGTTACAGTGACGACACACCCACTGTCACCAACATGCAAGCAGAAGAGTCTGCAGAATAAATGGCAGTCTTCCTCTGGGCAAACGTGACTAACCTCAGAAAATCAGAACCTCATATCCAGGAGAAATGATCAACAGCATCAAATACAAGCTGGTGTGAAGATTTCTGAGAATGGGATCCAAACTAAACACCAGATAATGTGAAAACACTGATATCTATATATGTTCCAGATCGGCGCCCCTGTTTCATTTTCCTTTTCATTATTTTTTTTTTTTTTTTGGGCTAAATTCGGATTTATTTGCTGAAAGGCTTCCATGCTGTTGATTACTCCTCCCATCCAAACCTCCAACTCCATGTTCGTTTAGCGCTTGCAGGGGCGAGGCAGAACATTTAATCAAGCAAAAAAACACAGAAATGGAGATCGTCGAAACAGACCTAATGAAGTTTTGCACATGGCGTCACTTTTCGTAATATTCTTAGTGATCACACATAAAACCCACGCAAAGCAGAGGTGCACGCTCTTTACCTTTAACACTTTTTATGGAGGAACGTAGGCTCGGTTTACGGGTGAAAACAGAAAACGTTCATCATGTTTTGGGTGTACTTTCACACAACAGCGGTGGCCGCTTCCGAGCTTTTAGAAAACAGCTCCCAACGAAAAACATTTTGAAACTCCGTCTCCATGGAAACAGGGGAAAATGCTACTCTTCTGAAAGGCGGCGATTGTGCATGCTCACCACAGTAGTAAATAGTTCATTCAGCACGAGTAGATGGACAATAACAACAATGCTTGCCTCCAGAGTGTCAATTCTCCATATTCTCCTGGGACTAGTTGACAGTCACCATAGCAACAGTCCAACTTTGGTCCTCTGTCCATACGAATGTCCGTGTTCTCAAAATTGTCAATGTATTGATATTTCATTGAACATGTGTGTGTGTGGCTTCATTGCAAAAGCAACCAACATTGGCAACCCGTGGCCCAGCAGGCTTCAGCATTTCTGCCATTTTCTTGAAAATAGACATTGTTTCCAAAATGTTGCAGAGTAAACAAGAACCTATTCTGATACAAAAATCCAAAAACGACACATTTTGACTCGAAACACCAAGTCATATGTGTTTTATCTGTTCCCAGAATTTGTTCTGGGATTGAAAAAGCATTTGTATTCTATTTTATTCTGTTCTATTCTATTCTATTCTATTCTATTCTATTCTATGTGTGGTTTATTGAGAATGAGGTGAAAACAGGAAAGCAAATGTTGTAAAAACAAGAGCAATCAGAGATGTTTGACCTCTGCGAACGGTAAACATGGACACAGGGAAATCACACATATTCCACATTCAAATCAACTGCCTTTATTTAGTTTAGTGATCCCATGGTTTTATTTCATAATTTGAAAGAACACAAGATTAGACAATATTCTTCCCTTCCTCATCCAAGCTATAGTTGAGAAGCCTGGCTTCTCACAAACTACACTTCCTAAAACTAAAAGCTGCGACTCCATTTCCCACAATGCACTTGTCATTTAAAGTGACATGCTAAGCTATTTCAAAATGAAAATGTTTAACTTTTTTTTTTTTTAATCTGGATCACCACCAAAATATTATGGATTCTTTCTTTGATCAAAATGCATCTTTGTACCAATTTTCATGTTGATCACCTCATTGGTTTTTAGATATCTTGTTAACAGACAGACAGACTAATAAAAGCTTTCCAATGAAATCATGAAGTGGATTTTTTTTTTAAGTCCTCCATCGCTGTCAACA
This sequence comes from Blennius ocellaris, assembly GCF_963422515.1. Taxonomy (NCBI): domain Eukaryota; kingdom Metazoa; phylum Chordata; class Actinopteri; order Blenniiformes; family Blenniidae; genus Blennius; species Blennius ocellaris. Next base: position 17,894,153 of record NC_137665.1, on the reverse strand, counting down.
AGAAGCCCAGCCAACTCCAGAAACAAACCATAGTGTTTCCATCCCCCCCCCCCCCCCCCCCCCCCCCCCCCATTCTTGATGTGCACCTCCCAGCCTCTTCCTCCCAAAGCTCCGACTTAAAATGATTGAGGGTGCTGTGCAATTTCCAGCGGGCTCTCGTGCCCTTCACCTCCAACAATAGCGCCTGCATGGGAATGAAGAATGCGCCAAAGCTGCAGCTGAGCATCTGGCAATCCTGGGGGGAGATAGTGGCACTTTTACAAGATGAAACAGGTGAATGTTTAATAATGCTCTCCTTTTTTTTCCCCTCTCTCTTTCTCACTCTCTCTCTCTCTCTCGCTCTCTCCAGCCTCCTTTACTCAGGAAGACTAATGTTTTCTTTCAAATGCATTAGCATTTTGATAAGCCCAGCTGAAGACCCCCCCCCCCCCCCCCCTCCCTCTCCCTCTCCCTCTCCTGCCGGAGCGATAAGGAGATGCGGTCCGGCTTTATGACAGCGTGGAGTAATTGGAACGCAGCGTGGAAGAAGTCAGTGCTCAGAGAAGAGGAGGAGAGGCAGGGGGGTGGGCCTTTCAGGTGGATAAACTTCGCCTATTCACTGAGGAAATGAAGACACATGAATGAAGGTGTTTCCACAGGCGGCCTTGAGGAAACGGCACGCAAACTTCCTGTTTAAAAAAAAAAAACCCACACAGAAACAATCTATCCCACTAACTGCTTTGATTTTCTTAAATATTTATATATATTATATATTTTATTTGTTTGATTTATTAATATGTTGTTTTGCTTTATAAAGAACGTACAAAGTGATTAACTGTTAGGATGGTTACCAACTTGTGATTTTCTTTTCATTGAGATCAAATTTTTCTGCATTTGTTTACATTTTTCTTTGATTTAACTCCGATCTGAACCGATGCCTGCTTGTAACAAACCATATAAGGTAAAGAAGTGAAATATCAGACATGGAGTTGTTCAGTTTTCTCTGTGAAAAAAAACAACTTTGATATGACTCTGTTGTATTTTGTTTTGTAACTAATGTAATCAATTCAATGTAAACTGTTAATTTCATGTGTTCATACATCATTAAAGTTTTCCTGGAGCTTTTATCCAAAGTGTATGATTTTGTTGATATAGTTTTCCTGAGCCTCCTCCAGTGATCTAAGAACAAAAGGCGTTGACTCCAAGCTTCCTGACGGTGTTTGTGATCTGCAGCTCTGCTGTCGTCTGACATGTTCATTCCTCTGCTGTCTGTTTGCACTTTTCTTGTTTTCTGCCCCGTTCTTTTCTCTCTTTACCGTCGCCAGGCCCAGGAGTCCTAAGTGACAAATGTGACATTTAAAGGTTGGGAAATAGGTGATCCACTAAAAGCTGTGTTTCATCCCACTATGTCACCTGCACAACGCCTTTGTTTGTTAGTTTGTAATACAAACAAACAAACAAACGGCTAAAAAAGGGGGGGGTGGTTATAAAGATGTTTCAAATGCTGTCTGTCCTTCTTTTACTTGAATGTAAAGGAGCATGCCATGAATATGTTGTAATTGGTAATATACACTAAATTAAAGTGAAATAGATTGACTATAACACAAATATGGCATTATAGTTTAAGCATTAACGATCACAAGTCTTTTTTTAATCTTTGAAAGTTAAATCTATATGTTTTTATTGGGGGGGGGGGGGTTTAATAACAAAGACTCCAGATAAATGTGACATGAGCCCAGAGTCCACACGTCACCGCTGATGCGTCTTTCTTATTTCCACCTGAAGATGACACGACGTGACTGATGCGACCTTTGGTCCGAGGCTTTGATGTGTCGTCTCTCCCCGGCTCATGGCTCCATCACCGCGGGTGGATTAAGGTCAGTCCAAATGTTTTGACAGGCTGCAGGCGACATTAAAGTTTGCCACAGTGCTAGCGGGAGACATGCTCGTCACGTATGGCGCGCTCTCACCGGGGCATGAGGAGGTTAAAAAAAAAAAAAACCTGCAGCTCAACACTGATGTGAGACACTCTGTTGAACGAGTTTCCCTCGAAACTCATTCGGGAATGAGATCAATAAAGTGAACGCTGTTCATGCACCGACGTGTCTGGGCAACACTGCACATGCTCTCCACCTGAAAATACGAATATCACACGAGTTCTGGGCATCCATGGTGTGATGATAGTACTTTAACTTTTATTTCTTGGTGTATTTTTTCTTTGAATTTGACCAGGAAGTCATCATTATCATCATCATCATCGTTTCCATTAGTGCCTTTAAATAACTCAAATGTATTACATTTTTTAATAAAACTGAATTAGATTTGTTTATACTGGGTCTGCACATTTTCTTTTCTGGGTTTGATGCTTTACAGGTGACCTAATTGCCATATTTCTTTACTGCATTCAGTCACGGTGAAATCTAAACAACAACAAATCTAAACGAGTCCGACCTGGTTGGTCTAACGTGCTGTAAAAAAATAAAAAATAAAATGTTTAACCAAAAACAGCAACATCAACAAATGGCCCACTCATAAATGTTGCAAATCAGAGACAAGAGAGAGAGCACTGTTATCTGGGGGAGCAAAACTCAAAGCGCGATCACGTCACACATTAACCTGATGCTATTCCATTCATGTCTAATTTCAAGGTTTAAAATGTACAGTTTAATGTGAAACGTCAGAAAGAAAAGCTGCGAATCCTCTCCTGCGTGTCGCTTTCTCTTTAACCGAAGAGCCGAAGGAGTGATGAGTTTGGCGATGTGACACCAACAGCCCTCAGGTGCGGTGTCCTCCCATCAGAAACACGCAGACGCTCCTCCATGCAGCTTGACAGCACGGCCTGACAATGATGACTGAAGATCCTCACCGCCACTTTAATGATCGCACTGATACGTTCCTGCATCCTAAGCAACTGTCCCGTCCACGCACCTCAACATGAAGGAAACCAAAATAACTGCCTCATGAATATTTACCTGCGCCAAGAAAATGACCCCAAAACGACAAAAATCATTGTCAGCGGCGGCGGCGGTGGCAATGATGTGTGCGCGGCATTCGTCACGAGGTGGCGGCGGTGCGAGATGCTGTTTTTCCAGCGCTCGCGAAGCCCCGTGAAGATTAGTCTAATGCCTGTTTACCGATGCAAACCGCGTCTGGATTCAAAAGCCCAGATCTGAGAGCAAATCCATCATCACATGAAAGGTTGCTCCACCTCTGCTGGAGATAGTGATGGCGGCACACGGCTCCCTCTCACTCACACTCACACACTCTGGTTAGCATTCTCTTCAGTGTCCCACCTACTGACACTGCTATTGATTACAGTGGGGGACCTTAATAACCCTGCACAATGAGCAACCACCATAAATGCCCAATTCCTCCATCCCCAAGCCCGAGGTAGACGGTCTGGCCCCGTGGGAGCGGGTCAAAGGCTTATCGAGCTGGAGACGGACATTTTTCAAGGTTTGGCACATGAGATATATTACTTCCAACACCATGTCGATGCACAGTCTCCTGCCAAACGTGGGAAAGACAACGAGGCGCAATACCAACAGCAAGAGTTAAATGTAGCGACGATCAGCTCCTGACTTTACTGTGTCGAATCTGTTTCTGATGCTCACTGTCGATGAGCAGAAGTGGCTCTCAGCTGCACGTCTTCGGCTCCAGATAAGCAAAGTTCAAAGATCAAGGTCACCGGAATCACACAGGTTTCTGACTTATTCATTGCTTCCACAGCAACACACCAGCCTGTAATCACTTTAGGATCAGAGCTGTGGTCGGAGCACAGATTTTACAGAGGGGCCAACAGAACCGACCGAAGTACGAAAGAAAATGCAATTATTACACAAAATCGTCCAACGGAGTAAAACCTGATAACTGAAGTAGAATCATTTAATCGGTGGTCTCCACAGGACAGACTGGTGGTGCAAACGGAACAATGAGATGGAAAAATCCACATTTCGCTTTTTTTTTTTTTTTTTTGTAACATATTGTTGCATATTGCTTTGAACTCCCATATGGTCCAGTGGTTAGGATTCCTGGTTTTCACCCAGGTTCAACTCCCGGTATGGGAATGTGTCTTTCAATCCGTTGTCTCATGAGCCAGAAAGAGCTCAAAGGATGATGGTTGTTAAAGACGGGAGGATGCTTTATTCACCCCACAAAGGGAGGAAAATTACTTGATACAGCATAAAGGTGAAGAAAAAAAATATACCCTCAACCAAAAAAAGATAAACACCCTCCTATGAGACATTTTAATAATTATACAATAAACCTATGATTGACTATGCAAAAATATTTTAAAGCAATACAAGTATTTAACAGTCAATGTAATTATTTAACAGGAAAATACTTTCTGTTTCTAATTGCACACAATAACAGTTTGTTGTGAAAAGATCTACACGTAAATACGCATATATGGTAAGTGGGGGTGTGCATGAAATATGAACTAATATTCCACATTATAAAACAGATTTTGGATGTAGAAATGACTGAACAGTGCAGTGGAGAGTCAGGAAAAGTGGAGAGAATAATAATACTTCACATTATAGCATATTGCATGTTCATCTTGTTCTACTTTGTCCTCCTGATTTCTCGGTGCTGCTCCAGCTCTTGTGCCGTCTGTCATTCTCCTCCCATTGATTAGTATTGACACTATATCTTCTCTCCATTCTCCTGGGCAGCACCATCTACCCACTTTTCCCCCTTGTGTTTGTGTTGGTTCCTTCTTACGGATCGTTGCTACTTTATGGAGATTCATTCTGTTACCAGTGCCTGTGGCCAGATCCTCCACCCCGCCGATCCCACACTCAACGAGTCCTGGAGACACTCGGTTCTCCCAGGAATGAAGGGGGATGATCGGGGTTCCATCCATCGATCTTCTATATTGACCCACGTCAGCAGCCCACCGCAGGGCGAACTCAGTGACTCACACATCCAGCAGGCAACATGGGAGGATGGATGGATGGATGGATGGATGGATGGATGGATGGATGGATGGATGGATGGATGGATGAGACAAAACCAGACTGGCAAAACTCGCCCCACCCAGGGAGAACATGCAAGCCCACAGAGAGCAAAGCCAGGACTCAAACCGCAGGAATACAGAATATGACTTCTTATCTATCGTTCTTCATAGATTCTCAATCAGTTCTTGACGTTTGATTATTTAACCATTGAGTTCATATAAATCGAACAGAGCCGTACTGATGTGTAAAGTCATGTGTCTGGATCAACTACAGCTCCGACAAAGAGGCGTCCTGGTTTGTGTTTGGATTCAGCTCATCAGCATGTGACAAAGGTCTTCATCTGCCGGGCTCAGCTGCTGCTGCTCCTCTGTGGCACGAGCGAGCAGCCACATTTTAATCACTCGCTGGCAGACGACGACAACAACAACAACAACACACACACACACAAAATGGGAGGAAGAAAAAGGTTTCCTCAGAGACAGAGAAAGACGAGAGAAGCCCCTTCAGGCTGGGGGGTGTGGGGTGGTGGGGGGGGGGGGGTCGTTAGAAATGTACTGTGGGATGAAATATTTTAGCTTTCCAGTTTGTCTGCAAACAGCCACATGTGACTTTACAACACCTCTGTAGTGATTCTGCAGCTCTTCCATAGTGACTCTATAGCTCTTGCGTAGTGACTCTTTGCTCCTCTGTAACTCTATAGCTCCTCTGTGGCTATAGCTCCTCCGAAGTGACTCTATAACTCCTCTGTTACACTGTAGCTCCTCTGTAATGACTCTATAGCTCCACTAGTGACTCTATAGCTCTTCTGTAATGACTCTATAGCTCCACTAGTGACTCTATAGCTCTTCTGTAATGACTCTATAGCTCCACTAGTGATTCTATAGCTCTTCTGTACTGACTCTATAGCTCCACTCATGACTCTATAGCTCCCCTGCAATGACTCTATCGCTCCACTAGTGACTATTTAGTTCCTCTGTAATGATTCTATAGCTTCACTAGTGACTCTATAGCTCCCCTGTAATGACTCTATAGCTCCACTAGTGCCTCCATAGCTCCTCTGTTATGACTCTCTTGCTTCTCTGTGACTATAGCTCCTCCGTAGTGAGTCTATAACTTCTCTGTAACACTATAGCTCCTCTGTAATGACTCTATAGCTCCACTCATGACTCTATAGCTCCTCTGTAATGACTCTATAGCTCCACTCATGACTCTATAGCTCCTCTGTAATGACTCTATCTCTCCGCTGTAGTGACTCTGTCGCTCCTATGTAATGACTCTATAGCTCCACTAATGACACTATAGCTTCTCTGTTATGACTCTCTAGCTTTCCAGTAGTGACTCTATAGCTTTCCTGTATTGTAATATTTTTATCTCACATGTTAACCTCAGCATCTTTTCAACATCGCCATCCAGTGGCTGCTGTGTATCAGTGCATCTCGCACCCCCCCCCCCCCCCCCCCCCCCCCAGGAGGAGGTTCAAACTCCCGAGCCCTGGACAATTGAGCGCTGGACGACGGATGAGATGTGTCTATAGAATTATAAAACTGTGTCAGCATGTCTCAGAGGTGTGTTACAATCCCTTTGCTCTGTCACCTCTATGAGCAAACGAGCCCCTGTCTCACAATTAAAACACCTTTAACTATCAAAGTAAGGTCGGCACGGCTCACAGAGTCAAATATAAAGACTATAAAACAGCTTAGACTTCTTTAACGGTTTTTTGCAGCTTCTTGTAGTTTTAGCCATTTTAGCTGCTTTGGTTATGGTCTCTGTTTTTCCTTTCCAGTTTTTCTAGTGGTTTTGGTAGCTGAGATCATTTTTATTTGACCAGTTTTACTTGTTTAAGCAGTTTTAGCCATTTTACCTTTATTTCGTTTTTTGTTTTTTTTACCATTTCATGGGGAAACTAGTGGAACGGACCATTACGATACTTTAAAAGTCCCATTTGTCCCCTTGAGCCGTCAGATAAGTCTTTTTGAATGATATTCTGGTGTATTCGGTGGAATGGAGCCACTGCAGAGGGGCTGAGGAGCCACAACTGCAGATTACTGAGCTCTTCAGAGTTCACGCCTCAACACATCCGAGCCACGAGTAAAGAACCGGACAATGGAGTGCATTTTGAACCAGGAGCATCACCCTGACAGAATATGTCATTTCATAAAGCCTCCGCTCCACCACGACCAACCAAAACCTTCCACACGCTCCCGGTAAGTTGTAAATCCTCTCCCCAGGACTCCCTGTGTGCTGCTCAATTATAGTCTGAACGGTCTGCCAGCGTGCGATAGTTCTTTCGAAACAGCGGTACAATTTCACAAGGCAATCAAAGCGCGGTCTACACGACAGCCGGCTTGTTGCAAGCCAAGCAGCAGATGCTTCTCTCCTGTATTCTGCATATTCACCACATGAAAGATGGCTACGGAGCGCAGCCTCCCTTCTGCTCGCTTCGCACCAGCAGGACTCAATCCCAACACCTCCGGTGGTTCCCACATCTTTCATTTAGCCCCATGAAGTCTCAGAGTATTACTCTTCAAATAAACAAACAGGTGTGCACTTTAAAGTATATAATGCAATAGGAACACAAACATCGTGAGAAACCATAACCCCCCCCCCCTAATGGCAGGACTCAGAGCGCATCAAACAACACAATTCGGCCAATATGTGACTTTTAAATGCCAGGAAATGCAGAACTACAACCAACTCTGTTAATCAATTACCATGATTGAAAAAGACTGACTGAGCCACCATTAATTATGTTTCCATGAAAATTCAATATGACAGATTTGAAAAGAAAACTGCGATTAATTGTGATTATTTCACGGAAAAAAAAGTAGAAGCTGTTTTTAATCCATTAAAATCCAATCAATTGAGAGGCTTAATTGTTTCATACCTGGTAACACAATAATCAAAGAAAGGCAAGTCAACAAAGTGTGAGATAAATGGTGTAGTGTATTCATCACAGATCATTTTTGCAATACCGTGCAGTCCGATAGGAAAATGTTCAAAAAGATCCAACCTGTGAATCTTTTGAAATATTCAACATGACTTCATATTGAATCAAAGTACAAACAAACATGATGTGTTCAACTGAGATTACCAACATTAAAACATTTGTGTGATAACATTCAGATACTTAATTGCAAAACAAATACATTTTAAGCAGAAATTTAAGAGACACTTTTTTTTTTTGCATGCAGGGGAGTAGAAATAACCCCATTTCCAACAAGACAGCTCCACAAATGATAACAAAACAATGTTTTCATTGCACATAAAAGCTGTGTTTTTCAGTGTTTTCCTATTGGGAAATGAAATCTTTCTCATATCTCTGTTACTCATAAACACAGCAATACTTCATCATATGATAACTTGTCACAGAAATCTTCAAAGGAATATAAATACGTTCATTTATCTCCTTTTTTTCCCCCTTTATCCAGCTTGAGGCTGTTCCATTGAACACAAGCCTTTTCCTTATGAAGGGAAAACAAAACCCAGCCAGGCACAGGAAGAACATGCAAACCTGCACACAACGTTTAAAAGTTGAACCACCTTAACATGCAACCCCTGAACTCATCCTCTACACTCTGTTTCACGAAGCTATAAATAAAGTTTTATTGTATCCAGACATCTATTTTTACCACTGCAAGCAGGATAATAAATAAATAAAAAAATAAAAAAATAAAAAAATAAAAAAATAAAAAAATAAAAAAATAAAAAAATAAAAAAATAAAAAAATAAAAAAATAAATAAATAAATAAATAAATAAATAAAACCCTGTGAAAGAGCACCCTGAACCCAGGCGTCCCGGTGAACCAGTGAAGAATGACATCTGCAGACATCTGATAAACACTGCGCGAGTGAGGTGCAAGAGAAGATCTCTGCACATGCAGGAGGATCGAGAAGCATTGCTTTAGTTTAGACGCGATGTTAAACCTCGGCTCAGAAGCGGAAGAAGCCGGTTTCACACAGCACAGAGGGAGGAAGAACAGCAGAGCCACGGCAGGAGTGACATTCGTCACAGATGGAGCTGGAGGACACAGCAACAAAAAAACAACTTCACCAGAAATCCCACAACTCCTCCTCCAGGGCTCCTCCACTCAAACATAACTTCAGCCTTCAGCCTGCCAGCAGGACAGGGAGGAGGAGGAGGAGGAGGAGGAGGAGGAGGAGGAGGAGGAGGAGGAGGAGGAGGAGGAGAGGAGAGGAGAGGAGAGGAGAGGAGAGGAGAGGAGAGGAGAGGAGGATGAGGAGGGAGAGGGTGAGGAAGAGGAAGAGGAGGCAGAAGATGATTAACAGGAGGAGGATGAGGATTAACAGGAGGAAGAGTAGGACAGGAGGAGGAGGATGAAGAGGACCCCCAACCTGACAACACCACTGTCACTCCCCCAGGTCAGGAAGAGGATGAGAGGGATAAAGAGGAGAGAGGGAGTGACAGTAGCAGGGGTGAAAAGAGAGCGAGAGATAGAGGGGGTGGACCGGAGAGAGAGTGGGGTCACAGTAGAAAGAGGGTGGCAACAGTAGAGAGGGGGGGTAACAGGAGAGAGGGGGTAACAGGAGAAATAAGGTGGTAACAGTAGAGAGAGGGGGTAACATGAGACAGGGGGGAAACAGGAGAGAGGGGGTAACAGTAGAGAGAGGGTGGCAATAGGATAAAGTGGGGTAATAGTAGAGAGAGAGTGGTAACAGTCAAGAGAGGGGGTAACAGGAGAAAGAAGGTGGTAACAGTATAGAGAGGGGGTAACAGGAGACAGGGGGTAACAGGAGAGAGGGGGTAACAGGAGAGAGTGGTAACAGTCAAGAGAAGGGGTAACAGTCAAGAGAGGGGGTAACAGTAGAGAGAGGGTGGTAATAGGATAAAGTGGGGTAACAGAAGAGAGAGAGTGGTAACAGTCAAGAGAAGGGGTAACAGGAGAGAGGGGGTAACAGTAGAGAGAGGGTGGTAACAGTAAAAGGGCAGTTACAGGAGATAGAGGGGGGTTACAGTAAAAAGAGAGGGGGTAACAGAACAGAGTGGGGTAACAGTAAAGGGGGGTTTACAGGAGAGAGAGGGCGGTAAGAGGAGAGAGAGGAGAGTAACAGAAGAGGGGGGGGCAATAGCAGGGGGTAACAGTGGGGGGTAAGAGGAACAAGGTAACAGGAGAGAGGGGGTTAACAGGAGGGGGGGGGTAACAAGAGAAAGCGAGGTCTCACTCACCTGGTGAGTCTCCGCTGGACGCTCGTCGCTCAAGATGCTCAGACTCAGTCTCCTCCTGTGAGCAGAGAGCTGCTGATGCTCCAGAACAAAGTGTGAAGTCGAACACAGGAGGCAGCGTTCAGGAAACACTCTCACTCTCTTGGCTTCACAATAAAACGACGCCGCTCAGAGCTGCACACCACTGGAACCTCTGGCCACTCATTATAAAGCACATCAGGAAGCAGGAAGTCACATGTATTTTAAATGTATGTGTTAACTAGAAATTGTTTTTACGTTCACATTTGTTAGTTAGTTTTAAAATCATGTAAATATCTAAAATAATAACCCGTTGAATTTCACCGCACTTTTGTATTTTTGATAAGAGATTGCTGGAGTTGCTTTCTGTTTCTTGCTTCTTTTAAAGGGAAATTAGTAGAAGTTGTGTCTGCTGTTTTACACTCCCATCATACTGTATGTTGTCTGATGAATCCAGATTTTCTTTAAAATCCTCTAATGTTCATAAACACTACTTTTTGGGACAAATGTCTTGAAAAAAATCCAGAGCTGCTATAGCTGGTAACATGTTTTTATTTTATTTTATTAACTCAAGCTCGTCACATCACCCCTGAAGCTCATATATGTGTCTCTGACCCCCTCTAGAGGTAATAAACTGCATTACCAACCCACACTATTAAAACCTGCTGAGGCTGTTACCGTCCACTGGGATTTGTAGAAGTTATTTACACTTTAATGACTCTGCAGCCACTAGAAATTCAGTTTGTCTCACAAGATGAGTTTAAGTAGAACCATTACTTCATAAATAGAAATAAAACTTCATGTTGGTTTTTTGTGAGAGATTATTGGATATGAATGTGGATTTTAATGTGTTATTTGAAAAATAAGGTCTATCATTAGGACTTATTAGATATGTTTTTTATTAGTGAATCATCATAGATGTGATTCAAATAATCTATGATCGCATTGAACATTTTTCAATATTTAAGTAAGAAATTCATCGGCCAAAACAAATTCGAAAGCACAGCAATGCGGACTGATTGTGGAGAAGTTAATTTTGTTTTGGGTTTTTTTTGTTATTTTTTATTAAAGAAAAGACATTTTTAAATACATTACAGTCATTCCAATGTGCTTTTATAGAGAAAATAGAAAAGCCCAACATCTCCACATGAGCAAGCAAGTGTGTTTGCGACTGTGGAAAGGAAAAACTCCCCCAACAGGGAGAAACCTTTGCAGAAACCAGACTCAGAGGTGGCGGCATTCTGCGGACCGGTTGGGGTGAGAGGAGAGAGGAGAGGAGAGGAGAGACAGAGAAATAGACTGGGTGGGGAGATACATACAATACCCTTGTTAGTGCTAGATAAAGTTTTCTTTTTTTTTTTTCCAATATAATACAATAATCACAGTGATCCAAATATTTTCCAACTGCCATGAGATTAAACCAGCCTGAGCCACAACAGAGCCAAAACCAAAATAATCAGAACAATAATAGCAAAGACAAAAACAAAAGGACACAAAACAAAGAACAAAAACAAACAAACAAAAAACAACATGATTTTGATAATTGACAGAACAATAGCAGAAAATAAGAAAAATCAGCAGTAAATCTCATCAATGAGGAGTGGAAGTGTGTGTGTGTGGTTTGTCCTCTGGATGTGAATGGAACTGTTGTGGGGGGGCCCGCAGTACCACCCCAGGCTGTAAGATTCATCATCATTTAATCATACTGTTGTTCATGACTGTTTTTTGTTTAATTGAAATGTAAATGCTTTTTCAATGGACACATTTCTTTCATGGAGCATCTTCCTCCCACTAATTGATGTACATAACTAGCTAACATCCAGACAATAAAATCTTACTTTGGAATTTTCAATATTTTAATTTTCTTTGGATTTTTGCATAGGTAAGATAAAGAATATTTAAAATTCTTGAATAAATAAAACTTCAACACTGGTCGAGTCTCTTCCTGTTTCGACAGAAACGGTGTACGAGTCCTCTTGGGATTACCGAGGTGTCCTTTATTTTCCCAGCTGGAAGTCGGTATAACATTTAAAGGAGACAGAAGCAGTTTTGGACAATAACTAACAAAGCCAATCAATTGTATTCAAAGAGAAAAATGGCCCCAAGGCAATCACACCAGTTTAATCCACAAGTGTGAATACACTTAAGAAATGAATGTGGAGGAGTTCAGACATCCTGAACCAGAGGCGGCGCCAGGGAGGGGGCTTGGGCGTGCTTCAGAAAGTCAAACCCATATATGATGTAGGCTCATGATGTCACGGTTCACACTCAGACTCAGGTGCGGACAGAAACACGGCAACCAGGGATACTCTCAGAGCACTTTATTAAACGACGTGGCAATGAACACAAACCAGAAACACAAACAAGCAGAACTCCAAGAGCCAGAATTACAGACTTCACCCAGAAACAACAAACTACACCCATCCAAACAGAACTCCAGAATAAACAACACATATACACTACGCAGACTAAGGAACCACCCCAAACAAACTAGAAGGACCCAGCGGGAGACTGAGGGAGCACACAGCCTGGTACGAAGCGGAGTGGGATGAATGGTGTGGTCGACACTGGAGACCACAGGAGGTGGCGTGTGCTGCAGCATAAAGGACGGTTGTCAGGGAGTCTTGTGCTGAAGCCGTAGGAATGGGCCAATGAGCAGCGTCACATGCAGGAGCTTGGTGCAGCAGGGTGGGTCCAGAATGTAGGTCATTTTACAGTCTGACGCCGAGTCTTCATCTGATGCCAGCTTTATAGAGAGAGAGGTGCATTGTTGCGCGAAGCCACACCCTGCCGCAGGTGAGTGCACTCAGGTAATCAGCACTGCACTCCTCCACACCTCACACAGCAGGCAGCACACGCCCACCTAGGAAAAAGGAAAGGAGGGAGGGGGAAGGGAACAAATGCTGCCACTAGGCAGAGCCAGAGATGGAGGTCATGACACATGACACAGGGTGAAATATTTCAAGCCTTTACGTCTTGAAATTTCGATGATTATGGCTGACAGATAATGAAAACCCCAAATCCATTAGAATATTGTGGAAGAGTTCAGATTTGGAAAGTCATGGTGTCACACCCTAATCAGCTTATTAACTCAAAAAACCTGCAACGGTTTCCTGAGCCTTTAAATGGTCTCAGTCTGGGTCAGTCATTGGTAAGACTGCTGACTTGACAGACATCCAGAAGACAGTCGTTGACACCACTGAAGCCACTAAAGGTCATTGCAAAAGAAGTCAGTTGTTCACAGAGTGCTGGATTCAATCATGTTCATAGAAGGTTGAGTGGAAGGGAAAAGTGTGGTTGGAAAAGGGACGGCCGCAGCCTTGAGAGGATTGTCAAGCAAAATGCAATCAAGACTTAGAGGAAGCTTCACAAGGAGTGGAGTGAGGCTGGAGTCAGTGCATCAAGAGCCACTACGCACTGACCAATCCCAGACATGGGATACAAATGTGGCATTCCTCATGTCAAGCCACTCCTGAACAAGAGGCATGTAAGAAGCGTCCTACCTGGGCTGTGGAGAAAAAGAACTGGACTGCTGCTCAGCAGTCCAAAGTCCTTTTTTCACACGGAAGTAAATGTTGCATATCATTTGTAAATCAAGGTGCCAGGGTCTGGAGAAAGAGTGGAGAGGCTTAGAATCCCTGTTGCTTGAAGTCTAGTGTGACGTTTCCACAGTTGGTGATGATTTCTGCTGCCATGTCCTCTGCTGGTGTCGCTCCACTGTGTTTTTCTGAAGTCCACAGTCAACGCAGCATCGAGCAGGTAATTTTAGAGCACTTCATGCTTCCTTCTGCTGACAAGCTTTATGTAGAAGCCGACTTCATTTTCCAGCAGGACTTGGAACCTGCCCACACTGCCAAAGGGGCCAAAAGCTGGTTCAATGACCGTGGTGTTACTGTGCTTGATTGGCCAGCAAGTTATGGTTTATTCTACGGTAGTTTAAACCACAGGTGGCATTACTCTAGTGAACCCAGCCTGAGTTCCGACATCAAATATCCAGCCAGTAAAACCTGCTCCCTACACTCTGCCTCGGCCCCCGCTCACCAGACTGCAGCTGCAATCTGCTGGGCTCCGGTGCCGCTCAGCTCTGGACCATGAGACCCAGCCAATCACCTGTTCTTGGACCTCCTCGGCTCCACGGATTCCACCTATCCCAAGCTTCTGTTCCGCCACGCTGCTTGGCACAGACACGCCCAACTACTTTGGCTCAGCAGCTTGACTCCGCTTGTTGTTGGGTAAAAGCTCAATTAAAATCCTAAAATTATTATGATTAAAGATAATTAGAAAGAAAATAATTTGCTAAAAGAGGAAGTAAAATCTCATGCATCTTTAGGCCAGATCTGACAATCCTCTGTGATAAATTCCGCAAACGTATCAGTCAGCTCCATGAGACGTCGGCAAACTTTGTGTCTCTACTTCTGGTAATGCGCCCCATTACAGAAAACACGTGAATGTAGCCTTGTGTTGATCTGCAAACTTGGAAAAACTTGAGAAGGCTGTGTAATCCACAACCATCTACTGGTTAAGAGATGAACATCAGATTCTGAGTGAAATTATATCGGTTCATGATAGTGTTTAATAGTTGCTGATTGTCATACTGTTATCTTAAACTCTTTAGAGCAGCATGAGTGGCCAGATGACATCTGCTGGTTGAATGAGGTGAACTAATACAATTCTCGGACAACTTGTCCACAGACAACTCGTCCACGGACAACTCGTCCACAAAACTGCAACCCTGGACAACTCATCCACGGACAGCATCCTCAGTGGACAATTCGTCCAGAGATGAGATTTCAGAATTTTTGGGAGAAAATAAATCTTGTACAGTGTACTTTTGCATATTATTTTTAATTGATATTCTACATATGTTTCATATAGCTAATATATGTCCATATATATTTAGTATGGCATCATATGGCTTTTTATTCTTGTGAAGAATGGTCTTCTTAGCGCACATGATGCCCCCCCCAAAACCCGAAACTTCGGCACTGCCAGTCATATACCAGTCATATTTTAATCATGTTAATCAAATAATGTCGCTACTGTAGGAGCCCCGCAGCTTGTAAATACGTCGGAAGTCACTCTTACGTGATGCACCTGAACACATCACTCAAACCAGTCAGCAACATAGCAGCGTTATCCTGTTCCAACATCGGGACACTACAATGGTTGCCTGGCAATGCAATGCAATGGTTGCCTGGCAACCATTGCTTAGCAACAGTTGCAAAGCAACGGTTCCCTTGAGAGGAATTTGACTTTCAACATCAAAGCAAGTTGAGAGTGACATCAGAGTGAGGCCACGATGACCTCACTCTTTCATCTTCACACAGCAGTTTACTACCTTTGACAACTACTTCAGTTACACAGAAGCGATTTAACAAGAGAAAGTACCTCATCTTTAATTTAAATTTGTTGGTTATTATGACAATGCAGAAAATGGATCAAGAGAAGATTATTGCTGATTTGCGTCCAGTGATTACGTCACTCTTTGAACGGATGGGCCCTGAACAGTGTGAACTGCTAAAGCAAGGTCAACCCGACTTTAATACCGTCAACTTGTTGGCAGAGGTGTTACTGGGTATCATCGCCAAACTCACAAATTCAGTTTTGGCTACTGTCCAAGACACAGATGTGGTGGAGAACAATGTTTTGCCCAATGTGGGGGAAGCAGTTCCCCAAGCATTTGCTCAGGTACTGCACGGCCCAGACTCTGTTTCAAGTATCGAGTCAGAAAAGCTAAGTAGTCTGATCGCAGATGAGGTCTCAAGAAATGTGAAGTCTGATCTCTCTACTGCTGATAACCCAGTAAGTCTGAGAGTTACGCCTCCAAAAAGACTGAGCCGGATGGTAGCTCTCACCTCAAAGATGATAAAAAATTTAATTGGCAAGAACAAATCTCTGCCCAGCAACATAAGTAAGGGGAAGAAAACAACCCCATCCCCACTTGAGGTGATTTTGACAAACCAGACAGGTGTTAAAGTAAACATTGAGGATGTGCCACAGTCATCGCAGTCAACCACTGAGACCTCACATACGGATGATGATGTGACATGCGTGTCGGCTGAACATTTGCATTATGTGATGAGGAGTGCAGTTGATGAGCTCACGATGCCTTTGGCAGATATCATGACAGAGGCAGCATATGAAGAGTTACAATGTAGTATAGCTGAGAGCACTGAAGATATGGTGAATGAGATATTCTATTCTCTAAAGGAAGTTCAGGGTCTTCAGATGAAACCAGAGAAGAAACATAAAGATCTGGCTGAAATAAGGACAAAGTTGAAGGGGTTTTTCGCTAAGCTGTTTGCGAAAATCAAAATACATGAGGCTGTGGCTGAAATGAAAAGGAGACACTCCAAGGTTTCCCAAAATGACAAGGCAACAGAAAAAATAACGGAGAGCATTGATTCATTGTTACAAAACACACTGGAGGAAGCAGATGACAGGGGAAGCTGCGACTATAATGCACTGAAAGATCTGTGTATGAAAGACTCCTCATCACTTCCTGAAAAGCTCGGGCACTTGTTCAGAAGTGTATCAACAGGTGAAATCCCCACGACGTCAGTGGCGGCAAAGGGAGCTCCTACATCACCTTTACTCAAGGCTGAAATTGCAGCTCATGTGAGGAGGATCATGGGCTGGATGAGATGGTGGTTTAGTGGGCAGAGCAACAAGCATATTGAGCGAGTGATCCTTGCCTTAAAATGTGGTGAATCTCCATTACCAAAGGACCCTGTGGAAGTTCAGCCTGGGTCAACTGTGGATGATGACCCAAATGGTGAAGGTCAAAGAGCCAGAGAAGAAAAATGGCATGAAGTGAAATCATATGTCCTTATATCAGTTGACTCATTGGTGTACAGGACATTGGCGAAAGCTGGTTTACCCCCTTACGCTAGAGTCACTCAGGGCAAAATAGTAAACTGGCTTGTTGAACAGGTGTTAGCAGAAGCTGAGCATATGGAATTCAATATCACTCTCAAAATACTAAAGGACCTTCATAAGGACATCTTGAAAGTACTCATTAAGAAGTATGGAAGTGTACAGGATGTTCTCAACTACATGTTGTTGCAGGATGCCTCTGTTGTTGATTGCATTACATTGTTCTTGGCCAAGCCTAAAAATAAGTGGTGGAACATTGTCTGGAGGTCTTGAATATATTCAGGGTCCCCCAGGAAAGGGGATGGAGCACTCACCATCCCAGGGGCCATATCCTTTTTGTTTTGTTTTGTTTTTTTCATGTGTAAAACATGCTAGTTTTAATGTACGACACACGTTTTTGCACATTTTACTCTATTAAGGTGTGGTTATGAACCACCAGAGGGCCTCCTGGACTGGGGGAACATACTTAAGGACATGGGAGAGGACATTTCCTGACGACCCCCTGGACTGGGGGAACATACTCAAGGACATGGGAGAGGACATTTGCTGTTGGCCTCCTGGACTGGGAGAACATACTTAAGGACATGGGAGAGGACCTCGGATCCAAGAGGAACAATGCGGTTTTCGTCCGAGTCATGGAACACTGAACCAGCTCTATACCCTCCACCAGGTGCTTGAGGGTTCATGGGAGTTCGCCCAACCAGTCCACATGTGTTTTGTGGACCTGGAGAAGGCTTCGACCGCGTCCCTCGAGATGTCTTGTGGGGGGTGCTCCGGGAGTATGGAGTCCGGGGCCCTTTGTTAAGGGCTGTTCGGCCCTTGTATTCCTGGAGCAGGAGTTTGGTTTGCATTGCCGGCAGTAAGTCGGACCTGTTCCCTGTGCACGTTGGCCTCCGGCAGGGGTGTCCTTTATCATCGATTCTGTTCCTCATATAGATGGACAGAATTTCTAGGCACAGCCAGGGGCCGGAGGGGGTCCAGTTTGGGGACCACAGGATCTCATCTCTGCTATTTGCGGATGATGTGCTTCTGTTGGCCCCATCAAGCCTGGACCTTCAGCGTGCACTGACACGGTTCGCAGCCGAGTGTGAAGCAGCTGGGATGAAGATCAGCACCTCTAAATCCGAGGCCATGGTTCTCGACCAGAAAAAGGTGGCTTGCCCCCTCCAGGTCGGTGGAGTGCCCTTGTCACAGGTGGAGGAGTCCGTTGTATCGGTCCGTCGTGGTGAAGAATGAGCTGAGCCAAAAAGCGAAGCTCTCGATTTGCCGGTCGATCTTCATTCCTACCCTCACCTATGGTCATGAGCTATGGGTCATGACCGAAAGAACGAGATTCCGGATACAAGCGGCTGAAATGAGCTTCCCCCGTAGGGTGGCTGGGCGTACCCTTAGAGATAGGGTGAGGAGCTCAGTCACCAGGGAGGAGCTCGGACTACAGCCGCTGCTCCTCCACATCGAGAGGAGCCAGCTGAGGTGGCTCGGGCATCTGTTTCTGTCACGGCTGGGAGCCGGCGCGTGGAGCCTGAACCCAGAAGCAGACCTCAAAGCAGAGAATTGTTTGCAAACGTCAAAGTTTTATTGTGCAGGGAGGGAAAGGGGACCCGGGGAATTTCTGGGGGGCTTCTTGGAACCGGGACGGGACCCGGGGAATCTCTGGGGGGCTTCTTGGAACCGGGACGGGACCCGGGGAATCTCTGGGGGGCCTCTTGGAACCGGGACGGGACCCGGGGAATCTCTGGGGGGCCTCTTGGAACCGGGACGGGACCCGGGGGGAACTTCTTGGAGCCGGGACGGGACCCGGGGGGAACTTCTTGGAGCCGGGACGGGACCCGGGGGGAAACTTCTTGGAACCGGGACGGGACCCGGGGTGAAACTTCTTGGAACCGGGACGGGACCCCGGGAATCTCTGGGGGGCCTCTTGGAACCGGGACGGGACCCGGGGAATCTCTGGGGGGCCTCTTGGAACCGGGACGGGACCCGGGGAATCTCTGGGGGGCCTCTTGGAACCGGGACGGGACCCGGGGGGAACTTCTTGGAGCCGGGACGGGACCCGGGGGGAACTTCTTGGAGCCGGGACGGGACCCGGGGGGAAACTTCTTGGAACCGGGACGGGACCCGGGGGGAAACTTCTTGGAACCGGGACGGGACCCGGGGGGAAACTTCTTGGAACCGGGACGGGACCCGGGGAATCTCTGGGGGGCCTCTTGGAACCGGGACGGGACCCCGGGAATCTCTGGGGGGCCTCTTGGAACCGGGACGGGACCCGGGGAATCTCTGGGGGGCCTCTTGGAACCGGGACGGGACCCGGGGAATCTCTGGGGGGGCCTCTTGGAACCGGGACGGGACCCGGGGAATCTCTGGGGGGGCCTCTTGGAACCGGGACGGGACCCGGGGAATCTCTGGGGGTCCTCTTGGAACCGGGACGGGACCCGGAGAATCTCTGGGGGGCCTCTTGGAACCGGGACGGGACCCGGGGAATCTCTGGGGGGCCTCTTGGAACCGGGACGGGAACCGGGGGGACTTCTTGGAACCGGGACGGGAACCGGGGGGACTTCTTGGAACCGGGACGGGACCCGGGGGGAACTTCTTGGAACCGGGACGGGACCCTGGGGGAACTTCTTGGAACCGGGACGGGACCCGGGGGGAACTTCTTGGAACCGGGACGGGACCCGGGGGGGACTTCTGGGAACCGGGACGGGACCCGGGGGGAACTTCTTGGAACCGGGACGGGACCCGGGGAATCTCTGGGGGGCTTCTTGGAACCGGGACGGGACCCGGGGGGGACTTCTTGGAGCCGGGACGGGACCCGGGGGGAACTTCTTGGAACCGGGACGGGACCCGGGGGGAAACTTCTTGGAACCGGGACGGGACCCGGGGGAAACTTCTTGGAACCGGGACGGGACCCGGGGAATCTCTGGGGGGCTTCTTGGAACCGGGACGGGACCCGGGGGGACTTCTTGGAGCCGGGACGGGACCCGGGGGGAACTTCTGGGAACCGGGACGGGACCCGGGGGGAACTTCTTGGAACCGGGACGGGACCCGGGGGGGGACTTCTGGGAACCGGGAGGGGACCCGGGGGATCTCTGGGGGGCTCTCTGGATCTCTGGCGTCGGAACGGGAACGGGAACCACCCCGGGGAGGACAACACCGACTCACCTGCGGCAGCAGCCAACAGGAGACTAATCACACGGACTGAAGACCAAGACAATCCTCTGGCACCGGACCCACCTCACTGCAGGGCTTAAGAATGCAAGGCAATCAATCAGCTGATTGCCTGCAGGAGTGTCAGAGAGGATCCGGTGCTGGAGCGAGGTGTGTGACTCCTAACAGTTTCGGATTTTTATTTATTATTTATTATTTATTATTATTTTTTATTTTACACTTTATCAAATAAGTGTTTATTACTTAAAGTGGTAATTATTTAACCGTTAAGTCTTAGAGACGTGTGTGTGAGGGGTTAATTGATTAAAGACCTTATTATCACCAGGTATGTTTCATAATGCAGACACACAAGCTCACACGCAATCAACTTGTTCTAAGTTAGCACAACATCATCAAATAAATTGTCTCTTCTTTTGGAGGTCAGACAGGCTTTTCTTTCATGAGGGAATAAAGTGGCATCTGCCATCTGCAGAAAATTAACAAGAATTACAGTTCAGTGCACCGTAGTAACTAACATTCTTCCTCCAATTGATTACTAAAACATCACTGACCTCTATTCTCTCTTTGGACTGAAGGAATACTCGGCCTTGTGATGCATGATCAGCTTGTTGTTGACAAAGTAAAAACTGTCCGAGCGCGTCTCGTATGGGTTGGCGATCATTTCCTCAACTGAGGAGAAGAAAAGAGGACGATCAGGAGTCAGACTGTGAGGACAGAGGCCTTCAGAGAGGACATGACGATACCGGTGTCTGGATCCAGGTCCGGCAAGCAGTAGATGTGTTCGCAGGTGTTCCTGCTGTGAGGGATGCAGAAGCCGATCTCGAAGTCGAAGGTCTTGAGGACGAGGTCTCTGAAGAAATGCCTCTCAATGAGACGGAAGCGGTTGAGTGCCCGACTGCCCACGGTGAACTCTAACCTGAGAGACAGGAAGCTCATCACCTCAGAGGAACCTCGGCCTCGACCATCAAACTGTCCTGTTCTCACGCTTCGCTAAAATCATGAACATCACTCATGATCCGAACTTCTGTCACATTTACAGATCAACTGATTCATGATAGTTTAGTGAAATAAATTTGATTTGTCGCAAATGTAGCAACAGACACTTTGTCTTTAACCTTTTTTTATGTGATTTTGGAAAATGTTAAATTGATTCCATAATGTAATAATGGCTACTTTTTTTTTAACTCTTACGTACTGACACATCTATAAGTGCCAAATAATGATGTTATGAATATACTGTTTTGAGATTCAATCATCATTGCTGGGTTACAAAAGACAAATTAAATGAAGATTTTTTTATCTGAAGTCGAGGTAAGATCATTCATATAGCATGGTTCAGACAGTCATGCATAAAGAAGACGTTTTAAGGCCAGATTAAAAGCATTTTTTTTAATGACAAAAGTATAAGCAGAATTTATTTGAACTGAAACTTTTCCAATAGTTCACTTCTTTATTATAACATGAAATATTCATTGTGCAGCTGGGGGGAAAAAGCTAACTTCAGTCCGATGGTGTCAGGAAATAGGAAACCTGAAGAATATATATGTATATATGTAATACAAGAATAACTGGCACAAAACCCAAAACCTCTGATGAACTTCCATCGTCTGACAGGAGATTACATAGTCATGTGAAAGAACTGGTGGAGGACGTCCAGCTTAATTAACTGTGAAACCCAGAGCGATCAGGAAGACTGAAGAAGAAGCTGAACACAACAGCTGATAAAGGCACGCCAACAATACTTAGGACAGCGTTATGGCTGGCTGGCACGGTGGAGGCAGCATCATGATGTGAGGCTGCACTGCTGCATCATAAATTCAGGTGGAAGCTCAGAAGAGGTTCTCTGGTTCGCAGAGGGACAACAAGTCTAAACATTGGAAGTAAATCTATTCGTTCTTACTACAAGCACAACTTTATGGTTGTAGGTCACGTTTCATTCGCCACCGATTCGATCAAATACAATCAATCAGGCGGCGTCAGACTCACGTCGCTCCGATCTCTCTGAGGGCGAGAAACGCTGGCGAGAAGCAGTACTGGATGAATCTGCTCGTGTCGGGCTCATAGGTGTTTTCAATTTCTGCAGAAAAGAGATGAAAAGAATGGGAATTGTAGCCCAGAGCAAAATGATTACAGGCAACAATCTCTTTCAAAGCACATCACACTGTTGTTACATTCCTGCTCAGCAGTTTTCTTTATGCTCACACTTTGCATTACTTGTTTATATTGCAACTAGATTGGAGGAGAGTGTTAATAAATCAGAGCAAGTGCGTTTAAGTCAGAAATGAGAACCAGTGTTTCTCATAACATGCTGGAAATAGTATGAATAGATAAACGTCAATTTCCGAGCATATCCCCTTTTTTCACACCCTGAGCACTTCAGACATCAGTATGTTGACAAACACGCAAGTACAAAAATGGAAAAAGTACCCGTTGAACAATGTTTCCTGATGTCGAGGATGACGGCTCCACTGCCCAGGTCCCTGATCTTGAATCGAGAGAAGCTAACGTTGTAGATGTTGTCCTCCGGTGAACAAAGGTAATCTGGCACGCGTCCAAAAGTCAACAGGGAAGAGTCAACATCTTCACACGTCGGAAACATTTCATGGAGCTTCGTCATATTTTTGAGGGAAATAAGAAGATAGTATTGTCCTGACGATACAGGCACCTGTCAGGGTTTGGGAATTTAGAAACTGTTGAAGGGAGAACTGAGCTTTTTTTTTAACTTGCACAAAGCCACTCCTGTCACTAAACATTGTAGACACTGTCACCGACAGGCATAATCCAGGTATACAAGCTGAAAACCAGCTCTAGATAATCAAATGAACGCAATAAATCTGCCTCCTTATCGCGCAACTTCTGGAACACTGCCAGGTCTACTGCCTCTACTGCAGACATGATATACCCATCAGATATCAGTGCAGATCATCTCCCAACACTCCCCTTCCCCAAGGTGTCCCCCAGGCCTCAGTTCTTGTCCTCCTATTCATTCTCTACTTGCCCCAGGTCGTCATCACCACTGCAACCACTGCATCCTGACAAACTGCACCACTGGCACCGAGCTAATATGAACCTCCTGACTCTTTAAAGCACGTTCTTTTCCAGTAAACACCTCAATGAAAAAGCAAAAGTAAAAATCAACAAGCACATGTTTTTGTGAAGACTCACCCTCAGTGTAGCTGTTCAGCCACAGGACATGCTGGGGGCTCACCGGTTCTCCAGGTCTCCATGGTGACACCACCTCCCCGGTCTCTGCTTCGCCCAATGCCGAGCCGCCTAAAATCAACGTGTTCCAATCTTCCGTGCCTCCATCGACCGCCATCTCTTCATCTGGCCCCCCACCGCCTGGGATCCCCCCGTCCTCTTCACCACTTCCACACCTCCTCTCCTCCTGATCCTCCATGTGAGCGACCCAGGCTGCTTCTCTCTGGGACGGTCACAACAGACCAGGTTGTTTTTACTTGGAATGCGTCTGATTGCGAGGTGGGGCCGCAGAAAACCGAGGACAATATAATCCAGATTAGTCTCATGGCGTCCAAACTGATTACATCAGGCTGGATTTGGCGATCTAAGTCAATCCCTAATTAAATCTGCTCACAGATGATTCAACCACGTGAACCGACACACGGTTGGGACATTCGCCAGAGGACGTGGTTGGTAGTTAAAAAAACAATTAAATGAAATGTTCAGTCTTTCATTACACCGTCTATCAATCCTCTATCCTGTGGAGGATCGGGGGCAGCTGGACACACACACACACACACACACACACACACACACACACACACACACACACACGGGAGAACATGCAAACTCCACACAGAAAGGCCTGGCCGGTAGTTGAACCCATGACATTCTTACTGTGAGGCTTAGTACATATCCAATATATGATACATCACATTTTTAAAGGTGCAGTATATTCCATTTAAGTAATCCTTATACTGTGCACCTTATTGCAGGAGTGGATGAAAAAACCGTTTGTGTTCCTTCTTCCGTTAAAGCAGGGAGACTGATGAGACTGATGAGAGTGATGACAGTGATGGAGCAGCGACTGGTGATACAAAGTGATCTCGGACTGAGCAGGCTGATCTTTTTTCTGACACGTTAAACATATTGTACTGGATTGAAATGCTTGTTGTTGTTCCTCTTGTATTCAGGGTCCAAGCCCGAGCAGAACTGAGCAAGAATGCAAGGAATTGTTGTTTTACCAACAGCACATCAGAAATTTTATATCTTTGTCACTTGCATGTAATATTATTAGAATTCCCTTCCACTCTCGCATGCATAAAACCTTGTCCTGTGTTTGAAATGAAATAAAGACTCTTTACTTGTCCAGGTTCAGCTTGTTTTCAGGGCTGGCTCAAGAGATTTTCAGCCA
Source organism: Blennius ocellaris (assembly GCF_963422515.1). Taxonomy (NCBI): domain Eukaryota; kingdom Metazoa; phylum Chordata; class Actinopteri; order Blenniiformes; family Blenniidae; genus Blennius; species Blennius ocellaris. The sequence continues at coordinate 17,869,600 of NC_137665.1, read as the reverse complement.
TTGCTTCGCTGTGCTGCTGTCGGTTTAGAGAAATAGAATACTTCTTTCACTCACCATGACATGTGATTCTCTTCTCGGTGGTCTCTGCTCTCTCCTCTCTGTCCGCTCTATAAAATACCCTGCATGGATGTCTGGCTCCAAAAGTCTCTGATCTCTTCGGCTTGGTTTTTCTGGGGTGAATGTTGTTCTTTTAAAATGAAAGTGTAGTAACAGGCAGGACTACAGCATGTTTACCTGGGATTTGTGTTGATATGTCTTTTTTCTTGTCATGTGGCTTTGACTACAGATAAAACATTATGATGACATCAAATTCGATGGCTGTTTATATGAACGGACGCTGACTAATTAATGCACAAACTTTTCAAGCATCTCCTCGTTCTCGAGGTCTTTGTTTTGTTTTATTGGATGTGAACTTTGTTCTGAGGTCTTTTCTTTAAACTTAACTTTTAAATGTAAAATGAAATCACGCAGTGATTTTTACCTACATACAGAGCTGGTCTAATTTGACCCTGTGTCCTAATTTTATAGATATTTATAGATTTTTTGTTCATGAAGTGTGTTTTTAACTGCTTGGACAGTCTCAATGCACTTTTTCACTTTGTTCATCACATGAAACCTGAAATCTACTGGTAGTGTTTGTGACTGCATGTAACAGAGCATTAAAAACACAGTGAAGAGCTGAAAATGTCTCATTTTTATTGGTCACTCTTGGAGGGGGAAAAAAAAAACTAAAAGCTTAAATAATTTTAAAAATAGCTTCTTCATGTTATGTTGTGTAGGAGCAGAATGTAAATTATTTTAAATGTTTTTCATTCATTAGATATGTAACAATCATCAAGTTAGACGTCTCTTCATGTTAAAAGATTCTCTCATTTGTCTGCATGTTACTCAACACCTCAAGCAATCCAGTTTTCTTTACAGGAGCTTAAAAGTGAAATGAAGTAAATTAAATCTAAAGTTTTGATGAAGCTCCCCTCACACCGCGCACGACGACATGGCGTCGTTTAATCCAGTTAAATGAAGAATTTTAAAACAGGAAACGCTCTGTCAGCGTTTCGCCGTGTCAATAAAGCAGAATAATGACACTACAGACCAGAGCTCCTGCCCTGGAGGCTCAATATGCTGCTTCACATCCTGCTACTCCCTCTGTTTGTCTTTGGTCCACTCTGGCAGATCCAAATCTTCCTCCTCCCCTTCTTCATCCTCCTCTTCCTCCAGTGTGCAGCCCCTCATCTGCCCCAAGAGACAGAGCCGGCCCTCGGAAGTCACCGCCACCGGCTGGATGATCTGCTCACTAAGGAACAACGCCACAGGTCGTTACCGTCGTCTGGTCGCCCACGGAACTCGACGGGAGGATCGTTGACAAAACCTGCAAACGGGTTTTAGCCGCTCTCACCGGGACAGGCGGTTGATCATGCAGATGAGGCGGCGGGCCTCCTCCTCCTTTTCCTCCTCCGTCAGGCCCTCCATGGGGTCGGGTTGCTCCTCCTCCACGCGGCCCGTCACCAGGTTGATGCGGGCTCTGGCCTCTCGGTACTCCTCCGTGTCCGAGTCGGAGTCGCTGGAGTAGCGGCAGGACGGGCGGCCGTCGCCCGAGTTCCTGCGGCCGTTCAGGAGACCGCGGGCCGCCAGCAGCCCCGCCGCGTTCCCATAGCCCGTGTACTTGACGAAGCGGCTGACTGAAGGGACACAACAGGCTCGGGTCAAAGGTCAAGAAGTGAAAGTGTCCTGCTGTGTTGACGTGGAGTCAGAGAGTCTGAAGAGTGAAGGAGTGACTGTTTAAACTCTGCTGCGACGTCGTCTGGCCTCAAGATTAGACACAAGTTTAAACTCTCCTCTGGTTTAATTCCAACCTTTAGACTCTTTATTTTATTGTTCGATAGTATTAAAAGGTTTTACTTGACATTCACTCTGTCATTCCTGCAGCCAGTCAGTCTCATTCGGATTCATTGGTTGTTTTCAGATGAAACACGTGGGTTTGTACCGTTCTCCTTGCAGAGCACAAACAGCAGCTCGGCGGCGCAGTGCTTCACGTCAGTGTCCACGTGGGTCATGAGGCGGACCAGCTGACCGCGCAGGGAGTCGTCCTGCTCCGGCCGCACGCCGACGTCCCTCAGCGGAGGCAAGACCTGCCACACACGGTCAGACGGTTCACCGGTCAGAGCAAAGGTGAAAGGGTTATTTCATCCACGGCGCGACCCCGTGGCTGACTCTGAACCTACGGCGTCAACCTGCCGCAAAATGATGCAAACCTCGAGTTCTTGTTTAACTTTTATTTGACCAAGTGAGCTGTTGTCTGCTCTTCCTTGATTGTGGGTTAACATTCGGAAGTTGGAGGTTTTTACCTTCTGCCGTAGGTAGTGACGAGTCTCCCGGTGAACCCGAGAGCTCTCCGTCAGTAGATTCAGGACCGGGGTGAGTTTCTCCTTCAGTTTCTGACCCTGGAAACATGAAACGGTCAGTTTGCTCCGCAGCGGCTTTGACCAGCAGCAGCGTGTCGCGCGTGTGTCGCGAGGAGGGTTTGACTCGTGTGCAAAAAAACCTCACCGACTCCAGCGGGTTCCGATTAGGCACATCACACGCATTACACCAATAAATACACACTAGAACACACACGCTACCCTTTAGCTGCACGCACACAGTGAAACACCTCACCTCAACACGTGTGTTCAACATTTAAGAAAAGCTGTGCACTTCATGTTACACACTACAACTCATGTTATACACAGGCCAAGGTGCACACTTGCCCTGTTCAGGCGTCTCTCCATGAACAGCAGCAACATGTGGACACAGTCCATGCTGACTCCTTCACATCTGTGTGTGGCCTGCTCCACGGGGACCGAGAGCAGGACATCCAGACACGCCAGAGGCATGATGGACAGGATGTTCACCGTGTGTCTGTGGAGGGAAGTGAGAGCACGCCACCGTCAGACGACACACACTCTTCTAGTAACACTGCTGGGAAAAAGGAAGTGAGCCATTAAAGGGACAGGAAGTGGGGATGTCTAATCCAGGTGTATATGTGTGTTCTCCTGCAAGTCACGGAAATCGTTGTGTCGGTTTTATACTTATGACGGAAAATCTCAACTTGATCGTGCAGTTCTATGATTTTTTTTTTTTTTACTAGATCAGTATCCTTCTCGTGAGTCTGTAACCTCATGTCTTCAATATGTTATGTCTGAACAGAAGTCTGACCCTCGCAGCTCCTCCAGTGTGTCTTCTTCGTCACATGACAGCAGCAGGCAGTGGCGCAGTACAGCGGCGAGGTGGCGATACAGAGCAGCCTCCTCCTGAAAACGATTTTTTAAAAAGACACGGGGAGGTCACTGGGAGTATCAAAAGTCAGGGTCTCTAACCACAAACAAATAAAAGCAGATGCGTCAGTGTAGCTGCCATCTTGGATGAGGACCTTCTTCTCCTCCAGTTCATTGACTTCTACAGATGGAGAAGTATGAACAATGGTGTTGGGGCAAGTTTCCTTTTTCGTGACACCTAAATGAACAAACGGTGAAATACTTGGATTTCTGAGGTCCTACCTCATCTGGCTCCTGCCTGTGGGACACGTGGGCGATGTTGAAGAGTGTCTTGAGGATCTCGATGACCTCCTGGAGCACCTCCTTGGTGAGGGGAGGAGCTGGGTGGTCCGCGAGCACCTGGTACTCCTCCCCACACCTGACGGCCAGGCACTGCTCCAGGGCTTTGGTCAGCACGGACATGCCGCGAGCCTGAGGATCGAGCAGCGACACCACAGCGTGTCCGTCAATAGAGGTCAGTGGCAAGATGCAAAAACCTCCAGCAAGCTACACATCCAGACATCACCAGTGCTGTAGACGACCTTGTACACAAAAGGTCGTGAGGACCTAGGATTTTAAGACTTTTGTGCACTACTAACTCTTATTGATGCATTTGATAAACTGAATCCCTTTTTTTTTAAACATTAGCACTTGTCCTTCGCAAAACACAACAACAAAAAGCCACAACACAACAACACAAAGCAATAACACAGCAACAACAATAAACAATAATGCAACAACAAAAAAGCAACAAGACAATATCAAAAAGAAACAATACAGCAACAAAATGCTACAACACAACAGCAAAAAGCATCAACAAAACATACAATTGTATTGGTTGGTTCATCTGGGCCACCATAGTTTAGACACTTTTATACGTAGTGATTCCCGCAGGAGTCAATGTTTTTAAATGTGTTTTCTCTATGATTAAAGAGCCTTGAAAAATTATTTTCTTTCCACAAAAAAAAAAGCTGATGATAAATGTCACATGAGATTAAGAATATAAAGGTTTCACTGCATGTTTATTCCTTGAGCTGCACAGTGTTCATACTGATCCCAGTAGAAACAATAGAAAGTGGAGCCGCTCTGCTGTACCTGATGCAGCTGCAGCCTGAGCTCAGGCCTCAGGGCTGTCAGCAGGAAGAGGAGCCTGAGCTTGAAGAACTGTCCACTAGGGGGCGTCCTAGTCCAGACCCACAGCTTCAGACTCTCCCACAGAGCCTGCAGGAACCTTCCATGGAAACAAGAAGACAGTCAGGCCAGAGGTTGCTAAGCAGCTGGGCGGCAGGTCCAGCTTCCTCTGCTGGTGTGTGACAGGGAGCATTTCATGTTTGAGAATAAATCAATATTGAAGTGAAATACAAGCGATTTAATCCAAATGCGAGTATCAGCAAAGTTCTGGAGTATTCTACACAGCATTTTCACAATTTGTTTTTTTTTCCTCTCTCTTAAGAACCTGTAATTTTGCACTTATTGACAGGATAGATTATATCTCTATATAATAAAATTAATATTTACTGAACTGAAGAAGCAGACCGGTTCAGCCTGATATTAATGTTCACAGTGGGAAATGAAGAAGTCAAATGAATAATTTTTACAGTTTAATAACTACATTAACCTTTTAGGAAGCAAGTGATTTTCTGTGATTCTAAATTATACATTTCTGTGATTATAAATACCCAAATGCCAAAGCTAGAGTGTTTGATGTACAATGTGTTGTGATATTCTTATTTGGTGGATTGTAATGAACAGAAGGAGCACAAGAAGCTCTACGTTGAGGGAGGAACGCTACATTACTGATTTGCCTTTTGGACATTGCATTTTACTTTAGAGGTTCTGTTTTAATCATAAAATGGACATAAGCTCGATGTTTGCAGAGAAAGCAAACCTCCAAGCAGTGTGAAGAGACAGTTTTCTTGTTAACCTGCCAGACATTGTGAGGAGGGTCACCTGAGCGAGCTGACTCTCTCCTGGGCCTGTGGACTGTTGTAGACGACGTTGCACAACACCTTGACGGCCTCTTTCCTGCACGCCTCCCCGTCCTCCTCCTTCTCCTCCTCATCACTGTCACACTCCTTCCACGTGTCTCTCGTCCCACACGGAAGAGCCACATGTCCTGCAGACCCGTTGACGGAGGCTGCGGCAGCGTCCGGCCTCGGCGACGCGGCCCCCGCGGGTTCTCCGGACGCCAGACGTCCTCCCGGCTGATCCCCGCGGGGTTCGCCGCCCTGCTGGTCACGGTCCTGCTGCAGGGCGATGCCTCCCAGACGGGCCAAGGTGTAGAGAGCCTGGTCGGCGACCAGGGGCCCCAGGGCCCGGCGGTCCCGGGACAGGATCCGCAGCGTGTGCAGGCAAGACCGTAAGACCGCCGGCTGCAGGGGGCGGCTGATGAAGGACAGGAGGGCGGCAGCGAGGTGCTGGAGGACACAGAGGACACAGAGGACATAGAGGACATAGAGGACACAGGAAACGTCTGTCACTGTGTGATCAGACAACAAAAACTGTTCAGGAAATACAAAACTGCTTCCCTTCAGTCCTTTATGAGGACACTGAGGATGAATCAGCTTTAACACGGTGATCTTCATCTTCTGGGTGAAGTGAGGAACACTCCTCTTCCTCCAGTTCAGTCTCAGGCTCGGTCTCTCTGGGGGCAGTTTGCTCTGCATTTAGTACTTTTCTTTAGAAATACTCAAACATTCTCTTTTGCCGAATGTATGGTTTCATTTTTTTTTTTTTCTAATTTAACCACAAGCCCCATGGAGATGGAAAGATCTCTTTCTCTTTTTTCTTTCTTTTTAAAATGTTTTCATGATTTTCTCCTTTTCTTTTATTCCTTTCCCATTTCCTGTTATCCTTTTCCTTTTTTTGCTCTTTTTTCTTTTTTCATGTGCCAACTTTAAGACGGTAGCAGGTTACAATTACATTTCACAAACATTAAAACATTTTTTTTTTTTAAAGAAAATCTACATTATGAACTATGCAGCCATAATTTCAGAAGGCCTTCACATCATAAACTGCCTAAGAAGGAAAGTGGTTATAGACTCCAACAGAATCTGCCTCCATACCTTTTCCAAATGTTTTTAAAATTCAGAATCAGTTCTGCGATGACTGAATGAATTCATGAAAATGTGGCGTTTCCATTGGTTTCCAGGTGAGATGCATCTAAATTGAGTGGATCTTTACCCAGGACACTGTGCTGATTAGTTGCAGGTGATCTAATCGTCAATACCAGCTGTGCATTCAGCCCGACTCTGATCAGAAGTACAGGTGGATCAAATAATACCTGAAACATGCAGACATCTGAGCCTCACTGCTTCTAAATCATCACAAAATGCTGCTTTTCTGAGGAAATGAGGATGAAATTCCACATTTGATCATTGATGTATAGTTTTTTTTTAAAGCAGCATCAAAACAGATATTCTGTTCAGGTGAAAGTGTTTTTCTTTTCTTGTATTTAATTTTCTGAGCACCGATTATGAAAGATTCTTCAGTCAGGATAAATTATGTTGAGAAACGTTTGAGAAATCTGTCTCATGTATTGTTTTATTTCATCACCTAATGTTATATAAGTGTAGAGGAGGAATTCTGTGAATTTAAACTATAAGGTCATTTTGAGTGACTGTTGAGAATCGCTGTGTTTTGTTCTTCTTTATGAACCTGGTTGGTGACGCAGGTCGTCCTGACGTCTCTGGCCTACCTGTCGAAGAAGAAGATCCGGTTTGTCGTCATCTGAGTCGGCTTCAGAGTCGGAGTCCGACGTGTGGTACCTCACTTTGTTCTTCCTGAACTGATCAACCAAAAGAAATTAAAAAAAATAATAATTTAAAACACAAAACTGAGCATAAAGTGCTGCAAGTAACACGTCTCGGACACGTGACACACACTGATCAGGAGTTCAGGAGGAACCTGCACACGTTGAAGTCAAACCGCTTCGACCAAAACAAGGAAAAACATTTTGTAACCAGAGAAAACTAAAAGTATTGAAGAAGGAAAACCACCACCTGGTATATATTGACACATTAACCTCTTTCTGAAGTCTGTTTCCACAACAACGGAGCTCAGGGTCGCTGTAAAACACAACTTTTCTAAGTTTCTGCCACTCCATCTTCGTGCTGACAGAGAAAATCGCAACTTTTTTGAAAACACTGCCGTTGCGTGTGAGTGTCAGGGGTGTAGAATATTTCTTCTGGTGGATGAACGCCTGCCCAGACAGAGATTCTCATATCATGTACTGGTAAGGTGAATAAACCCATCATCAAGCAACTACACACAAGTATGGCAGCAATATAGTTTTACAGCATTTCATCAAACAGAAGGAGCATTAGTGAGCCAGATCCAGCAACATACAGTAACTGAGTGAATGAAACGACGAATGAGTGGATCATCCTTTCATTTCCAGTGAAGACAGTGAGCCCACGGTGGATCTGAAGTGTGTGTGTGTTTGTGTAGTTTGAGCACAGTCTGGAAGGTGAAGGTGAACAGAACACACTCCACACACTGAGTCATGAAGTATCCAAGCAGCTTTGGACTGGTTAGTCATGTGATTATCACACACACACACACACACACACACACTCACACACACACACACACACACATCAGATTAGTGTAATACAGAGGGAGCTCCCCGTCAGCACATCTTCTGTCTCCACAAACCTCATCCAGTCGCTCTTGCTTGCAGTCGGTTCGTCCAACAACACAAGAGGAAGAAGCAGAACAAAGAGACGCAGGGTTAAATGAAGGCGGGAAATTATCAGTAAGACACTGACGTTAAACGTTTAAGGGACACGGCTAGTTTTATTTTTCATGTAGATGGTTTGTTACACATTGCAAACTCTAAATTCGACCCACATTATGCAGCTTTTTCCAGAAACGGCATAATCCAGATGGTCATTTCATTGTCTGAAGTGTATTTTCTTCTTGCTCATGATTAAAAAAAACAAAAAACAACTACTGACCTTTTTTTTCTCCTGTGCCTCTGAGTTGAAGAAGAAACACTCTGCATACTGTAGAGAAACAAAAAGCTTTTTCAGGTACTGGCAGCGGCACCAAAAAGAATGAAAACATTTTGAAATTATGTTTTTTTGTTTGCATGAGAACTTCATCACACCGCTAAAATGTTATGGGACTGACACGAGCACCGTGGAGGGAGCATCACACGTGAGCTGCTGCCATCATGAAGCAAAATTCAGAATGTTTTCACTATTTTGTACAATATAGAGTGTTAGACTACCAGAATCCACCATAGGTTCAAACCCTCACTAGATCCAGGCTTTTCATTTACACTCCTTTATCTAACATGCAAAATCCACACCAAAAGAAAATAAACATCTTAAACTATGAATAAAAATATCATCCATTCTTACGACTCGTGTTTAATCTTCTTCAAGGTCTCCATAAACTACAGTTTCAGTATTATAAAGCAAAAATATATATTTAGCTTTGACCCTTGAAGGCCAAACAACCATCCATGATCACATTCAGCCTTGTTTTGTTTCTCTAATTCATTGTTATACATTTAAAAAAAGAAGTACACTGCAAATTATTTGTCACTTGCTAAAATATAACATGTAATTTTTAGACATGATTCATTCAAGTTTTCAGTCCCTGATTTTACAGTATAATCTTGAATCTAAATTTAAAAATCATATTTCAAGATGTCTTATTATGTAACATTAACTTGCTGCATAAACAGATAATTTCACTAATTTTAAGTCAATTTTTTACATTTTGTGTTTTTTATCTTATATTTGGTCCACCCTTTTTTTTTTAGCAGGGCACAGAATGCATGAACATTCTCATAAAAACATATTGTTTACAGGTACAGTGTGTTGATTAGGACGACGCCACAGCATTTTCAAAAACATAATAGATAAATGTAGCCAATTTGAGATGCTTTTATTTTAAATGTAAGTTATGACATTTGTCATTTAGATTAATTTTACACATTCTATTTTTTAATTTTTTTATATAGTCAAACTGAAAAAAAGAAAAAATATATCTATAAATACATATTCAGATATTAGTGTGTTAAATTAGGTGAAATGCATTGAATAATGTTGAATTCTCCATTTTCATATATTTTTATATGAGCCGCTCAGCCCTCGCCTGCTCTCCGCCAAGCTGATGAAATGGTTTGAAGAAAGTAGCAGTGCACTCAAAAAAAAAAAAAAAAAAAAAAAAACCCATCAAGCTCAATTCTCACTGCTTTCATTCAGCAAACCGTATCTATCCGGATTGCCTCGCTGTTTCCATGGTTACAAAGAGAATATTTCAAGCGGCGGCCTGATGCAGTAGTCATAGCAACCGTCAGTGACCTGGGTGTTGTATCGGTCCAGCAGGAGCTGGACGGCGTCCTGGTCTCCCTGGACCACGCTCTGGATGATCCGCTCCATTTCCAAAACCATGTCTGGAAAAAGAAAAGCGCGCCGTCGCCGCAAAAAGCATTCGTCAGTTGTATTGAGGAGGTGAGACGCGTGTGACATGTGAAGTCATTTGTCACAGTAAAGTAGCTCGTTTTTATAAACTAAATATATTTTTCTAAACAATCAAATTAAATAAATGGCAAATATGAGAATAAATGACTCAAAACAAAACGAGCTGCATTTAACTGGTCGCCCACAAAACTCCTCAACAGAAAGCCAGAGCCGGGACTCACCTGTAAGTGGAGAGAAATAATGTGGATTGTCTCTGACGGCGTCTCCCGTTGCCACAGCCCTTATGTAATCTCATTTCTCTCCTTCCTCCCTCCCTCTCTACACCCTGGATTTAATCTGTCCATCAGCAGGAGGTCAGTCAGTACAGGGGATGGTTTGTGTGATGGTACGCAGGGTAACACACATTCTTCCTTGTGGATGTTAAAGGATGACGGAGAAACAATTCTAATGTTGATTAAACGTTTTTTCTTTACTCTGGCACCAGGAGGGAAAGTTGGGAAAGTTGTTTCGTACCACCGACCTGAGTCCTGTTGGAGAGGGCCACTTTAAAACATATTATTTCCATTATTGTTCGGAATTCATACCATTATTTCCTTTTTTTTTTTCTTTGTCTGCACATTTTTGAAAAACAACTGTTATTTTATTATCGCATTCAGATCTTTTTATTCAGTAAATGACAATGAAATGAGATCGAAGCAAACTGAAGAGATTACAGTTATTTTTTATTATTATTATTTTATTCATTTTAAATGAGTGAGAAGCCTGAATGAATCAGTATCTTTGGATTTAGATCAGTGGTGTCAAACACATTTTAGTCCAGGTGCCACATACAGTACGTCCCAATATCAACTGGAGCAGGCCCGACTGGTGACATAATAACTTTTCAATTTAAACTTTAAAGTGGTTCTTTGTTGTGGTGCCGAGAAAATGAGACGGAGATGTCAATATTTTCACAAAACCAAAGAATTACGACATAAAGTACTCCTACAATCTCAACATAAAGATGATTTTAATGAAAACTTCTGGTGCAAAATACAGTCAAATAACCCAATAACCTCTCCTATTGCTGTTGCATTATGGATACTTTTTAGAAATGGACACCTCTGCTTTAGAGACATGTTTTCTCATTGAACTGAATTTTCCACTTAGGCAGACTTTCAATATAATGTAATATATGAATAATACACAACGTCTTCTTTGTTTCGGGGGGGAATAAAAACATGGCCACTTCATAAACCACCACGACTCCAAACAACAAAGCATTGACTCGCTCACATGAGGAGAAAAGAAGAGACTGGGTCACGGTGTTATTCATCCATCACGTTGTCATTTGAACAGGTTTATTTCATTATGTCAAATACGGGAATTTCATGTACAGAAGAGCAACTGGAAACTAGAGAATGAAGGAACTGTACAATATTTACACATCAAAACAAGTTTTGCTCTGCAAGAATATCCTCAGAGAGGTCAAATGATAGCAAATATCAATCAACAACAAACAGATAAAAATGACAAACATTAAATACTGACATGTATACTTTTGGATCGCACTGCTCGCGCCTCCTTTAAGAAAGCGCCGCCTTGGTTTTTTTTTGTTTAGTTTTTTTCATTCGTCATCGTCGAAGGCATCAAAGCCTCTCTGTCATCGTCTTTTAAAGAACTAACAAAAAGAACATGTTTTAAATACTTTCCCACCCCCCCCCCCTCCCTCCCTCCCCCCCCAGTGTAAAGAAGAGACTATCACATAGTCCTTTATAATCTCACGTTGATCCGCTTCCACATCCAACACAGCGAGAACTGCAGCTGGGCCATTTCATGTATACCCTTTAAAACCTTCTTTTTTTTTCTTTTTTTTCTTCAAAAATAACAAGAAACAAAGCCATCTTAGGATGGTCCTTTTTAAAAATGTCCTTGTATAAATTATAAACAATAGTTATCAATACATACTTATAAACTGTTGGGAGTCAGTTTTTTTTTTTTTTTCTGGTGCGCCTCATCTTTTCACCACATTCACATGATTTCTCCGCCGTTCGTTACAATTCTTGAAATCAAGAGGTACTGTTGAGATGGATTCAACAATGGAACTAATACTTCGGGAGTTACCAGACCGGCAGAGGTTTTTCCCGGCCGGGGTCGGGCTCCTCGGGTCGGTCCAGGTTCACAAGTCAGACGGTTTCCTCTGGAGATCCGGTCCGGTCCGGTCCGATCCGGTCCGGTCCGGCTCAGTCCGGTCCCCCTCAGGCCTTGGCGCTCAGGCTGAGCAGCTCCATGAAGGAGTTGAAGAGGCTCTCCAGCCAGCCGTGGTTGGCCATGCACTGCTGCACCACCTCCTCCTGCCCGGGGTCCTCGGCCGCCTGCTCGATGTTGTCCGTCTGAGAGACGAGACACAGAACCATCAGACACCGGGGACCCAGGAAACCAGGTCTGAACTGGTCTGAAGCGCCCAGTGGCGTTTGGAGACGTAAAATACAATACAAGCGCTGGTCCCGTGAGAAGGTTGAGAACTGGGGATAGCCGATTAAAACTATTTAAAGTAAAATTTGAAAAAGTCAACATTGGGAATCAAACCTGGTCTTACTGATTTGAAGACAAATTCTACCCAGTGAACCACCACTAAACTTTTATCGGTGTGAGATTTCTTCAACGGTCTCCACTGAAGTAAGGGCTTCAGACACCTACTCCAGTAAATAATCAACCTCATTCATTTTGATTCCGAACTGTTTGTTCGCTCTCGCTGCTAACAGGCTGGTGTCTGTGACGACTCGCTCCGGTTCTGTGAAGCAGTGCCTCAATCAGCGCCAGCCAATCAGCTCTGAGCATCTGAATGACGTTGTTAGTGGGGGCTTTGGGCTTCAAGCCCAATGAGGCATCAAAATTACCCAATCTGAATGATTGGAGCCATGTAAACATCGGTGTTAATCAGGAAAAACAGCCTGAAGCAGCAAGAGGAGACGAAGAACCAGGAAGTAGAGTCCTCACAGAACCAGGAAGTAGAGTCCTCACAGAACCAGGAAGTAGAGTCCTCACAGAACCAGGAAGTAGAGTCCTCACAGTAGAGTCCCAGCCCTCCCACAGCCACCAGAGCCCCCAAAGCCCTCTGTTCTAACTCTTTTGATACAGACAGCAGGGTTTGATTTTAAATCAAAAAAGCTCATTGACAGGATCCAAGAAATTAAAAAGATATCCAGGCTGTAATTGATTTATTTTTCATTGTGTTAATTTTCTATTTATTTTCCTCATGTGTCTATAAATATATTATTGCCTTATTGCGTTTCATACTTTGTAAATATTCTTGTTCAATTTTTTTATTTATTTAAATGACACTTTTTGATTATAGTTGCAAGGTTTTCCTGTTCATAGTTGAATATGTTCGGCAGGGTTTTCCATTTGTTAGTTTTTAGGGCCTCTTACCTCTTTCTTGCAGTGCAGAAACGTGTGGTACTTGTAGTGGTGCAGAGAATGATACAGACTGTATACCCGACAAGTCTCAATCGAAAGCTTCATGTCCTGGAAAGAAAACAGATTCAAGATCAGATCACAAACATTTGAATGGAGAAACAAAACACTTAATGAAGAAAAGTTACAACAATGAAGCCGCAAACATTTCTGTTGCAGCCGAACAAAGTCCAACTATTTTAAGGTTTTCCAACAGTACTAATCGTCTCCACACCTGGAACGACATCCCAGAAAAGAAGAAAGAGTGTCCTCTCTCTCCCTGGCTTGTTCCAGGTTTTAAAAAGTGTGTTGCTCCAACCAGCCAATCAGAAATCAAACCCTATATAGTGTCATCGGGGGTTTAGCCAATCACAATCAAGGTAGGCTCCTCCCCTTTGACTCCTCCCAAAATTTGGCAGCTCTGTTCTGGCACATGGCACCACGAGAGGAAGTACTTCCTCCTCTTCCCATAAATGGACATGTGTGGGCGGAGCCAGTCCAGCTCACACAGACACAGCAGATTCTGAACGTCGCTCCTGTGAGCCAACATTCAAATGGAGGGAAATCAAGGAAAAGCTGGATTTGGAGCAATAAACTTTAAATATAAGACCATGTGAAAGTGCTTCAATGCTGTAGAATATGACTCCTGGAGGGTTTTTAAGGTACACATTTCACTTAGGTTTCATATTCCTACATTTCTGTATGTCTATCTATTTATGCAAATTTTGAAAGTTTTTTTAAACTACATTGATCTTGAACATCTTGGGCCTGAGGACGGTCAGAACCGCCCTCCTCAACCTGAAGGACATTTTTAACAAACGATGCAGGTTAACAGCCAGGAAAAGTTTGAGACTGTTGAGCCACCGACTGTTCCCTCTGCCACCAGCAGGGTGGCGTTACTGCTGCCTGAAGGCAAACGCAGTGAGGATGAGGAGGAGCTTCCTCCCTCTGGCTGTTCGTCGGCTGAACCTAGATAAAATAGACTCAACAATCTGCTTTGTATGTATATTCTTTTGCATTTTATGACATTTACCTTGCATATTTTTATTATTATTATTATTATTATTATTATTATTATTATTATTATTAATACTGTAGCTGTAGATTAATTTCTGTTCTTTCACACTGCAGCCCAAGCGAAACGTTTTGTCCTCTGCACTGTGTGCGTGTGTGTGTGTGTGTGTGTGTGTGTGTGTGTGTGTGTGTGTGTGTGTGTGTGTGTGTGTGTGTGTGTGTGTGTGTGTGTGTGTGTGTGTGTGTGTGTGTGTGTGTGTGTGTGTGAGCACTGTGCATGCACAGCTCTCACTGCTGATTGGCCGATAATCCCTCTATCCAGAGTTTTCACTTGTCTTTGCAGCTTGTAGGCAGATATTACTTTAACTCACCTTGACAAGCAGAAAAAACAGATTTATCTGAGAGAGCGACCCTGGCCGCCGCCGCCGCCGTCTCACCTGCTGCTTGGGGATGCTCCTCTTGACCCGGTTGAGGGTTTTGCGGTTGTAGCTTTCGCCACCAAAGTGAACTTTGACCGTTCCACATTCCAGAGGATCGGCAGTCATTTTGGGGAACACGTGCAACGCCTCCTGGAGAATAAAGTCCCAGACATGAAACTTTGAGTCGAGCCGCACAGATTGAGCCTCGCCGGGCTGAACAGCAGGACGACGGGCGAGCAGCGGGGCTACCTGGTGCTGAGCGCTCATGCTGACTCTCCGCAGAAGCCTCTTCTTCTGTTCGCTGAGCAGGCTGTCGATTTTCCTCATGGGAGGGAGATACAGCTCATCTGCAGGCGGAAAAGCCTCACGTCAACTCATTTTCACTGGGGACTTTCTGCCACAGCTCTCAACCAAGCGGGACAGTTTTCCCCGTTTAGTTTATTGAGAGGGTGTCCAACTTTCTGAGTATTTAAAATACATTCGAAGAAAGGACCTGCTCAGGATTTTAAATGGGTGTTTTCTCGCTGCTGTTGTTTTTGGATCAGTCTGACCCAATGTCAACAGTCAGAAATTTGGTTTTCTCTTCAAATCAGATTAATTATCCTCTTGAAATTGTTGTATTAAAATGTGTTACAACTGTTATTAATAATGTGTCTCTGGTCGTATCTACAGTCAAAACAATTCAAAATGACATTCATTATAACGCATCATAAACAATGCATGTGAAACTTGGGGAAATATATTGGAAAATAGTTGAAAGGTGTGAGACAGAATTGTGTCGTCATCATTTTATGCTTCATGCTTCATCACCACAACAGCCATGACGACTTGCTGCCATCGGAAAACTTTGACTTATAGCAGTTTGTCATATTCTCTCAACCTTTCGGGTTAAAAAGTGTTTTCTGGGATTTCTATCTTACAGCTGACAAATAACATTTAATCTTACATTTCAAGATAGATATGCAAATTTGTATTCTTCTCTTCACGTCGTTGTGAGTGAATCTTTCCCGGACTATCCCAATGTGAAAGGCCCCGAAGACCCTACTTGCCTCACAGATACCGTGATGACCATTTTAAAGTAAACAAGAGTTTAGGGGTAAGAATTACTATCGAGACAAAAAAAAAAGAAGCGTTTCGGAAACTTTCAAGCCGGTAACGAACGTCACAGCGACTCTTTTAAAGTGGTTATTCTGCTGCCGTCTCACCGTCGGTGTCCTCCAGGGCCTGGATCATGTCGGGGTCGAGCGCCGTGCTGACCAGCATCTCCACGTAGCTCCTGAACATCTCCCTCATGGCCCGGCTGTTCAGTCCGGCCCGCGTCGGTCCTGAAACACACAGAGCGGCCGCAGACTGAGCGCGTGCGCGCCGCGGCCCGGGACTCGTGAACGCCGCACACCGCGGGGGGCAACCCACCTTCGTCGTCGCTGGGCGGGGAGGAGGATGAGGATGAGGAGGACGAGGAGGAGGACGAGGTGGGCACCTCCTTCAGCCACTTCTTCCTCTTCTTGGGGGGAGGCTCGCTCTTGTCCTTGGAGGTTTTGCCTCTGGGCGGACACTCCGTCCTCTTCTCTCCTCCTCTCTTCTCCTCTTTCAGCCGGGAGATCTCCACGGCGTCCTCTCTTCTCCCCTGCTCCCTCTTGTCCCGGCCCTGCTCCCTCAGCTTCTCCTTCTCCCTCTCTCTTCTCTCCTTCTCTTTCTGCTCCCTCTCTTTCTCCTTCCTCTCTCTCTGCCTCTCTCGCTGCTCCCGCTCCTGCTTCTCCTTTTCCCTCTTTTCTCTCCTCTCTCTCTCGCTCTGCTCCCTCTCTTTCTGCTCCATCTCTTTCTGCTCCCTCTCTTTCTGCTCCCTCTCCTGTTTCTCCCTTTCTTTCCACTCTCTCACCTGTCTCTCCCTCTCCTTCCACTCTCTATCTTGTTTCTCTCTTTCCCTCCGCTCCTTCTCTTGTTTCTCTTTCTCTCTTTGCTCCCTGTTCCTCCTCTCCCTCTCTTCTCTCTCCTGCTCCCGCCTCTCCTTCTCCTTCAGCTCCCTCTCCCTCCTCTCCTTCTCCCGCTGCTCCTTCTCCCTCTTTTCACTCTCACTCTCCTTCTCCCTCTCCATTTCCTTCTCCTTCTCTCTCTTCTCCCTCTCGGCCTTGTCCCGCTCCCTCTGCTCCCTCTCTGTCTGCTCCTGCTTCTCCTTCTGCTCTCTCTCCTTCAGTTCTTTCTCCACCTTCTCCCGGTGCTCCCTCTCTCTCTGCTCCTTCAGCTCCTTCTCTTTCTGCCTCTCCTTGTCCTGACTCTGGCTGTGGAGGGCGGGCAGAGGTTTGGCCAGAGACTGACGCCTGTCAATCATCACATTATCACACACGTATTAAAAATCAATCTCTGCTATGACAGTCAGCTTGATTTGTCAGTGGGACTTGAACCGGCGGTCGTACCTGAGGGTGAGGCCGGCTCTGTGCCAGGGCTTTCTGGAGCAGACCCTCACGTAATCCTTCTTGTTGACATTCTCCAAGAACTTCACGTATAAGCGCTGGTACCGCATTTTGGCATCACCAAAGTAACCCAAATACTGAGGGAGACACAACGAGGAGAGGAATTACAGTTTCACAGTATTTTCATGTAAAACATGGATCCAACAGACCAATCAGAATAAAGTTGGAACCATTCAAATAGTTTGGTTTTAAAATATACATCTTATCCTTGGCTTCATGCAAAATGTTGATATTAACGAGTGAGGCGTTTATCTTCATCTATTCTCTGTGTATGTTTGGCTTTTATTGTATCCACAAGGGTGGACTGGATATTCTCTAAATGAATTATAGAGTCATTTAAACCAATCAGATCTCAAACTTTCCTTACATTTGGAGATGGAGTGGCTGGAAATGCAACAACTCCCAAGGTTGAATTTTCTGAAAATGTTCCATCTCCATACCAAAACTGAACCTTTCTGAAACACTGCTCCTGTGCATGTGCACAACCACAGGAAATAGTTCTTCTGCACACACACTGAGTAGATGGACAATAACCACGGGGCGTCATGACTCCCTGTCCATATTCTCCTGGAACTTAATAGTTTTATAGTTGACAGTTACCATAATAACAATCCGAAGTCCTCGTCTGTCCACACGAATACTCGCCACGTTTTCATTGTTCTCTGCGTGCATGTGTGTGTGACTTCATTACAAAAAACAACCAACTGCAACATGAAAACGACATTGTGTGTCTAAAGCCCCACTTTTGCATTGGAGTGATTGTGAAAGAACCTGGATGTCACTGATTTGAACACACAGCGCCACGGTGCATTAAAGGCGAAGAAACTCCTTCGGGTAAACTCACATTGCTGGTAGCGCAGAACTGCCTCTGACCATCTTTGATCTCGGGGCTGAACTTTTGGAGCAGAGCTTTCTGGACCCTCCAGATGGGCGGCGGCTCGCGCCCCGTCTGGAGCGCCATCTGGGGAAAGAAGCAAACGCCGACCGTAACACCGACCGTAAGTGATTCACACAGAATCCCCCCCGGAGCAGCTGGGAGGAGCGCTCACCTTCAGCGTGCCGATGTCCTCCGTCCGAACCACGAACTCGTCCCGTTCCCGGAAGATGCCCTCGCCTCCGCTCTCGCTGTCCTCCTCCTCGCTCTCCCCGGCGATGGCGGCGTCCGCCTGCTTCTTGGCCAGGTGGAGCGAGGTCAGACGCTGCGACGCCGGCGCCTCCTCCGGGGTCGGTGGTGACGGCGGTTGGGAGGAGGAGGACGAGGGTGAGGACGAGGACGGCGAGGACGGGGAAGGCTGTCCAGCCTCAGGCTCCTGGTCCTGGTCGGAGGATGAAGGAGGAGGCGTGGTGGAAGGAGGGGGGATGGACTGGGCCAGGGGGAGGCTGGAGAGGGGCGATGAGGAGATGGCGGGGGGCGAGGTGGAGGGGGGCGGCGAGGTGCCTGCAGTCGGAGCCTTTTGATAGGAGGACTGCTGCTGCTCCGGGGGGCCGACCGGACTGGACTCCTCCTCTTCCTGCTGGACGGGCGGCGGGGAGGCGGCAGGGAAACACAGGGCAGGGAGGGTGGAGGGGGAGGGATAGGCGGGAGGTGAGGGGGAGCTGGACGGAGACGGGGAGGGAGGCGCAGGAGCAACCGCGGGTCCTGATGAAGAATCTGAAAAGTGGGAAAAGATCGGTGAGAATCTGTGACATCTGGTCTGGAGCTCCTTCCAGAGCCGCTGAGGGCCGAGCAGAAGGAGCTGGAGAGGAGGATGAGGGAGGGAAAACGAGGATGGACGAGCTGCTGGGGCAGAGCAACGTCAGTGACGTCTGGTGAGGCTTTGAAACCATCTCTGCCACGGGGGAACCCAACCCCCAGCCCGGGGGAATGATCTGAACTCACCAGCATCTCCCATCCAGCTTCAATGGAGAACCGCTATCGTACCAGATCAACTGTTTTTGGTGGATTCAGGTTTCGTCTGGTTCACACCAGCTCTGCTTTTGAGAGTCAACAGACCGAGATCTGGTTTCACCGACTGTTTGCCTCCTAATACCAATGACTTCCTTTTACTTTTTACACACTTGTTTTTGCAGAAGCTCTGAAGTTTCCATTTTTTGTGTTCAAGTCAGGAAATATTGCAAAACAGGTTGTTTAACATGATTAGAATCTTGCTTTCCTGGTGTGTTTATGCTCACAGGAGATTGTGGGACATATTTTTCCCCCAACATTATTGAAATAGAAAGCGTTTGATGACAAGTACAAGAAACAGACACTGAGTCTGATAGGTACCGAACCCAGTGCAAATAATCTCTCTCTCCTATCACCAGTGTTCATCAAGTAAAAATATCTCCACAGAGCTCTGTCTCTTCAGCTTTTTTCTTTTTTTCTTTTTTTTAATAGATTGGGTATGACTCAGCAGATTCAATGTGGTTCAGCAGCTTGTTGGATAACCTTAATCACCACAGAGGAAGCGGCTGTGACTCGGAGCTGCGCAGGAGGATGAGAAGGCTGACTCACACACAGAGCTGTGAGTCTGAGTTTTATACAAAAACGCAGCTCAGAGAGTTCAGTGGACACAACCCAGGACCACCGAAACTCAAGGTCACTGGTTCACGACCTCCGCAGGGGGGAGATGTCGGACTGAGTGATGAAACTATAAATTCATTGTAAGCAAATTGGCTCATTTAATGAACAAAATAAGACCAACGTCGTGTGGAACTGTGTTGACGAAATGCGGATATCAGTTAATTCAGGACATTAAGAGCAACATTTTCCACTTCACTACCACAACTAGATCTGTAGTGAAGCATTAAGAACCCAACAAATACAAGAAAATATGCTTGTATCCAGTGTTATCATTTCATTCTGGGCTAATTATTGATTTATCTCCTGATTTGTGCCTAAAAATTGCCTAGAAAACAAAATCATTATGGTATTTAAACATGAATTCCTCAGTGAAGCAGTGTCAGACTCTGCTTTGAATAAACTGAGAAGAAAGTGCAGCAAACTCTCAAGTGTTTTTACTGTAAAAACAGTAAAAACTATCATCCTGATGCTGGTTTGACTGGATCTTTGGAAGCGGTTGGTGGGAGCGTGAGGAGACGCACTGGGATTTAATGACTGGCTATTTTCAAACTGTACCAATACTCTATTACCATCTTCTTTATTCTAATCAGACCCACTGAATATTAAACTGAGGTACACCTGCCAGCACTGGTACACAAGCTCCCTCCGGTGGTACATGGAGGAAAATCATATTGAAGAATGTGTAATGATACCAAAATAGTACCGCTTAATATAGATACAAATCAAATAACCCACTCATGTTTGAAATGAGGATTATCTTTCTTTTAATGTTTGATAAAATCATCAGTTCTTCTTCATGTACTCACTGTATTTCTGAGAGATAAAGCAGAGCTGCAGCTTGTTGGGAAGAGTGGAAGTGTCTGTTATAAAACTCTTGCTGCGGCTTTATACAGCAACAATGATCCATAAATAGGAGGAAACCAGTCTCCTCTGTCTCCTGCCTACACACAATCACACCGTATGTTCAGTTTAGTCATAGTGGAGAAACGTGGCAAGGTCAACATGTTCAGGTGGAAAACACTGGAGAAAATGTAAGAAACAGTTCTAACGTACAATTAATCTGCTCTGTAGTGCTGAAGTGGTGGAGTATGGATGTAGCAAGTTTAGAGTAAGCTAAAATGAAATTAACTGACAACTGAAAATCGTGATGATGCTGAGAATAGAATAGAATAGAATAGAATAGTTCATAAGCTACTTGGCTGAATTGATATGTTTGGCCTCTGTTGTGTTTTTTACTTTTTGCACTCTTAAATTATTATATTCCAGCCTGTATATTTTAGTGTCTGTAATTTCAATTTATTTCTTGATGAACAGGTTGTGTGAGAACGAAATGCTATTTCGGTTCTCTACATGTGTGAAAATATGTAGCAGAATAGACAAATAAAGCAACTTTGAACTTAGAATAGAATAGAGAATAGAATAGAATAGAATAGAATACCTTCAGTTTCAGGAACTTGTACATCTGGTGTTTCGGACATTTTCTCCACCTCCATCTGCTCTTCTGGCTCCTCCTCTTCCTCCTCTGGTTCCTCATTTGGCTCCTCCTCTTCTTGCTCTGGCTCCTCTTCCTCTTGCACTGCCTCTTCCTCTTCTTGCTCTGGCTCCTCCTCCTCTTGATCTGGCTCCTCCTCTTGCTGATCTGGCTCCTCCTCCTCTTGATCTGGCTCCTGCAGGAGTCCCTGCTGCACACTTTCTGCTTCTGGCTGTATCTGTTCAATGTTTGTAGTCTCTCCTCCTCTCTCCTCCTCTTCTTCTTCTTCTGCTTCCTCTTCCTCCTCCTCCTCTTCCTCCTCCTCCTCCTCCTCTGCTCGCTCTGCTGCTTCCTCCTCTGTTGCTCCTCTGTTGGATTGTGGTGAGACCAGGTCTTGTTTCTCCTCCTCCCGCTCCTCCTGCTGGGCGTACGTGAGCACCTCTTCCTTTCGGTCCTCCAGGCTGGAGATGAGAGGAGGCATGGTTGGCAGGGGGGGGCTGAGCGACGGCTCCTGTGGGGTCGGGGGAGAGAGGG
This sequence comes from Blennius ocellaris, assembly GCF_963422515.1. Taxonomy (NCBI): domain Eukaryota; kingdom Metazoa; phylum Chordata; class Actinopteri; order Blenniiformes; family Blenniidae; genus Blennius; species Blennius ocellaris. The sequence goes on along the minus strand of NC_137665.1, from coordinate 17,847,963 downwards.
CGGGCTGGGCCTTGGCCATGGCGGAGGCCATGGCAGCAGCCAGCGAGTGCGGCGTGTCGTAGAGGGCGGAGATGGCGGACGAGATGCTCTTCTGCAGGTCCTGGTTCTTACTGACCGAGTCCTCCTCGTCAGAGGAGAAAGAGGGCAGCGTCTCCAGGTTCCTCTTTAGCTCCTCGTCCAGGGGCTTGCAGGGACTGGAGCAGCTGCTGAGGGCCAGGTCGGCACCCTCGTCCTGCTGGGGGGGGGTGGACGGCAGGGCAGGGGGCGGAGGGGATAGGGGCCTGATGCCTCCTTTCAGGGAGGAGCAAGGGTTTAGCGCTTCCTGCTCCACGCTGTCGTGTCCCGCTTCAAGGTCCGGCTGCTTCTTGCCCGTCTTCAGGAAATCCAGGAAAGAAGCCATGAAGCCGGGTTTAAAGTCAAAGGTCTTCTCGTCAGTCTGAAGAAGAAGCACAAGGCCATCATTAAAGGTGAAAACTATTGATGGTCAAAACCAAATCCCTGTTTATATTTGTGGAGGGTTTTTTTTAACTAAACAGTCACTTTCAATGTGAATGACAACAATGGATAAACAGTATAGGCACATTAAACTTTTAGGATTTCCTGGATTACAATATCTTCTTTAAAGACTCTTAGATTTATAGAACAATGAAGGGACATCCAGTTTCCTCCTAAAAGCAATCAAACACATTGCTGTAAGTAGATCTAATGGACACCGGCTTTATTAAACCTTTACCATGTTGTTCATGTTGCTGTTGACAAATGTATTTGTTTAAAGAGTGAAGGTCCACTGTGTCTGTTTTTTTAATATTTCAGTTGTGGTTCAAACCATCTTTGTTGAAATAGTCCAGTTCTGTTTGAGAGATATTTGGTCAGTTTAATAACATCCATGTTGATTTTCATAGAGATAGAGGTCTGGCTTTCAGAATCCAAGTGTCAAATCTAAATAATCCAGGTCGAGTTTAAAGACTTGAAGCAGTCATCACCTGGAAATCACATCTTTCCTTTGTAAAGCTTGTATATTGGTGTTAAATGTCAGTTGAAAGTGGTTGATTTTTTGTTGTTGTTTGGGCTCTTTGTTGGAACCAGAATCGCCAACAAAGGACCGCACCCCTAAACCGGAGGTTTTGAATGTGTTCCTGTGTTGATGTCAACACGGTAGTCTAATATCTTAAACCCACCTCTGGTAAATTTAGCGGTTAGCCTCAAACGTGAGAAGTATAAACCCCACGTGATTTACAAATGACCCTGTAGTTCATTCTAAATCTCAGGTGCGTTGCTCTGCGGCGATCATTATATATTTGTATTTTTCGTGTGAGGACTGCTATGTTATCGCTATCCAGCCAGTTACTGTGGCCAACGAACACGCACCTAACATCTGCACCAGTCAAAATCTCGCATGTACTCTTGCAGGAGGAAGTTGTGGTATGAGGGTCAGAGTTCACTCTATATTTGATTCTTTTTTTTTCCTCATAGATTATCAGAATTGATTTAAAGACAATTTAATGGAGACTGGATGTGTGAGGGACAGGAGCTGATCACATAATCTGATTCCAGTTCGTTCAACCTCTGGAATCAATATGTCCGTGAACAAGCATGAAGGTTGAGGCCAGAAACAATGACCCTCCTAACTGAATTCAGAGTCACACGCATGGTGTGGCACCTGGACCCCACAGAGGCCAAACAGGAGGTGGGCTTTATCCACGTTGCCTTTCACTGTGAAGCCTGGACGAGTGGATCTGCTACTGCCTCCCCGAGTCTTCTCAGATGTGAGAGCAGGTTCAACCTGAGCACGTCTGAAAAAAAGGCTGAAAGGTTGTTGAGATGCAGAGGAGAACGTCGTGCTCTCTGCAGCATCATTCAACAGGAGTGGATTAGAGGATTGGAGGGGGGGTTACATGATGGGTTGAGAAGAAGGACTCAAAGACTGAACCCTGACTGGTATTTTGTGTCAGAATGAAACTCTTTGACCCTTTAATCCTGGTTGTTCTTGGTTAATCTTGGTTCCCATTGGTTCACGTCCCCCCTGTCCAAACCGGCTCCTGTTGGACTGACTGGCTCAGCTGACCTAAACCCAAGAGAAGACCTTTGGGACTCCATTGTTGGCTCCGGGTTTCACCGCAGACTCTGCAGGAGCTCGGTTCCTTCCTGTCCCTCAAGATCAGGAACAAGTCCTCAAGTTCTCAGCCATACCAGAAGGTGCAGGACGTACGAACGACAGAGCGACATTCTGAAAAAGGAAAATTCTGCAGAATGTGTCCATGTGACAAAGGGACATTTGTCTGAACATTTTTTGTCATGTGTGAATGACTGACCACCGATGCTGCACGCACGCCAGAAGCAATGGTGCCGATCCGACAGCAGGTGGCAGCACGGGTCCTGCTGAAATAATGCAGTAACTGTGGCAACAGCTGCCCTGGTAACAGGCATCTCTCCCCTCTCTCTCTCTCTCTCTCTCTCTCTCTCTCTCTCTCTCTCTCTCTCTCTCGCTCTCTCTCCTCTCTCTCTCTCGCTCTCTCTCTCTCTCGCTCTCTCTCCTCTCTCTTTTGTCAGTCAGAACGAGCTGGCTGTCAGTCAACTATAACCTCCTTCTCTCCAAGCCTCCAGTCACACAAACGGGAGCCCAGATTAATGATACTGTTGTCTGATTGCGCTGCAGACGACACTCGGCAGATCATTTCCCCTTCGTTTCACTATAACAAACACCTGGACACATCGCTGGCCTCGCACACAGGTACTGGCCATGTGCCTGTGGGCACCTGAGGTGTGAGCGAGGCAGAGAGTGTCCTCTCTGTACCACCGGCCTCACTTTGAATAGATGAGGTATGAATTATATATGAAGCTTCTGGCTTTGCTCATTTTTTGCAGAGGGTGTAAAGCAACTTACCGAATTGGCGAGTTTCTGCATAGCAGCCCAGGATTCGGGGTTCAGTGGATCCTCCATTTCTTTCTTCCATTCGTCCACCATCATCTGTGTTCACACCAGAAAAAACTGCATTTCAAAGCTCGTTGGTAAAGCATGGAGCATTGCCAGGGATTTTTTTTTTTTCCCACTGAGCTTTTTGTCGTGTAAAGAGGACACAAAAGACAAGATGTATGCGCTTTGTTGTTTTTATCATTCTCATGATCTGTGTTTGTGCTCTCTCCTCCATCGGGGTGGGGCGGCGACCACAGCCTCATATGTATGAAGAGGACAATGCTGCGTGTACTGACTCGACTGATCGGGGGAATTTCATGAAGCGATAAATGATGGACACATGGCGACGCCGTAATGCAGCTCCCACATGTTGGCACCGCGTTTCGCAGCCTGGCTCCAGACACAAATGCTCAGTTTGAAGAAGAAATCCTGCAGCTCCCACCCAGCGAGCCGAGATCACAGAGGACACCCGCTCAGAGGATGTCTGATCAGACTGTACATTTGTTTGACTTTATTTAAAAAGGTGTCCCTTCACGCTCTAAATATTGACTGCGGATACTGTACGTCTCACTGTTGCTGAGGCAACAAGCTTTCTTTTCACTCCAACATGAAATTCAAAGTTGAGTCTGTCATGCACGGGTCCTCTGCATCGCTTCCTCGCTGCAGCTCCTTCTTCCCACACGCCCGACGTCAAGACAGCCACATGGAATAAGTCTCGAACATTATGAGAATCGAAGCATTTCTGCTCATAAACTGATCCTCGCTGACACTTTACCTTCATTACTACATAGTATACTGTAATTTTATCTTGTATCTGATGACACGGTTTGACACATTTGTTAAAATCGCCATATATGAGGCAAAAAATAAAATGAACATTTTGTTCCCGAAGTTGATGCAATTTCAGTGAATTTGACAAGGACCAACCAGGCACGGCTCAACTGAGTCAGAACTGCGGCTGTTGCTTGGTCTTCCTGGTCTGCAGTGGTCAGTCTCTATTGAGAATATGTGAGGAGTGAAAAGTGGTGACCTGGTCACCGGCTCGTGGAAGTGTGGGTTGTGAAGGCTGGTCTGTGTAATCTGGAGCCACATGAGGCTCTTCAGCTCCTCTGTCGCGGACACTTAAAGCTTCCGGAAGATGGAATGAAAATAAAGACTTGTTTTCATTGTTGTCATTAAAATTTGCATTCCACGCTGATTTTCAGAAATGGTCAAATCTCCAGGCTGAAAACAGCTAAATAAGGTAGAACAGCTAAGTCAGCCCTAGAATAGGAAGAAAGAACGGTGAAAAAAGGAAAAAGGAATAATTAGAATAAATGGAACAATAGTAAAAGAAAAAGGAGGAAATAAGAAAAACAAGGAAAGGAAAGGACTAAAAGGAAAAAAGGAAAAGGAAAAAAGGGAGGAAAATACAGGACAAAATCACAAAAGAGAGAAAATGACAACTAAAATTGCTTGTATATTTAAAAAAAATCCTCTAACCATTGGGAAATGTACAGTAGCTATAAACAGATACAGAGGCTAAAATAGCCAAGATGTATAAAATGGCTAAAGTTGAAAAATCCATAGAAGAAAACCTTTAAAAATGACCTCGGCAGCTAATAATGCAATGAAATAATATATACAAATTGTGCTTGTGACACTTCATCAACAAAACCTTTTCTCTTTTTTATGTGTATGAAATTTGTTTTAAGTTCTTTTCATTATTTCATGTGATTATCATGTTTTGGGGATCCAGACAAATTTTATTTGCTGGAAAATAGTGAAAATGGCTCTTTTGGTCATCAAGGTTGCAGGTGTTGTCCGACCTATCAAACCAGATACTGGAGCAATAACTGCTGCAGAAGTTCATGCTGATTTGGATGGAAAATACACCACTGTTTGTTGCTTATTGCAGGTGATTGATAAAAACTATGTCAAATATAAACTACATATATACAAAATTAAAGACATTTGAGACGTAGGTTTTCTTTTCTTGTAGTTGTTCAAGTAGATAAATCTTAGATCATTCAAAAGCTGGATTATTTCACTTTTCATTGGTGCCAGATTTCTAAGGAACAAAAGTGAGATTTTCTTGCCTGTGTAGGTAAAGTGGGACGTGTTCTGCTTTAAAAATCCTGTCCCCCAAGGTATAATATTCAATAATGAACAATAAGGAATACGATTTCCAAGATTACTGTACTTCTTTCCATACTTTAGCCTCAGATTAAACAAGGTTTCAAGTTACTCCTCTTTATTTATTCACGCCTGTGACGATGCCACTCCTCCACAAGCTGTCATGTATAATTTGACGGGGGAGATGTGAAAACTTTCAGCTTTGGTCACACGTCACACAGTGCCAGTCCACTCACATTTCCGTGTCAAAATCTTTCCTGGATCCGCATAATCTAGCTCCCCGTCAATTCCTACCTTTAAACAGCCACAATGGAAAGAGACGGCGCAGCAAATGAGCAGACAGAAGCCAAACACGCAATGGAAGCTGACAGGAGACGCTAACTCGTCCTACTGTTAAATCTGATGTGTCAAACACGCGGCTTGAGGACCAAAAACGGCCCAAGAGGGTCCAAATATGCAAGAATGACTCTGCAATGGCTAAAAATCAGCACTAACCAGCAAAAATGCTCATAGCCAAGACATCTGGGGGAGCTGAGATGGTTTTGTCTCGCCTGTGTTAAACGATCAGGAGTAAAGTGTTCTTCTCATATGTAGCCTCTGATGTGCGTTGTTTACCTCTCCGGCTCTCTGCTTCATCATGTCGTCCTGTGTCTGGCTCAGCTCGTTCCTGCTGATGTCCATGGGGGCGCTGGGTCCAGGACTCAGGCCCAGGGAAGGGGCCGAGCCCACCGATCCATCGGACAGGACGGGCTCGCTGCTGGACAGAGAATCCGTCCTCAGCAGGGACTCTGATGACGGCATCGTGGGCACCGGCAGTTTGATCTAAGACGGGGATGGATTAACTAGATTTAGCAGGCCTCACAACAAAATCCTTCATGTAGACCACGATCTAATCTGTGGAATTTAAATATCTTCAGGTGTAACATCACCTTCATATTTTAAAATCACAACGCTCAAACAACAAAGAAGCCAAGTTTAACAGATTTCCAAAGACAATGAAACACTGGGGAGATGCTACACTTTACAAATAGTTCTGGTGTTATCTGGTAATATCTGACTTCTCAATGGCACGATTCAGCAAAGAGGAATTCATGAAAAATATTTTACAAACTTGTTTTCCAAAACAGTGTCACAATATTGTTTTGCTGGACAATAAAACAATCCCGAGACTTAGTTTGTCTTTAGAAATCAGATGTGTTAATGACTGTCGTCATACATTTTTTTTTCGAAATATTACAAGGTTTTAGTAGGACAATATGAAGAAATAGATGTTTACCTGGTAGTAACGTTTAAACCTGTACTTTGGGGAGAAGGCTACGAAAACAACTTCAGTGTGTGTTCATATTAGTGCTATTGTCATTTGAATGTGCAGTAATACACACTGATAAAAGGACTAGGAATAAATGTTTGCTTTCCAAATATAACAGCATTACTTTTACCATGAACTGAATACTAAAATAAGAAATAGCAATGGTGTATCCTGGACCTCTTGGAGCCGCACTCCTCTGGCCGTACTCTTCGGTCGTCTGGCCAGAACCTGCTTGTCGTCCCTAAGACCCATTATAAGACCCGAGGGGACCCGTCTTTTCAGTCTGTTGCCCCGAGACTGTGGAACGCTCTGCCCCTGTCTCTGCGCCTGTCGGACTGTCATCTCTTTTAAAACGGACTTGAAAACATGTTTATTTAGAAGAGATTTTGGTTGATGGGTTTTTCACTAGTGTCACTTTAATTTTACACATGTATATACATTTTATATTGTTGTTTTTACCTTTTCTCCTGTACAGCACTTTGTGATTTTATCTGTGAAAAGCGCTTTATAAATAAATTTTACTTACTTACTTACTTACAATGCAGTTACTGTAGTTTGAAAACGGTCATGAAGCAACTGTTTCTCTACGTGCTGTTCACTGTGGCTTTAGCATTAGCTGGAGGTCTTGTCTTGCCACCATTACATGAACCTCCACTTTACTTTAGGAGGACCATCCAAAACTAAATCAGTTGTTCTTTTTATTTTCAGTAACTTGTGATTCACCCCAATATTTTACTAGTTCGTAGTAACTGTGATTAAGTACTGCTTGCCAATGACTCTCCTTTATTCACCTTGATAGGTCTGACAGGTTCCTGCTGGGGTTCCTGGGATGGGAGCTGTGGCTGCTGATTGTGGAGATGTTGATGGTGCATTTGGTGGTGAGAGCAGGACACCTGCTGTTGCTGCTGAAGGTGCGGATGATGGTGCTGCTGCTGCTGCTGCTGCTGCTGCTGCTGATGTGCTGCTTGGTGGAGTTCCGCCTGCTGGCTGTGATGTTGCTGCGGATGCTGTTGGAGATGCTGCTGCTGGCTGAAGTGTTGCGGCCGGTGCTGCTGAGGAGGATGATAGGGAAGGCTTTGTGCTTTGTTCAGATCTCGGTGCGTTTCCACCAGGACTTCTTCCTTCCTGCCTCGCCCTCGACCGCGCCCACGGCCCCTCCTACTTTCTCCAGCCGCTGATCCCATCAAGCCCCGACAGTACGGAGGCTCCGGAAGAGGACGTATACGTGGTCTCCCTCGCGGGCGAGGAGGACCTTCACGTTTTGGTTTGGTAGGTTTTCTGCCTCGTTTTTTGGGGCCATCGTGGGGAATAAGTTGTGGAGGTTGTCCAAGTGAAGAGTAGGTGGAAGGGTGACAAAAGTCTAAGTCACCCATCAGCGGACTGAGTCCACCTACCCCTGACACTCCAGTAGCCTTCCTGCAGCTGGACACCAAATCAGGCAACAAGTCAGGAAGGCGTCGACTGTTGAGGCGGATATCAGCTGGACCGTCAGCTTTATCTTCATCATCCTCAAACTCATATTCCTGCGCATAGTTTTTCTTTGTCTGAGGTTGTGGTTCACGGCGCTGTTTGAGCAAGTGAAACGAGCTGGTCTTCAACAGCTTTTTGGGGCGAGATGAACAGAAGATAGGTGAGGTTAGCCCAGCTGTGTTGGAATTTCCACCTACTCCCACACCAGCCATCATCTTGTTGACTGAGCCATCCCCTTGATTTGCTGAACTCAGTCCCATGGTGGGAGTTTGGGACTGAATAAGCCCAAGCTGGTCAGTATTCACAGTGGAGGGAAGTTCATGAGTCTTCAAAGAGTCCAGGTTTAGGTGTAGACTTCCATTCCCTGTTCCTGGAAGGCTGTGGCAGTACTGCCCATAGCCTTGATCAGTGTGATGACCAACCATATCGTAGCCTTCTCCTGCACCTCCGGTCTTTAAGGCCTCCATACCCTCCTGTGTCTGCCCATGACTCTGGGTGAGACTTTCTTGAGCGGTCTGTCCTGCCCCAGAATCTGCAGAACAGCTAGTCTTGTAATCAGTTGAACAAAACATGTCGTCCATTTCAGGAAAGAATGAGCGGTCCTCATCGTGCAAGAGGGAGTCTGGAAAGCAGATGGATGTTAATGGTGCAAACCGCTGCTGAGCTTGACTTTGCCCAACTTTATCTGTCTGGCTCACGGAGTCAAACTGGTGCTGTTTAAGCTGATCTAACTGGGAATGTGACAGTTGCCTTTCAGGCTCTCTGGACTGGGGTTGCTGGTGTTGTTGGGGTGTCCCCATACTTGTTGCCATCCGGTGGGAGTGTGGATGACCTAAGTGAATGTGTGACAGATGATGATGACCGTGTGCTTGTTGTTGGTGGAGACCATGGGGGTGGGAGTGGGCTTGGGGCTGGTTGAGGTGGAGCAGATGAGAGGGGGTAGATAAGCCTAAATCTGGTTCTGTGAGGAAGTCGTGGAGATCTGAGGCTGTTTGTTGGGGATGGTGGTGAGGCGTGAGTCTGTGTTGTTGTCTATGCCTGTCTCCACTACCTCCCTCTCCTCCTGTTACCCCAACCCCAGTAATGTCCATGGTGCCGCTATTGTCTCTGCTGCTGGTCCTTGAAAGAGATTGATCTATCATGTCTAAAGGGGACATTGAGTTCTGACTGGCTCGGCTTTGATCTCTTGGCTGGGCTGAAAGGCTGTAGTGGCTATCCATACCCTGAGACTGGAGCTGGAGCTGCAACTGTGAGGATTGGTTCTGTGGATGAGTTTCCACACCAGTAGGCCCTGTTCCTCCTGTTGAGCCCATTATGGCCTGCTGACTCAATGGATGTGGCTGTTGCTGTGGCTGTGGCTGTTGTTGTTGTTGTTGTTGTTGTTGTTGCTGTGGAGGAGCTTGCTGGGGGTCCATCTTGGTGCGGGTAGTATGAGATAGTACAGACTGTAGCATGTGGGTTTGCTGGGGAGGGTCTGGTGAAGTATTGATCATTGAGAGGGGGACCTGACTTTGTCGAGCCTGTTGCACATCTGGTGTGTTACACAAATAGTCGTTTCCATCTGAAGGTTTCTTCAGATCCATGTGAGGGTGGGTGTGCGAGTGGGAATTGGGATGGCTATGCTGCGAGTGTTGGGAATGCTGAATGTGCCTAGAGTGCTGGGAATGTTGCTGTGAGTGCGTGGATACATGTGTGACGTGATGAGAATGTTGGGAGTGTGGAAGCGGTGTGTACGGGTCTCGTCTGCCATAATGCACCACTGAACCCAGGGACTCGTGTTGTTGTTGGTGTGAGTGTGTTGTATGGGAGTGAGAAAGGGAATCAGGAATTCCTCTCACCCCTGACACTGGAGACTTTGATATGATCAACTCAGACTTTATCTGTTGTTTCTTTTGGGATATCTCTAACTGTCTATTTAAGTCGTTGGTTGTGTCACTAACTGATGTTCCAGGACCAGAACTGCTGGTGGTGTTACTGGTACGGATTACGCTTTGAAGATGGTAGCGCTCGTCTGAGATCTTGTCAATGTCATAACTCACACCCTTGCCTTCCCCATCCCTGGACTGAGAGAGGGACTGGGGTAGTTGCTGAGGATGTGAGTGGTGCTGGGCACTATGAGGAGTTGAGCTCTGGTCATGTAGCAAATGGTGGATGAGGAAGTCATCATCTTCATCGTCATCCTCATCCTGGGATCGCTCAACACCGAGCATGTTTGTCTCTGTTTTGGTCTTGGGTGGTGTTAGACGGAAGGACTGGTTCTGAGTTTGTGGCGTATCAGGGAAACCTTGTGGTGAGGATATAAAAGGAGGAGATAGGATGGGAGGCAAATATTTTGTGGCTCCTGATCCTCCAGGGGATTGTGTAGGACGAGCAGCAGCCGGAGAATGCAATCCAGGGCGACTGATAGCAGAATTGACTGAGGGTGATGTATTAGACTCAGACAGGTGGTAAGAACTGCTGCCTCCATTACCTATGCCTGCAGCCCCACTACCTGATCCTACAGATCCAACTCCACTGCTAAGTGCAGGTGCTCCTGATATGGCTGAACTCCCTGTTGATCCAGCCCCATATCCTAAGGACGGACTAACTGGTCTTCTAAGAGAAGCTGAGCCAAAACTGGAGTCCTCAAATACTATGTCTGCAGAGAAAGAACGTCCTCCCGAGCCAATACCAGCAAAGGCTTTAACCCCAGTACCCCCTGCTCCAGAGCTCAAATCCTGGGAATGAGGTGAACTGAAGCCACCATATGGTTGAGCCATGTGTGCTGATGGAGGCTGATTGGGAGAGTACGACTGGGCATGTTGCTGTGGAGGGGTGTGGTCTGGAAGGACTGGTGTAGATTTGGCAACAGGTTGAGAGCCGTAGGTGGATAAACATTGTTTGGCTGCTGGCTGTTGAACAAGTGTCGATGACACCGATGGCAAAGGGGGTCCTGGTGGTGCAGACTGAGGTGGTGGCTGTTGACGAGAGGGGGCAGACAAGGAGCTGGTGCTTGGCTTGGAGCTGGATGATGAGGAAGAGGAGGTGGAGGAGGCTGATGGTGGAGTATGGGGGGCACGGGAAGACGATGATGCAGAGCCTGAAGAGCCATACCCACTAGTTGAGCTAGAACTCTTGGCTCCCTTACTGGCTGATGAAGAAGAAGCAGCTGATGAGCTGGAGGAGGATGGCGTGTAGGGAGTCTGGATGATTGGCTGATATGTCTGGGTTTCCATTCTTGGTGAGGGTTTGGGGTCAGATGAGGGGCTCTCTTCTCCAAGAGGACTGCAGGACATTCCAGCATGCCGATGGTGGCTGACGATCTGCTGGTACCCCGATGACCCGCCACAGCTGGAATACTGCTGTAAAGCTGTAGGCTGGGCTGGAGACGACCGTTGGTAATGCTTGATCACACTGTCTTGCCGGGACACCGCCCTCTCTGGAGGAGGCTGCGGGGGTGCTGCAGATGCCAGGGCTGGTGTGGAAGAGAACATGGAGGCATTATATAGTTGAGAGGACTGATTGTGGAGCTGTGAGGACAACAGATTAAACTGAGGAGGGGGTAGGTGGCAACTGGAGGATGTGGAAGGGACTTGGGATTGTGGAGGGACTGTGGGATCCTGGGAGCCTCGGTAGGTGGCACTCTGGGAAGACAGCAACCGATCAAAGCCAAGGCTGGACTGGGAGGGTGTTTTGATGTGCAGCAAGGAATCATGGGGGGATAGTAAGCCATTGGAAGTTGGGCTGTATGTGGGTGCATCTTGCAGGGATAGGGATGGGGTGAAAGACCGTCCAGAAAAGGAGCCAGGATGCTGGTATGCAGAAAGGGCTGAGGAGGAGGGGAAGGAGCTGGAACCAGGCAGTGCTCCCGTAATAAAGAGCTCCGCTGGGGCCGGTGTATGCATTGCTGCAGGACACATTACACAACAGTGTTGGTAAATCCAAGATAAATAATTTATACTTTGCGTTTTTTTTTCTTCTAAAGCATTACATTTCCAAAACAAGCTGACACTTACCAGTCTGCCAAGAGGGAGTACGGAACTGAGAAAGAAGGGAGGATGCAGAGGGTGAGGGCTGTGGGCCCCGGGACTCCAGGGCCGAAATCAGGTTCATTACTGAGGGGTCAGGACCGGAGGGGCTGGCATGGTGGAGGCTGGCATCAAACAATCCTGACAGTCCTGGAAAACAGATGACCAGACGATATCACAGAGTGTTTAATAATCAAATCATGGTTTCAGTAAAACTTTTAATCTCTTCTTTAAATCTTTTTTAATGGTGCTATCTTTGTAGTCCAATCCATTTAATGCCAGACAATAATATACATTTCCTCGAGGTAAACCATTGTGTTCTAAAGCACAGTGTTTGAGTCAAGTGTCTTTCTGTCGGGGAGGAGTAACTCTTTCTTTATTCATTTTCCTTTTCATGTCTGAGTCAAGTATGGTACTGATCCTGTCTTCCATCTGATTCATATTCAGTTTCATTGTCTGTGACTGGTTTGTCTCCCACTGCAGTGAATCAAAAAAAAACGATTTGATTAGATTTCATTACACTTTCTGTAGACAGTTACCACTCTCTCCCAGACAACTGCTCTTCACAAGTGATTTGAAAAAAAAAAAAAAATGGCCACAGATCTCAAATTCAACGTTACAAGAAAAATGACTGCGCATCATAGCATTTTTGTTTTTGTTTCTTTTTATCCTTTCACTTATGTTCTGTTGGTCATGCCATGGCAGCAGCACACAACACCAGTCGCAAATTCAATAGTTTTGTCTTCCTTACCAAGGGTGCGTCCAGCAGCACCCCAGGCTCCACCCTGTCTCGTGCTCCCTGGGTGGTGGTTGGTTGCATAGCCTTGGAGGGGGTGAGAGGCGCCATAGGCTTGCCGGTGGAGCAGTTCTGAGTCGGGATGGGACGACCTGGAGCTCCCATACATGAGGCTAAGAAACATATGGCTTTGCGTTAATACCAACAGCAGCACTTCATCAAACATGTCAGCTCAAGGCTTGTGGAAAGCAAAATGTTCTCAAAATCCACAAGCACATTATTAGACATTCACATTCTGTTGTGTAAGATTAGCAACATGGAGAAAGCAACGGAAAGATCACATTTACTGAAACATGGAACCCCCTGTTGGTATGAACTTGATCCAGTCAGCCACCCATCTTCTATCACGGTTTATTCACAATTATTGCAGCTGCTGGAGTCTGTCCCATCCAGCCTTGAGTGAAGAGTATGATACACTCTCCACAGGTCACCAGCCTCAAAATTACCCTTCTAAAGAAGCGACTCTCAATCACGACAAATCTGTTTTCCACAAGAATATTTTCATGAGCGATAATTGTTTTAATGGGTTTGAGATTTTTATACAACATGATTCTTTCTCTCATCAATACTTGCACCATAATCGTTTTTTGCATCGCCAAACCAGAGATAATGCTCATAGATGCATGATTCAGCTGTAACATTATTAAATATGTATCACAATATTAAAACATAAACATGAATCTAACAACAGAAGATAGTGTACTTTTACAATTATTTCATGCAGCTACGTATCTCAAGAAGAGTTTATTTGTTACCCAGTAGCTGTTCACAGGTTTGTGCAGACGCTTAAAAAACAATCTTTAATGATTGCAATTAGTTATCTCATCAAATTCCTAAATAGAATAAGAAATGATGATCTAATTTTAAACTATGTTCCAAATGTTGCACACTGGCTATGAGGACACAAAATATACATGATTTAAATGGGACTTAAGGTCAATAACAGTGCTTTTATAACGTTTGCAGCATTGATCATAGTAATTAATTATTATCACAATAGCATTTGGTACTTATTCTTCTTAGTTCTCTTCTTGTGCAGCCTATTTGATTCCCTGACTAACTTGATAGTTTAAAAATGTACAGTATGCATGTAGTCACATGAAGCACTAATAAGAGTTAAAGGCTCTGTGAACCAGATTCACATTTTCAGGTAATTATCAGTTCCAGCTTTGACAGACAGAACTGCTGCTGGTGTTGAGCAGAAACCCTACTGAGCTGGATTTGGATCACAAAGAAGTCGAATCGGGAGACGTCATTAAATGCAGAACGATCCATTCGACAGTTGACATCTGTTTGCAGGGCGAGAAAAAAAATGTGAGCGATATGTGGCTCTTTAGCTACTACGTAGTGGTTCCCTGATGATTTGTCCTTGTTAAAAATGGCTTAAAAATAGGGGAAATAGTTTAAAAGGATTTTAGTATTATTATTGTTATTCTCAATGGCTTCAAGAGAGAAATAGCCAAAGCAGCTAAAATTAAAATAGCTAGAAGTCCCTGGATAATGTGGAAAAGGAAAAACAGCCAAAAACTGCTTAGTGGATCCACTTCTCCATTTATTTGGTGGAAAGTGGAAGGAACCCATTAAGTCAGAAAAGGTTGCGAACTATTAGAAGCCCGAAACAGTCTCACCACTACCGATCCTATTTTATGGCTTCAGAAGAAGAAGGTCGGATTCAATAGGAGACAGTCAGCATTAATAAAACTGAAATAATACAATTAATGTCGGTTACAGTGTAATAAAGGGAGAGAGACCATTTTCTTTTGTGGACTCTTATTATTAGTCTCATGGTGAGAAAGATCAAAGTTGATTGAAAGATCAGATTTGAAGTCTTGAACTGTGGAGTTCGCATGTTCTCCCTGTGTCTGCATGAATTAGTGTGCAAGCTGAGCGTATGACTTCAAATGAATTAAACTGACCACTATTGAAAATCCTGATGATGCAGAAAGAATGATAGAATAGAATAGAATAGAATAGAACAGAATAGAATAGAATAGAATAGAATTATGTAAATTGTCATTGTCTTAGAAAAAAGGCATAATTCATCAAAATGAGACTAGAATGAGTCACAGACACTTTCACATGTTACGTCTCTACATCCTTCCATTGAGCAGCCCGTCACCGTGCAAACGTCCCCGTGTGAGGCGAGGCGACTCACCACTCCACCACTACAGTGAGGATGAGTCTTTGTGTTTCATGTTAAAGCTTTCTTCTCTCCAGGATGAGAGCCGAGGCGGCACGTTGCATTCAACTCAGAACGAGTTTTCACATCAAGCGAGCCTGACTCGGCCGAAGCGGCGCAGACACCGGAGCCTTCCTCGGTACAACAGAACACATGCTGAGCGTCGGCCTCACGCTGCGCCGGGAGTGTCGTCTTCTTGCGGCTACGCACTCCACAGTTTGCCCTGCACTGGCGCCTGGTGATTCCACAAGCTGTCGCTCGAGACGCCGCGCACATGCCAAGTCAAGTCGGAGGAGTTTGTGAGGAAAGAAAGGACAGATTGCTCCGGAGCGAGACGGCCGATCATTGATCGGAGAGGATCCATCTTTACCCGCGCTCGTAAAGTCGTCACAGTAACCAGGTTTTTAAGAGGCCGGTATTTAAAAAAAAAAAAAAAACAATGAAGCTCATGGATTGTGCACAGACTGAAGCGCATTTGGAATCCACCTGTTTTATTTTAGATTGACACGTCTTCTTTTTATTCAAGCCTACATACATGAATAAAAAGGTTATGACGTTGACTGGCACTCTGTTATGCAATGATTTTCAGCCTGGTGTACAGGAACAGTGAGGGGGGCTCATTAAAACTTTGCACAGGTGCAGCCTGCAGTCATGCATAATGAATACATGAAGTTAACAGTTGAGTTCCCTGTTGTATTGTGCATTTTGATAAGATTTAACTTTTTTTTTTTATATACATGAATTGAGATATTTTCTATTGTGTTTCTGTTTCTTTTTCAAACATTAATTGCCACTTCGTTAAGGGACTCTGTGAGCAAGCAGGTAACCTCCAGCCACGTGTGAGCGTCTTAACTTTGATTCTGCATGTCGACGTGATGAATACAACCATGAGAAGATCTCGAGTCTCCATTTCTGCTGCTACATTCAGAATTTGGTGTTGAGCTTGGAGAACAGTTTCTTCTTTCTAGTATCAATGGAGCAGGTTGAAACTCCACAGTCTACCTGAGGATCTCCATCCCGTTATCTTCTGAAGGAAATGCATTCTGCATTCCAGTTCAGTGCCAATGAAGACGACGTCGGCAGAATGTCGTCAAATTTAAACCTCAACTGAACTTCAAGAGGTTTTCTGAATCACGTGAGACAGTACGTTTAGCGATATTTGTAGACCTTATTGTACTATTTATTGTTCATACATGGAGTGGCACTATGTAAGTACTGAGGTATTTTATTGTGTCGTTTAAAGAAGTTCTAAGTTTTATAGTTTTTATTAATCTAATGTTGAAGAATGACTGTATATAAGTTGCTTATTTGGTCGTGTTTTGATATATATTCTATTCCAGGGGTTTGCAGCCATAAAACACATTCAACTTTTAAAATGAGGTTGATACACCTCTTAAAGTTTCACATATAGTTTTCATGTAGGAACATAAACTGTCTTATGCTGCATTTCTGAAGTTTCAGTTATGATTTAGGATGAAGATGATTTATGTAGACAGCTGTTTTTGCACCTGATTTCAGCATGTTTCATCCTTCTTTTTCAGCATTTGTTAGAGGATTTTGACATTTCAGCTTCTTTAACCACTTTGGCTCTTTATTAAGCAGTTTTATGTATTATTTTTTGCAAGCAAATTTTTTTTAAGGCTTTTTGTTTCATTTTAGGAATCCTGGTCATTTTAGTGTTTTAGCAGTTTTTTGTTTCCCATTATAGTGCGTGCATGCGTTTCCTCGGAGTCTAAAAAATATACATATGACAATGAGTGTGTGTGTGTGTGTGTGTGTGTGTGTGTGTGTGTGTGTGTGTGTGTGTGTGTGTGTGTGTGTGTGTGTGTGTGTGTGTGTGTGTGTGTGTGTGTGTGTGTGTGTGTGTGTGTGTGCGTGTGTATGTGTGTGTCACTGTGATGACGTTCACCTCTTTAGGTAAATCCTTCACTGGTGGGATCAGAGCTGAACTAAATTGTTGTGGAGGGTCATTTTAGGCAGAACAAAGCATCTCGAGTAATCTCTGGGAATCACGAGTAGCGAGATATTATCATTATTAGTATAGAGATATTATCATTATTAGAATAGAGATATTATTATTAGTATAGAGATATTATTGCTAGTATAGAGATATTTGTAGTACATAGATATTAGTTGTATAGAGATATTATTATATAAATTAATGTTCCGTCCATACAACTTGTCGCCGTGTCCTCCTTCGTGTAAATTAAAATCTGTTTTAAGTGTAAGCCGCGCTGTTGTTTGTCGTACGGGTGTGTGATGGTGCGTGTCGGGAGCACGCGCGGCGCTCTGTCGGGGCACGGGAGCGCGCGCAAGTCTGACGGGGAGACTGATGTGGTTGTCAAGGCGACCGCTAACGTGGAGCTAACAGGAGCGTGCTAACGTTAGCATGCGTGGAGGCCGCGCGGCTTCGTTGTTTTGTTTTGTTGGTTTTTTTTGTACACAAAACAACAACGGCATGACAAGGAGCAACACACTTCCAACTACAGAGATATGAACAACATGAAGTTACATCTGAGTGGAGCTCTGAATGCTCGACTCGAGGCGGCGTGGCGGATGTGCTAACATGTGCTAACGTTAGCCGCGGCGGCGCACGGGGAGGAGAGCGGGGGGTACGCGGCTGCACGGCACGCCGTGTGCCGCTGTCACACACTGGGAGGGGAGGGGGGGTGTTAGACGGTGGAGCCTGGCTGGGGATAAGAGGCTCCAAACCCGGCCGTAGCTGCACGCCGTGAGCCGCTGTCACACACACGCACACATCGGCGATGTTCCGGGAGGAAACAGTGGAGCCTCACCGCGGCTGAGAGGCTCCCGACACGGCTGCAGCTGCACGCCGCGAGCCGCTGTCACACTACCGGGGGATGTTCCGGAGCCTGGCCGGGCTCCGGGGCTCCGGGGCTCCAGAGGAGGCTGGGGCTGCAGCAGCTCACCGCCTCGGACACAGGAGCTCAATTAGCGGAGGGTTAATTCCCTGACGCCAGTCATGTGACATTATTGTAAAGTGGTGTTTACTAATAAAGCGACGTTCCAGTAACAAGTTGATCAACATTTCTGCACAATGACACAGATCTGTTGTTGCACTATGTCCGTGGCCCTGTTCCTTCATTCACACACGTTTTATTGTCTTATTTTCTCCACATTTTCTTTCGCTTTCTGTGCGTGTTATGGAATTTGAGCGGACGTGGTTCAGCTGTTCCCCGTGCAGCCTCTGATTTACTGACTCCCAATTAGTCCACAAAACAATCAACCTGTGCGAGCTGTCAAGAGTCCGGAGACAAAAGGTGCAGCCGGGGGAGAGAGAGAGAGAGACAATGCGGTGGTGCTGGAGGAGAAACACATGCAGCCTTCTATTTTATTCTTATTTTATTGTAAATAAAATAAATAAATAAAAAATTTAAAAATCCCCCCTCCCCCCTCTCCTCCGTCTCCTATCACTATTAACCTTCCATCGCATTCCATGCATTTTAGTTAGAGACAGCCCCCCCTCCCTCCCTCCCTCCTTCACCCCCCTCCCACCCTCCCTCCCTCCTCCCCGGTTGACAATACGGCTGTACCTGAGCGGCTGAGCCCGGACAGCAGCACCGTGCAGCGGGCAGAGCGCTGCTGCAGAGCCACGCAGCTTTGTTGGAGAAAACACCCTATTTCCCCCCCCATGCTTTTTTTTTTTTTTTGGGGGGGGGGGGGGGGTACATTTTCTTTTCCAGCCACCGCCGCTCTTACCTTGCTTTGGCTGATCTGTCGTAACTCCATCCCGTCCCGGCACCCAGATCTCCGAAGCCTGCAGCGTGATAATTCCTCTCCATGAAAGAAAAAGGGCTGGATGAAGATGGACAGATAGTGAGAGAGAGGAGGGGGGGGAGGGGAGGGAGGAATGTCTTCTCTTCTCACCGCTCGATTCTGTTTATTTCTCTGGCTTGACGAGCCTGTAGACTGGGAGGAATGGGGAGGAGGGGGGAGTGGAGGGAGGGAGGGAGGGAGGAGGGAGGGAGGGAGGGAGGAGGAGGAGGAGGGGGGAGTCACAGCAGCCAGGAGCACCTCCTCCTCCTCCTCCTCCTCCTCCTCCTCCTCCATATATTTCACTGTCTATTGTCTTGTGTGTTAAGCTGACGGGCCGCAGGACAGATGCTGTGGCGGCTGGAAGGAACCGAGCGGCGGCTCTCACATCCAGCTGCAGAGCCGCTGCTCTTTCACACACACACACACACACACACACACACACACACACACACACACACACACACACACACACACACACCACACACTCACACACGTACATATTTTCCCTCATTTTGTTCACAAGACGCCATTTTTAAGAGGAATGACTGGGCTGGCGTTCATCCTTTCCTTTCCCCTCTCTCTCTCTCTCTCTCTCTCTGTCTCTCACACGCATACAGTGTGTGTGTGTGTGTGTGTGTGTGTGTGTGTGTGTGTGTGTGTGTGTGTGTGTGTGTGTGTGTGTGTGTGTGTGTGTGTGTGTGTGTGTGTGTGTGTGTGTGTGTGTGAGAGAGAGAGAGAGCATGGAGGGAGACTATAGAAAATGAGTGTGCTGCAGGAGCAGCTCTGTTCCTGAGGCAGGCAGACTGAAAGCACACAAGTTGCTGCATGTGAGCAGTGATGTGCTGACATCCTCCTGAATCCAGAGGCTGGAAACCACCAGGACGCCTCTGCCTCCGCCAGCGCATACTAACTAGTCACAAATTCACTTTTTATTATTCATTTCTCTCTCTCTCTCTCTTTTTTTTTTTTTTTTTGGTCCCAAACACCAGGAGTGAAATGTTCCAATTCAACACATGAAGCCAGCTGGATCCAGAGTGAAATACTCTGCCGTGACACCGAACGTACTGTACGAAGGAACGAAGATGAAAAAACTATTGGACACTGTCACATATATGTTGTTTATACAATGATGAGAACAGATAGATTCTAATATTAAACCGTTTTTACAAACATTTTAAGCTTATCGTTCACCGAGCATTGATATATTTCGATAGATAGATAGATAGATAGATAGATAGATAGATAGATAGATAGATAGATAGATAGATAGATAGATAGATAGATAGATAGATAGATAGATAGATACTGGTTTTTTATTGACCTGTCTTATTTTATTCCTAATATCTCTCATATTCTCCTCACCTTTCATCCATGTAGATCTTATTACGTTCCTCAAGATGGTCTCTGTAATGTCCCGGTGAAAGAGGCGACTTCAGGGATCCATGAAACAGTGCCTGGCTTTATGACTGTGCCGAGGTAGAAGCTACCCGTCAAAGCAGCATCCACTGCAGGCCGGCACTCTTCCCATAATGCACCCTGGTGAAGTTTCTCCAGGTCAGGGACACATGCAATCAGCCATCAGGCCTCCTTCTGTCGTTACTTCATGGCTTGCTCCAATTACACTCACACACACACACACACACACACACACATTACTACATTTGTAAAGCTAGAATGTCTCATGACTTCAGCAGTGAGATCTGTTGGTGGACCCCAGTTATTTCTATTTATTCTTAATGGGTGGACGTCCCGCACTTGGCAATGGTGCATCAGAGGGAGGTCACAGTGCTTTGATGGAGTGTCCTTGAGGACTGGGAAGAACAGGGTGATGAGGAGAAGGAGTTTGAAAGATGTGGAGAGTAAAGGGGGCGATGAAAACCTGAGGGGAGGTGTCCAACAGATTCAACAACGAATTGAGTCACATGAAGCTCAGAGTGTGCTGGATGAGGCCATAATAACCTGCAAATGTAAACTTTTTTGCTTTAAAGAATTTTTTTTTCTTCCCCCCATTAATTTCCCTCTGGAGAGTACTAATGGGAAACACCACAGGTCAAATAAACCTACTCCGGTCTGTCTTGAATATTTTAAAATCAGTTTAGTCTTTTTACGAGCAAGATGAAAATCGGAGTGAATTTCAGAGTAATAAAACATCCCTGTTAAAAGTCCTTCATCACAGAGTCACGAGGACAGACGTGGCTTCCAGCAGAAAAAGTGAACAGCAACTTCTCGCTTCAAATAAATCTAAATATTCAGAATGTAAATGAAGTCTCGTAATTTCTTTCTCGCCAATAAACGGGTTTATCCTGATAAAATGTGGCAGTCGGCCACACGTCCCCTGTCAACCAGGTGAGCAGCGAGTCAGTCCTTCCCGCAGACGTCGCTGTTTAAGAATTAATAGGGACACATGTTACGACCACCCCCTGTCTCCTGACTTGCCCCGACCGGCTTTAGAAGTGACAAGAAGACATGACTGGAAGCATGTGTAATCGTTACGTAATTTATTACATAAAACATGTCCTCAAAGAACCAATATTGGCACTGATGGTTTATTTTTTCTTTTCTTTTGTCAAAGTCATACAGTTTTATCAACAGTACAAACACAGAATTCCCCCCCCCCCCCCCCCCCCCCCCCCCCCTCCCCGACCCACCCCCACCCAGCTGCACCTACTTCATCCCTGCACCTCACATCTGTAGCGGAGAGGCACATTTATCCAAATCCTACACGTGCATCCATTCTGGACTCATAAATATGACAAACAGGTAAAAGTTCACTGGAGCCACCGAAGGTGTCCCCTCCATCCATCCATCCATCCATCCATCCATCCATCCCTCCATCCATCCGTCCTCATTCTCCATCTTCTGCATGGTCCCCAGGATCTGCAGGCTCCGAGGGCGCCCCCCTGTGGGCAGACACAGGAAGCACTGAAGAGGGGGGGATTCTTATGCAAGGGAGCTGAGTAATCAAAGTCCAGCCATTTTTTTTTTTTTTTTTGTTCTTGGAAAAACCTCCAGGCTTCATAAAGACGTGACTGCAGCCTGGTGGAGGGTCAGCTGCTGGAGGGTTGCTCCTATCAGATGTATCTTAAGAATCGTAACGCATGTCGTCTTCACAAAGCGAACCTTTGTAATTATGTAATGTCTGCAAAACAATGGCTACGAGAAGAAGAAAAAAACAAATCCACAGGACCAAATCGTCATAAAGCCACAATTAAAAGACGTATACCCTGTAATGTGTTTGGAAGGCGTTTCTAAACCTCATTCACAATGAAGATGGACCTTTACGACCCCTGATACAAGCAACTCGCTGTGAAAGTAGAAGAACAACTGGCCTTTCATTAAATATAAAAAGACTATCAGGTACCACTGTTCTACAATACAGCCTGTTTCTCACGAAAGAAATACACTCAATATGACTCACTAACTGTATTGAGAGTATGTTTACACTGGTTATCTGTGTACAGGTCATATGTTCAAATACTGTGCTGCTCCTAATAAATACGACAAAATGACATCAATTATTAGTACTACTATGTCGTCCTCTGTTCCCTTAATCTTATTGGTTTGGTAGGAAACCTGAGGTGACGCTCAGGTTACCAAACATGTTTTGTTGCCTGATGAAAAGTTAAAACATGAAACTCTGAAATAACAGGGACATACTGTATGACACTGTCAGCGATGGACACGTCCAGCATTGAACGAGAATGACATCTACACAATAGAAACTGACATTAATTAAAATTATTTGAACTAGACTGACGTAACTAAGATTAAAATATATAATTTCTCTGTATTTGGTGGACACACTGATTTGAAACAATGTTTGATTGAATTGAGTTCGAGATGTGTGGTTCCTCTACATCCCAACAGGGGGAGCTGCAGGACACTCTGCTTTATCCAGAAGCCTTTAACTTGCCGCTATAACCTGTGGCTCTACAGCCCCTCTGGTGACTCTTTAGTCTCTGAAATGATTCTATAGCTCCTCTAGTGATTCTATAGCTCCTCTATAGTGACTCTATAGCTCCTCTGTAGTGACTCTATAGCTCCTCTGTAGTTACTATCGCTTCTCTAGTGACTCTATAGCTCTTCTATAGTGACTCTACAGCTCCTCTGTAGTTACTACAGCTTCTGGAGTGACTCTATAGCTCTTCAGTAGTGACTCTATAGCTCCTCTGTAGTGATTCTATAGCTCCTGTAGTGACTCTATAGGCCCTCTGTAGTGACTCTATAGCTCCTGTAGTGACTCTATAGGCCCTCTGTAGTGACTCTATAGCTCCTGTAGTGACTCTATAGCTCCTCTGTAGTTACTACAGCTTCTCGAGTGACTCTATAGCTCTTCTGTAGTGACTCTATAGGCCGTCTGTAGTGACTCTATAGCTCTTCTGTAGTGACTCTATAACTCTTCTGTAGTGACTATATAGGCCCTCTGTAGTGACTCTATAGCTCCTCTGTAGTTACTACAGCTTCTCGAGTGACTCTATAGCTCTTCTGTAGTGACTCTATAGGCCCTCTGTAGTGACTCTATAGCTCTTCTGTAGTGACTCTATAGGTCCTCTGTAGTGACTCCATAGCTCCTGTGGTGACTCTATAGCTCTTCTGTAGTGACTCCATAGCTCCTGTAATGACTCTATACTCCTCTGTAGTGACTCTATAGCTCCTCTGTAGCGACTCTCCATCTCATTTGGTTTGACTGGAGGAAAACATGTATTGGGTACTGCTCTAACTCCTGCATTGCTCATGTTGTCGGGCCCTGCTCACCCTGAATATGGCGGCGGCGGCGCGTCGTGCTGCCCACTGCGGGTCAGAGCCTCGTTGTAGCTCGGGAGAGGAGGGGCGATGATCCCGGACAGGGGCACTGCTTCCGGAGCGGGATGTCCGTCCGCCGCCATCCTCACCGGGGCGCTGCACAGCAGGGAGGACAACAAAACTGTGAAGTCAGGCGTGCAATGACTGTGCTCACTGTAAAAGATGAAACTCTCAGCAGGTGGAAGAAACATCCCGAGAGATTGATGACATAAGAAAATGTTAACAGAGCCTCAGACAATGATAATGTGCTCTGCTGGAGCAGAAGAACTGGAGGTGGTGCCAGACCGGCTTCTTCCTGAGTCAGCATTAATCACACCGATACCATCCAGGTCAGAGCAGACAGTCTGTGCCACTTCACAGGCTTTAATAATGAGAATACATTGTAGACTGTTACTGTGGAGCCACAGGATTTGTTCAGTGATACTGGACATTTCATGTCTTGTTTCCAAATACCTTCTTACTGAGAGATGGTTGCAGAGAAAGAGGTTGAAAAGAATCCAGCAGACGTGCAGAAGTCATTAGTGCAAGAGATTAGCTGGGTTGAAATTGAAGGATTAACGGAGGTTTTCAGTCCGAGGACTCACCGGCCGGCCCTCCGTCCGTCCTTGTTCTTGGATTTGTAGCAGTAGATTCCCAGCACGGTGGCGATGACGGCACACACCAGTATGGCCAGGATGCCGGCCACCAGGCCAGACACGTCCACTCTGGGTGCAGACGCTGCGCAGGCAAACACAAAGCAAACGAACAGCATCACACCCTCAATCAGCCTGTTGACCATCACAGCCGTTTGTTTAGGATTTAATGAGGCGACGCAAAATGAACTATAAACCCGTGGTGATCTAAGAGACCGTGCATACTTTCACACAAAAAATATTTTCAGTTTTATTCTTTTGTGACAATCATAGTTTTATTTATGTACTTCATTGAAGAGTGTTGCAATGCTGCCATATGTCAGCCAGTATCGTTACTACCTGAAAATGAAAGGCCACATTTTCAATGTACAAAATCTTCCTGGATCACAACAACATGTTTTCTTTTCTTTCTTTTTTTTTTTTTAAAGTTGACAAGTTGAAAAGTTGTGATAGTTTTAACTATGTAAAGAACTTCCTCCTCAATGGAAGTGAATGTAGTGGCGAAGAAGCAGGTCCTCATCCAAGATGGCGGCCAAGATCAATAGACTGGCGCTTGATGTGTTAAATAACCCTATAAAAGTTGTAACTGACAACTTCATTAAATAAACCTATTCTTATTCATTTTCAGTGTGAACACACTAAATACTACACACCAAAGTAATCGAGATTTGTTTTAAGAAAAATGATTTACCTTGACTGTTGACATAGCTTGTCCAGAATATCTCCTGTTAAAAAGGAGGCAAAGGACAAGTCGTTACATTTTGGGACGTCGCGCCAAACATAAATGAAGTCTCGTTAGAAATGTAAGAAAAATAGTGCATTTAATAGTAAACACAACAGCTGGATCGCCACACTGACTCACTTCTGCCACTTAATACACAAAAGGGCCACTGACTAAGCCGCATCGAGGGTACGACTGAAAATGAACACTGATCCGTGGCGTCTTACGGTCTGAGCGTCGTCCTCGAACACCTCCCGGGCCTCCTCGTAGCTGCACTGCTCCTCGTTGCACTCCCTCTCCAGGCTGTCGGGCACCACCAGCTCAAAGTCCCAGCTGTTGTAGAGCAACGAGCGGGACAAGAAGGACGCTGCCGACGGCTGGTCCAACAGCAGAGGAGCTCCTGCAGGGCCAAGCTCACTGTCACTCGCAACATCACTGGAACATCGCAGTTATTTCAAATAGCTGATTTATGTGCAGTGTGGTGAAACAGAATACTGAAATGAGAAAGTATACAAGATTTCTTCATTAATCTGGAAAGCCATTTGAGCATTGGTGACGTATCCTTGATATCCAACTTAAGGTCCATGGAGAGAAAGTTTATCACCCGTAGGACAATTCAGGACACTGTTAGAACAACTGTTTCTTAAGAATAACAGCTTTTTTTCCATTGCGCCTGACACTTTTGACTTACTACTACTACTCGTGAGTGCTAAAAATTTACATTTCTGGTACTAGTAGGGCATATTTTATCCTACAGTAAGAGCAAGAATGCCCAGTACAACTGAGAGCCAAAACCCATTAGTAGTAGTAGCATTAGTAAGATTATTTTTTACATTACTACTTCTATTAGTAATGTAGAAAATGTTCTCTGCATCACGGGTACGACTAGTGACAACAGTGACACCCACGACCACTACTACTACTACTACTAGTAGGCTCAAACTGTCAATTAGTACTACCAGTGAGGTGTTTCTGACCTTGCCTAGTAAAGCCCACAACATCTACTTGTACTAGAAGTGGACAGTGTGAACCTTACTAGTTGTACTTGCAAGATGATATATACTGCACTAGTTGACTCTGTGGCATTTACTAGTAATACTACTGAGATCAAAAATGCCTTACTCATTCTACTTATGGGCATTTTAACGCTACGAGTCGGTACCAGAGGATTACCAGTGAGTGACACATGCCTACTAGTTGAGCCTAGTAGTGTTACTAGTGCAGTAGTTTACTAGTAAGGTTTGATTGTGTACTAGCAGGCTGAAAGTGGCACAAGCAGTGGAAAAACCATTGATAGTAACATGATTTTATCATGATATAAAGAGTCTTTGAGTGTTTTTAAAAAAAAACTGTATACAAATGAAATGTATTATTATTATTATTATTATTATTATTATTAGTGATTTTACTAGTGCGCTGAATTGTGTTACTCGTGAGGGCAAAGAGCTTACAAGTACACAAACCTTCAGTTGAATATCTAATAAACAACCTGCCATAAACACAAGGAGCCATGAAGAATAATGGAAACAATAAGAGAAACCAAATGTCAAACCCAGGGCTGTGACTTGCGACATGCTGTTGGCCAAAATGAAAACACTACCTCACGCTAACATATTGATATTGCCATCAAAGTGATCGCATTATTGATCTCCTGCTTCCTGCTGTGGGCGTCTTCCCGCTGTGATCAGTGACGCCAACATATAGAATCTCAATGCTGCTCAGAGAACGCCTTCAACTTCTTTTTCACACCACATAAACTCATCAGTTTTGTACAGATCTCACATCCTAGGCTGAAAAAGAAATGACTTCCAATATATAAAATGCCATATGAAGCTTGAGGGAAGATGTTGATTTGACTGTAATTCATATATAGAGATATTTAGAATGCTTTGAGAGGTTATTTGAAATGAATGGAGCTTCAGTTGCACGTTGCTGCGAGTTGCTGCTGCCTTCAGACAGTTTCCTATCCCCTGAGGCAGTGAGGTGGTCAGTTTGACAGCAGCGTCCTGGTTGGAGGGCCGCAGGGCTGAGAGAGAAGAGGTGTGGTTTACCTGGAGCGTGTCTGTAGATGATGGAGCAGTGGGAAACCTGCAGCAGGGACAGCAGAGCCACCGAGGCAAGCAGCTGCAGACAGCAACGAAGAAGAGGCGTCTGAGCAGCAGTGGGGGGAGAAAAAAAAAATTGCCTACGGGCCTGGAAGAGCAAGGGACTCTCACCTGTCCAACACTCACCTGTCCAACACTGTTGGCCCAGCTGGCTGCGATCTGCGCCATCTGTCCAAGATGACCGTCTCCCTCAGAGGTCCTCAAACATTGACCTGGTTTCACTTAAGGCTGGAACTTCCCTTCTGCTGCGTGAAACCGCTGAGGAGTGTGGAGGTGTTGTTTTCCTGCCAGAAACCTGTCAGACTGCATACCACCTGAAGGGAGGAACCAAAACCAAACCAAACCAGTCTGTGTGCTTCTCCGTAAAGTCTGTTACCTGACTGACTGCACCGGCTCTGTTTGTCTGGCTCTGTGGTAATTGAAATAAACCGTTGATAGTAACACATTAAAATTAAAGTATCATTGGGGGGAAAAAACAACCTACAAGTCAGGTTGCTTAATTTTTTATTTTTTATTTTTGTAATCATTCCAGGGGATGTAGTGGAAAAGCCAGTGAGAGTAACCCAATTTGATCCTGAATCCAAGTTGACATGTTTCCAATGAGCGTAAACAAGTTTTTTTTTTTTTTACTAAATTGAAATCTGTCACTGCCCACCGTCTCTCATTTTTGGCTTGGACATTTTACGTGCGCCAACGCTGTGATAGTTACGGTAACTGCACAGCGAAGACTCCACCAGGAAACGCAGCTACGAGGTTGACCAGCTTCCGGTTTTCAAAATTTGAATAAGAGTATTAAAGGGCAATTTTGGTACATTATCCAATAGCTGTTGTATTAATAAAAATAAATTTAATTTTAAAAAAGCTTCTTTTTATTTTTTTTTTAAAGATGGACTTTCTGCTCGAGTCTTCTCAGTGCGTTTACCGTAAAGGTTGCAATATGTGCGCACGTAAAAAATTAAAAAAAAAAACCTACGAGCGGCTGACTGGACTGCAAGTTTTCCCTGGATACTCAAGATCCCTCACAGTCCACGTACACGCTTGTTCGTTGACTCCAAAAGGTGGAAAACTCGATCTCAAACCTGACAACATGTCACGACAAGTCAGAGAGAAAAGTATTCCAGCATTAGTTCAGTTCAGTGAACAGACAAGACTGTTGACTCCCACAGCTTCCACCCGCAGGCTGATGATCCACAGGAAGTGCTGCTGTTCAGAGGACAAAGTGTTTCAGGGGGGAAAGGTGAGAAGCAGCAGGAAGGAGCTGCAGCCTGGAGAAGATTCCAGATGCTCGAAGAGCTTCAGAGGAACTGAGGCTGAAGACAAAATCCAGTCCAGGAAGAGAAACACAAGTCAGAGGAACAAAGTTGCCTTCTCATCAGGAAGCTTGAAGATCAGAGTCCCAGAGAGAGGAGGGAGAACAGAGGATGAGAGGAGGGAGAACAAAGGAAAGAAGTTGAAAAAAGGAGACGAGGAAGATTGAAAGGAGAGAACAGAAAGAGCAGAGGATTTGAAAAGGAAAAGCAAAGGGTGTCGGGGAGAGAGTAAAGAGTGGACAATGAAAGGGGGAGTGGAAGAAGGGAGGGGGATGAGACAAAGAACTAAGGAAGACATGATGAAGAGGAAGGAGAGAGGAGGAAGAAGAGGGTCGGAAGAGTGGAAGAAGTGAGGAGGAAGAGTAGCAGATCAGAGGAGGAAGAACAAAAGAAGGGAGGATGAAAAGTTGAAAAAAGGAGGATGCTAGAAAAAGAGTGAAAGGGGAGAAGAGGATGAGAAGAGAAAGAGTGGGGGAGAGAGTCGGGGGAGTGGACAATGGAAGGAGGAAGACTGGAAGAAGAGAGGGGGAAGAGTACAGGATGAGATGACAAAGTGTGGGAGAGAGGAGGAAGGGTGGAAGGAGAGTTAGAGGATGAGAGAAGGAATTAAAGAAGAGATGGTTAAAAGGAAGGAGAGGAGCAAGAAGAGGGTAGGAAGAGCGGAAAAAGTTAGGGGGAAGAACAAAGGAGGTGAGGTGGATAAACAAAGGAAGAGGGGAGGAAGAGCAAAGGAAGGATGGAAAGTTGGAAAAAAGAGGAGACTGTGAGGAGGAAGAATAAAGGGAGAGAAGAGGAAGAGTAGAGGATGAGAAAAGGAAGAGTGTGGGAGAGGGGACGATGGAAGGATGAAGAGTGGAAGAAGAGGGGGGAAGAGTAGAGGATGAGAAGACAATGAGTGTGGGAGAGAGGAGGAAGGGTGGAAGAAGAGCTGGAGGATGAGAGGAGGAATTAAGAAAGAGATGATGAAGAGGAAGGAGAGGGTAAGAAGAGAGGGAGAAGAACAAAAGAAGGGAGGTGGAAGAGCAAAGAGAGGCTGAAGCAGGACTTCCCTCTGATCCACGGCAGCAGAACTCCTCGGGTTGTCGGTTCGTCGCCCTTGGCGCCTGAGGTAGAGGAAGGTGATGAAGACGACGTCGGAGTCTCTCGATGACGGAAGCATCCGGACACCGTCAGCAGCTCCGTCACCTCCACACCCGACAATCCCAGTTCTTGGAACACAGTCCAATATTCTGATCGTTGTGTGATACAATGATCCGAATGAAAAACCCCCAAAATGTCTGTCGTCGCTTTTGTTTATGTGGAAAAGAGTGGTGCTGCTTGTAGAACTAAAAACACACAACTGAGCGACCCACAGCAATAAAGACTTTTTCTGAGTTATAATGAAAACACACGAGACAAAAAGAAAGAAACGTTGAAATAAATGTTTTATTGAAGTAAAAAATTGATTGGTCATCTCGCTATAAAACTGACAACGTGATTGTATGCTCGAAGGAAAATATGAATCCTTTTGTAAAAGAAAAAAAAAAAGAAGTGTAAGACAAAGCAGGTGTCATTTGTAGTCTTCAGTGGATTGTTTCTCTCAAATAAAAATAAAATAAAGATCAAAGTACCTGAAGTTGTAAAGGGACTGTTTTTTTTTTGATTGTCTAACAACATCATCCTCTGACAGAAATCCTGTGTGACGTGCCGGCAGGGCTACAAAACATTTTTAAGGTCACTTCGATTTCTCCAGGATTTTAAAAGCTCACGCCACTTTCGTCGTCGGCACGCAGCGATCGCTCAGTTGTCATGGAGACGGCTTGGTCGTCGTCACGCGACCACAGTGAAGTCGTACCACGACTGGAGGAAGTGTGTAGAGAGAGACGTGTGGATTGTTTCTGCACAACAAAATGTTGAGTCTCAACATTTTGAAGGTGAATCCAAAAATATCTCCCGTTTCCAACAACGACCAGTCTGCTCCAAGTGTGTTGCCACGGGAACCGAGAGAAACACACTGCTGACGCTGTGTCAAGATCACACTGTGGTTAAGTTACATCCAAAACTTTTAATGAGGTTTTATAAAAGAACAAATATGGAATTAATTGCATCAGATCGCAACAACTTGGTGTTTATGAGAGATTTCATCTATATTTATGAGCCTGCAGCTGAAAGCACCAGTCAACACGGGGTTAATGACTCGTCAAGGATTCATGACCACAGGGTGAACACTGAACGACTCGTGAACACTGTAAATGACTTGTTAACGACTCAAACACTGTGTAAATGACTTGCTAAAGGCTCGTAAACATTGTGTAAATGACTTGTTAACGACTTGCGAACACGGTGTATATCCCACGTTAACGACTCGTGAACACTGTAAATGACTCATGAACACTGTGTGAAAGACTCATTAACGACCCGTTAACTGTCTTTGTATGCGATGGTTCAGGCCTCTGAGCGCCATGTAAATGAGTCATGAACGACTCGCTAATGACTCGTGAACACCGTGTAAATGACTTGTTAGCGACTCGTGAACACTGCGTATATGAATCATGAAAACAGTGCAAAAGACTCATTAACGACTCATGAACCTTACTTGTACACGATGTTCCTGACCTGTGAACACTGTGTCAATGACTTGTTAATGACTCGTGAACACTATAAATGACTCATGAACACTGTGCAAATGACTTGTTAATGACTTGTAAACACTGTAAATGACTCACGAATACTGTAAATGACTCATGAAAACTGTGTGAAAGACTCATTAACGACTCGTAAACTGTCTTTGCACGCAATAATCCTAACCTCTGAATGCTGCGTAAATGACTCGAAGGACTCACTAACGACTCATGAAAACTGCAAAAGACTCATTCACGACTCGTTAACGACTCGAGAACCGTACTTGTACACGATGTTCCTGACCTCTGAAGGCCGTATAGACGGATCCTGAAGGTCAACACTAAGTTTGGAGAACAGTAGCTGCTCTGCTCGAGACTGAATGAAAAAAAAAACAAAAACAACCTCAATGCGCCGCATTGTTAACGTCACGTCACAGAGGAGATGATCTGAACTCAGCGGCCACGTCACGGGTCTGACGAAGCCACGGCTCTGCACCGTCAGGTCGCTTCACTTTCAACCAAACACCCTCCTTTTTCTTCCATTTGCATCTTTCTGTGGACGTAAGGATCAGGCTGCAGTGTGTCTTTCCAGTGCAGCAGCAGGAAACTGGACCACAGCTGGAGCTTCCCGGGGCTGCGCTGACGCTGCCCCCTGCGGGCGGACGGGGAGCATCGCAGCGCCACAGATCTAAAACTGTGGATGTGGATCGAGTTGACAAAACTGTGTGAGGAGAAACGCAGCATCGCGTTTGTTCCCGTTTCCAGCGCCATCGAGAGCAGCAGGACTCCTCTGATTGGTCGAATAATTGAACATGAATGGAAACGTCATGTTGTCGTAGTTCAGTCAGTCTTTTGAAAAATGTACATGGTCAATGACGATATAACAGTACGTCGTGTCAGCACGGTGTCCATGCAGGCTGCGTTCGTGACAATCGTCAAAAACTCATTTGACCGCCGCCAACGGAATCGACCACGCAGCCCAAAATGTCTACGTCACTGTGAAGTTTAGAGTTAATCGTAGTTTCCCCGTGAAAGCATGCGAGGTCACGGCTCAGCTTTATTTATTCTAAAATGCATTTATTTGATCCGGTCTATAAGCGATGTGAGCTTTAACGTATATTTGTATTTTGATGTCATTTAGCTTTTAAAAAAAAAAAAAAACATTTAAAAGGGGATTTACAGACGCATTCAAAAGCAAACAAAAAAAAAGCCTTTTTTGACACATGTATTTAATAAAAGTGAGCTTCTCACGCATCTGTTAGAAATTTCCCTTGTTTCTTGCTTTTCGTGTGCTTCCCTCAAACATCCATTCGTTGCGTAAATGACCAGCATGGAATGGATGATGAAGTGATGAGTCACTGCCACATGTGCAGAGATAACTGTGATGTGTGGGTTCGACGTGCCGACAGCCGTTTTATTTCATTTGTTGTATTTTTTTTTGGTTTTTTTCACGTACGCTCCAGGTGAAGGCGTGATGATCTGCTCCTCCCTTCACATCCTCTCATTCAAATCCAGAATGACACTGATTTTAAAGTTGCTTTTGGCAACAACAACAACAAAAAAAGTGCAAATAAAACCATCTGGAAAGATAATGATGCGCCCTTTCTGACCAACACACACACACACACATTTTGACACACACACACACACACACACCTCTGTGCAGAGGCTGCTCAGAGGAGGACGCAGGGACACCCGCCGCTCTTCTGCTTCCGGGTGTGGTGGGCGGGAGGAGGAGGACACTCCAGCTCTTGGAACTTCCTGCGGAGAAGGA
Source organism: Blennius ocellaris (assembly GCF_963422515.1). Taxonomy (NCBI): domain Eukaryota; kingdom Metazoa; phylum Chordata; class Actinopteri; order Blenniiformes; family Blenniidae; genus Blennius; species Blennius ocellaris. The sequence continues at coordinate 17,815,451 of NC_137665.1, read as the reverse complement.
GAACCAGTGAGAGACGGAGGACTGGGCACACGATCGCCAGCCGTCGCTTCAAAACTGCGGCGGGTTTCAAAAAGTGTGGCGTCACTGTATAACGGGCTCATCGCGTTGAGCAGCGAGATGTGATTTGTGAAAACTACAATAGAAGTACGTTCGTGAAATGTTTGTCCTTGTGGCTGTAGTTCACACCAGCCGTGACTGAGTTATGTTTGTTTATTAACATTTTTAAATGAAAAAAATATTTGAGAAATTTGCAGACTTTTGCAGGGATTGATTTTTGATCTTGTCACTTTCGATGGTATATTTAAATAACGAAGCACAAGACTGTTTTATACCTTTACAGCTTCAGTAAATTTTTTAAATGATATATAAAAAAAGAAAAGAAAATATTTGAAGAAAGAAGAAAAAGATACATGAACAAGATATGTGAAATTAAATCATAAAATGCTGTACATGTATTATGTTATTGATTTTTTTTTTATTTTGTAAATGAAAAAATATTTGAGAAATTTACAGATTTTTTTTGGTTTTTTCCCTTTTTTCCCTTGATTTTTGTTCTTATCACATTTGATGTTATTTTGAAATAAGAGGGGGGGTTGCTTTATTACACATTTACAGCTCACATAAAATATAAAAGTGATATAGAACAAATATAACACAATATATGAAAAACAATATGAAAATATGTATGAAAAATATAAAATATATGAAAAAATATAATCATACAATTTTGTTTGTGTAGCCATAGTTTTACGACAGCTGTGACTGAGTTATGTTCCTTGTTTTCTTTTTTTAATGAAAATATTTGAGAAATTTGCTTTATTTTGCCCTTCTCACATTTGTTGTTATTTTGAAATAATGACGATGGAGATTGTGTTATGATACATTTACAGCTTTAGTAAAATATAAATATGATAAAAAGATATACAAAAAATATACCTTAACTACACTCTTAAATGTTGGTTTTGTTAATTTACACCAGCTGTGACTGTGAGAAATCTGACATGGATGTTCTCCACGAGTTCTTCTACTACAGATATTTCTTCGTCTTTTGAAAGAAAAGTAAATCACTCCAATACACAGAGCCGGGAACAGACCAGGGTCTTGTTCCTGTGAGTGGACGGCGCTAAACCTGGTCTGTACCTGATGATGTGCACCAGCTCCATGAAGGCCTCGTCAACGTTGTAGCGGTTCTTTGCTGAAGCCTCCATGTAGTAGATCCTGTTCTCTCTGGCGAACGCCTGAGCATCTTCCCTGGAGATCTGGAGGACAAAGACGTCTGCAGTCAGGAAACAGGAAACAAACTCACCGCCTTCTGGGGAACAATGAGCTCCGATCGGTGGACAACGAGCTCCGATCGGTAGCCGACGAGCTCCAATCGGTAGACAACGAGCTCCGATCGGTAGCCAACGAGCTCCAATCAGTAGACAACGAGCTCCGATCGGTAGCCGACAAGCTCCGATCGGTGGACGACGAGCTTTGATTGGTGGATGACTAGCTCCGATCGGTGGACGATGAGCTCCGATCGGTAGACAACGAGCTCTGATTGGTAGATGACGAGCTCTGATCGGTAGACAACGAGCTCCGATCGGTAGCCGACGAGCTCCGATCGGTGGACGACGAGCTTTGATTGGTGGATGACTAGCTCTGATCGGTGGACAATGAGCTCCGATCGGTAGACAACGAGCTCTGATCGGTGGACGACGAGCTCTGATTGGTGGACGGCGAGCTCAGATTGGTGGACGACGAGCTCTGATCGGTGGAGGACAAGCTCTGATCGGTGGAGGACGAGCTCTGATCAGTGGATGACGAGCTCTGATCGTTTGGTAAACAATGACCTCCAATCGCGATGAGCTCTCATCAGCTTTATCAGTGTCCGTTTCATAAAAGCCTCCAGCTCGTACACGTCACATGAGGCTCGTAGGTCAAAAACTCTTTGAAGACTTGGTGTGACGGCCCGATTCACCAAAGTTCTGGACGAAGTGCAAACAGGAAGGCAAACGGAACACGTTTCCGTCTCCACCGAGAACAAATCCTACGTGAAACCCTCAGTGACGTCACCAGCAAACAGCAGAATTTTAATCACAAAGGAGATGATCTGTCGCAAAGTCCCAAAAGATACAAGACAGAAGGTAGTAAAAGTCCAGAAGCAAAGGCCAGCTGGGGAAATGTCTCTTACACCTTCTTCATAAACAGAGGGAAAACCATGAACAAGAATCACGTTAAGTGACAAAAACTTCTCACCACTCTCTGCTGCTCCAGGTCGGCCTTGTTCCCCACCAGCACCATGGGGTAGTCGTCCCGGTCCTTCACCCTCAGGATCTGCGTGTGGAACTTCTGCACTTCGTGGTAGCTGAACCAGCGAGCCGTGAAAACATGAGATGTGTGCACTTTTAAAGATTCACATTATCCACATATGAACAGAGGAGCTTTCTGGTGTACATGACGCATTTATCCACAAAGCAGTGGGACGAACACACACACACACACACATAAAGATACGTAAAGCCTGAGCACACACACATAAACACACACACACACACACACCTGCCCCGGTCGTTGAGTGCAAACACCAGCAAGAAGCCTTCTCCTGAGCGCATGTACTGCTCCCTCATCGCACCGAACTCCTCCTGACCTGCAGTGTCCAGGACTGACACACACACACACACACACACACACACACACACACACACACACACACACACACACACACACACACACACACACACACTTAGAACTTCCTGCAACATAAATAAACTGCCTAAAATGTAGGGGGGGGGGGGGGGGGGGGAAACTATTTTTAAAAAGTCACTTCAATGAAAAGTGCAGCAGGAGGGAAACACAGAAGTAGAAATATGTTGGTAGAGGCTCGCTGGGATGAGGAAACAGTGAGGCAGAGGAGGCTCGGGCTTCCTGGAGGAACAGAATTAGTGACTCGACGAAGCATCTGTGAGCGATGATGTGTGGGTCCCGCCCTGGAAGCCACCCACAGCACACACACACAATGCAGCGAGTGTGTGTGTGTGTGTACACTGCACACACACACACGGCGCAACGTGTAATTGGTGGCTTCCACTGATAATGACTTCCTACTTTCCCTGCCCGGCGGACCACGCCGACACGCTGCCATTGCTGGAGGGACGTATGTGAAGGTGGAGACTCTGGATACGAGCGATGACTCACCAGCGTGACCCAACGCGGCGGCGGCGGCGGCGTAGCAAGTCCTGACACGGGAACGAAACAATCCCCAGAGCAAACACTCGGCCCGCGATCAACACACCCTCCCGCTCTGGTGTAAAACATTTCACACACCCTGCAACCTCCCCCGACACACAGTGTGTGTGAGTCAAGACTTACTGTCCAGCCGGGTCTCCTTCCCCCCCACCGTGCAGATCTTGGTGTAGGAGTCCTCGATGGTGGGGTCGTAGTCCGACACAAAGTAGGACTGTCGAGGAACAACCACAAACAATCGGGCATTAAAAGGGGACGCCGCAGGAGAAAACATGGCGGACCATGAGGGGAAAGGCAAAGATGATCAGCACCAAAAGAAGAAGAAAAAAACCAACTGTTGTTTTAAGAAAACAAACATGTAAAATGGAAGTGCAGTTTAGATATGCATTGTTGGGTTTTTAGCTTTTATTCCATATCTTTTCGTGGATTTTTGATCCTTATAGCTGCTCTGTTTACCGCCGCTGTTTCTCCTAACTGTTAAAGCTGTTTTAGTTATTTTAGCAATTTATTTGTTTTTCCCCTTTTCACATAATTTTCATTTTTCTTTTCTTTTTCTGGTTTCCATTTTTGGGGGTATTTTATCTTATCGTCCCTTTTTGGTTATTTTTTTCTTCTTTTTTCCTTTAAATTTTGATCTTTCTCTTTTGTCACATTTATCTTTTTCTTTATGTTCTTGTTTTCCTTTTCCCCCCCACTTTTTTCTTGTTTTTGCACATTTTTCTTTTCTTCATTTATGTTCTTTTTTGTCCTCCCCCCCCCTTTTTCCTGAAAAGAAAATCAGAACTCACAATTCTAATGATTTTTGTTTGACTGTTTCTATTTTCAGAAGTTTTAACTATTTAATGCTTTAACTATTACCTTGTCTTTATCCAAGGCAAGTTTTTATCCAGTAGATTAAAGAATTTTTGAAAACCATGTGGTTTGCAAATGAAGTCAAGAAACTAAATGTTGTGTAAATGCAGAATATATTAGATTTGTATCTAAAAAAATAAACTCAATTCAAAAATGTTCCAAGGAATAACCTGCTCATTACGACTCAATCCCGCAATGCCACATTAGACCACAAGATGGTGCAGTGAGTCACTGTTTCTGTCTGTGGATTGACATTGTCTGTGGCTCAGGTATTTAAAGTCTTCGGGTTTTACCGAGCGGCTCCTCGACAATCTCACTATTTCCATTATAGTTTCTTGTCATTCTCCAAAGTTTGTCATTTAAATTCCTCTGATCTGAGATCAAAACGCCCCGAAAACCCAGATTCCTCATAGTGACTTTGAGAACCGCAGCAGCGTCGGATCCAAAATGAAAAGTCTGGACGCCGACGCCCCGCCGTCGCACGTGTTGTGAGCTGTGGAGCCGCTGACACTGACAGGAAGCGACGGTGAGTTTCTGAAGCAGCACCGACAACAGAAACCGCACGTTTTAAAAATAGACGCGTGGTTTCAGTGAAGTGAAATTCACTGAGGGCCCGTCCAGGTGAGGACGAGCAGAGACTGTCTGACCACATTGGGATTTCTGTGAAAGGCGTGGAAACAGAAGCGCCTGGAGAACGTGGACCTGAAGAGGCTAGTGATTTGTCTCTTCTCTTCATTTATTGCTAAATAAATCCACGTATGCAGACGATGATGTATTAAAGTTTAGGGAATGTTCTCTTCGTTGGAGAAGAACTGTTCATGCCTCTGTTCTCTGAACGACGCTTTTCGGAGTTCGAACGGGACCCGAGAACGACGAGCAGCCCTGAATCATGATGCTCCCTCCACCGTGCCTCTCCTCCACTGATGACGTCCTCACGCTGGTATACACTGCATGTTCCTCCATCGTGACGACTCCACCCGCGATGGAGGTGGAAAACTTCAGCCACTAAGTGAACGTTTAGAGTCTGACACAGAACTCGGGTTGGACACGTCGTGACCCGAGCGGAGGTCAGATCGCTTTTTTTCCATGCAGACATTCCAGAGAGCCTCGAACGCGCCGGCGTGGATTTAAAACACCTGATGATGAAATGATTTTTTTTCTCGCGAAAAGCCCACAAGCCCGAGCAGACGAGGACGATCCACCCTCATAACAAACACAACTATTAACGAGTCACTCACCGACTTGGTGACACATACTGGTCACTGGTAATACCGTCTTCTTAAAGACTTATCAAACTAACTGTGTAGTAATACATTAAGAAATCCACTTATTATGAACCTTTAGGACTTGATCTGATCAAAAAACAAATTGTGATGAAGGTGAATGACTTCATCTCAAGATTTTATTAAATCAGATGAATGGAGTAAAAGCACAGATCCTGAAGCTTTAATATGTGGACTGATCCAAATAAATCAACCTTACAGCTTCAAGTATTCATAAATTTAGTCGTCTTTACCAGTGAACTGACAATAGATAATTAAAATATGTGGACATTAATGGAAGTTGAGGCTTCAGCAAGTGAACAGAACTAAAAACTGTACTAAACACCCTCGTTTTAGTAAGTAAGACCTGAAGTTTGAGTAAGTTAACATTATTCAATAAACAGACTGTTTATCATTAAAAGGTGAAAGGAGCTTGTCTCAAAGAATTAGTCAAATGTGGGATCTTAAAGCAGATTGATCTTAAAGTACTAATGAGTGAACGAAGTATTAGTACATGAACAGATTTGAGGGACATTTTAAAGCATTAAGAAGTGAACCAAAGTGTCACTAAGTTAACAGACCTTGAAACTCCAGTATGAATTGATGTTAAAGTATTGGAAGATGAATTGATGTTAAAGTACTAGAAGATGAACTGATGTTAAAGTACTAGAAGATGTTAAAGTATTGGAAGATAAACTGATGTTAGAGTATTGGAAAATGAACTGATGTTAAAGTATTGGAAGATGAACTGATGTTAAAGTATTGGAAGATGAACTGATGTTAAAGTATTGGAAGATGAACTGATGTTAAAGTATTGGAAGATGAACTGATGTTAAAGTATTGGAAGATGAACTGATGTTAAAGTACTGGAAGATGGACTGATGTTAAAGTACTGGAAGGCAGAAGGAAGCCTGACCTCAACCCATTTGCACTTTGATGTCTTGACAGATGTTTGAACTCTCTGTGACACGAACTGACATCTGAATTGACACTTAACGTGTTTCTATTGAGGAAATGATCCTGACTTGTAACCCCCCACCCCACCCCACACACACACACACACACACACGCACGCACGCACACAAACGCACACACACACACACGGACACACTCACGTGCGCGCGCGCACACACACAGGAGGGTCCGTACCTGGATGAACTGGATGGTCAGCGCGCTCTTGCCCACCCCTCCACCTCCCACCACCACCAGTTTGTATCTGTCCTCGTCTCCGCTCATGCTGCCGCCGGCGACCAGGAGTCTCGGTCCGGACCGGGATCTTCGACGGGGCCTGAGTCCCTCACCGGGAGCCGAGGCCGCGTCTGGAGCGAGCTTCTTCTTCTTTGGTGGGAAGAATCCACGGACCTGTTGACGCTGGGAGTTGGTGTTTTTTTTTCTTTTTTTTCCCCTTTCTTTCGTTCTTTCTTTCTTTATGGGCGCAGCTTCAAACTCGAGCGCTCATGTTGTTCCCAGACGCCTTTCAGCTGCTCGAATCCAATCCTGACTTCCGCGGCGCGCCAGGGAAAGCAAAGTCCGTGCGTAACGCTGCGCAACTGTCCATGCGAAGAAAACGGGCTTTGCGCGCAGAGTCCGATCTTGTTGCAGCCGACTGTGTCTTTCTCACCCCCCCTCCTCCTCCCCACACCCCCTTCTCTCTTTCTCTCTCTCTCTCTCTCTCTCTCTCTGTCCCTCTCTCTCTCTCTCTCTCTCTGCTCGGCCTCCGGGCTGCTACCGAGGGCGGAACTGCTTCCTCTTTTCTCTTTCCTGGAGAAACCAAACGGCGGCTCGATGCCTGACTGCGTGCGCCCCGCACCGCTCCCAAGAGGACTCCCAGGAGGCCCCGCACACACGCACACGCACTCGCACACACGTACACACGCACTCCTCAGTTCAGACCCGAAAACCAGCCGCATGAATTCCGATTTGGTGCGTCAGTTGCCTTATTTGGTCATTCGGAGGATCCGTGACATCATTTCTACCGAATGAGTCTCCGCCGGCTCCGATTTTATGCAACAAGTTTTTTTTGTTTTTTTTCTTTCACAAAACTCTCACAACTCTACTTCACTTATTGAAGCGGATCTGAAGGGATTACAGTTACTTTTCTGCTGTGAACCAGTGTGATTTTTTTTCTTTTCTTTTCAATCCACTGTGTGCGACTGTCGAGAAGAAGAAAAAAAAAGTTGCCCGGAGGCAACAAATACCTCCGCTGTGCGTCTGGACGCACGCCAGAGAGCTCGTCAGCGGGAGGAGGGGGAGGGTGAGGGAGGGGGGGTTAACTGAGGCCCCGGGTAACATGGCGGGGGCATATTATGAAATCACGCAGCAGAACAAGCCCAAACGATTTGGTTTTCCTATTTAAAAAAAAAAAAGTATACGGTAATAATGATCGAAAAGCCATGTTTCAACGGACTTGGATCATTGTTTGAAATCGCCTTACATACCAGAACGATGAAGTGCGTCTGACAGGCCACTAGGTGGTGCTGTGTTCTCACAATGCAGCCAAACAGATGTGCAGGGAACAGCAGGGGTGTGAAGCTGCCGGCTCCTTTTCCCTGTTCTTCTTCGTGGTTTCGGTCGGGGGGTCTGCAAACCTTTATTCCCAATTAGGTTGACGCATTCTTAAAGTTTCATGTATACAGTAGTTTCGAAACTCATGCAAAGGCTGTATCTCGTGTTCAAAAAGTTTCAGTTCAACTGTTAGTGGTGTTTCTCACTGTAGTTTGTCCAGTACTTCAGTGTTCCTCATGCCCTGTAATAAGCCACTCTACATATCTCAACGAGAAGCTTATTTAGTTGTATTATGCGTTTAGATCGGAATTGGCGGGATGTGGGAGAGCCGAGCTTCAGTTACCTGGACGATGTGCAGATCTCACGGAACAGGACAGTCGGGTGGTTAAAAAGATAAACCCTTGGCTTTTAACCATATAACACAAGATGTCTGCCAATAATCCATTGAGTTGCAGTTCCAGTAAAACTGACTGAATGAAGAGTTGAGACAGACAGAACGCCTCCAGGCTGGATGACGGAGGAGGGATTGAGGATACAATGAGGCGAAACAGCGCAAACTACCACTAAAAAGAGCATCTGAAATTCAGAATGATCCTGGTGAAGGACTCTCGAAATTGTGCAGGACTAAACCTGATGGAGATGGAACCAACATCGGGCCTGCGACTCGTCATGGCCTGATGCAGGTGAATGTCAAGCTCAAAACGCGAACACAGACTCAAAGTTAACGTTACCCCGTATGTCGGAAAGGTGTGTTCTTACTTCTAATGCACTGGTCACCTTCTAGCACTGTTGAAATGCAACATGCAGTTTGCCGTCCTTCCACGTCTCCGTATATCTCCGCTCGTATATTTGACGCCGCCGCGTTCAGATGAAGCATCGCAATAAGAAAAAGGCAGGACGAAGTACTTCAAACATGATTTTTAATCGTCGGGACAGAGACAGAAATCAGGGTGCGATGAGGGGATTTGTTCAAACCAGCCGCCCAGTGAGGCTCCTTGAAGGTTCCCAGAGGAACCACAGCTGGTTCCCGAAGCGTCACAAAAACAAACCAGACTCTCTGAAAATACGAGCGGCGAGACGTGAACCTGACACTATTAGTTATTAAAACCTCTGGTCTGTCACATGCAATAAAACCACAGAGAACGTCTTTTAAATTCAGCTCTGCAATAAATAAATAAAGAATTCAATAAATACAGGGCTAAAGTCCCTCCAGTATCTACACCACGCTTTTAGTTTGGCTTCTTTCTGGATTTTTGCAAACGTGCACATACACACACACACACACACACACACACACACACACACACACTCACAGGCCAGCCATAACATTATGACCGTCTTTTCGCACGAGGGCACCACCGACCTGCGCGGCGGTAACCAAGGAGATAGGCTGGAGTGTAAAGAGCGAGTCCAGGGACGACTTCTGAACCGGAATCGGCTCACAGTCGCCGGTCCTAAATTGCTGAACTTCTCACTTTTGTGCTTGTGACACGTCAACTGTGGGACAAACTGTTCAGAACTAAACGAGGGAGTGACAAAGTCGGGATATAAAAACTGCTTCGGCGGGGAAACATTTGACCTCTGATTTGTCGTGTGCACAGAAGGTTCCTCCTGGTGCCGCTCCAGCAGCTCCACCTCACCTGTTACCGGTCATAATGTTATGGCTGATCAGTGTTGGACCCCCCCCCCCCCCGCCCCCCCATCCCCCCGCCGCCTCACACCCTCAGCACCTGTACGGCAGAGCCGGCTGGCCCATCCTCACCGGGGGCAGGAAGACCCCCCCGAGCAGGACCCGCTCTCCCCAGCCAATCAGCTTGTTCAGTGTGAGGCTGAACGGGGACAGAAGCCCCGCCTCCTTCGTCTCCGCCCGGCCGCACTGGCCGCGGGGGGCTCCGGCCCCCCCTCTCTGTGCGACTGCCCCTCTGGACGGATGCTCAGTGTCTGTTGTGGTGGGGGGGGAGACGCCCGCCGGGGACAGAGACAGTGTGAGGCTCTTCCTCTTCTCTAACAGGGAGGCGGAGCCTGGGGGGGGCCGCAGCGGGGAGAACTTCAGCGGCGGGGGGGCGGACGGCGGGGGCTGGGGGGGCGACGACCCGACGCCCTGCGGGTTGGCGTCCGGAAAGTTCCGCTGCTGGTTTCCGTTAACGTCCGTGAACAAAAGTCTCTGGTGGGCTTTCTCTCTGTGGAGCCCAGAGTCCTCGCTGTCAGAGTGGGGGGGGTCCGCCCTGTCGCCGGGGGGGTGGGCCACCCGCTCGTCCTGCCCCTGGATGAAGAAACCCCCTCTGGAGGCCTTGTGGCTCAGCGTGGCCTGAAAGTGCTGCAGCTGACCCAGGAAGTTGAAGTTGGGGGAGATGGTCGGCCGGCGCTCTTTCACAAACCTGCCGGAGACAAACAGGAAGTGGTTAAAGCCGCGGCTCACAACACCGAGGCATGAATCGGCAGCGTCACACGCAGAACTGAGAGAAAAGCACGCAACACTGTTGAGACCTGCTGAGAACGTCCTCCATTGATAGAAATAGAAATACTCCAATACTCCAGCAATAATGGAGAGTAATCTAAATACACACAAGTCACTTTGGATGGAATTTAAAGGCAAAGTGAGCAGCATAAACAACACAAAACAACATATAAACAAACATAACCAACAATCACACAAACACGTTCAAGCCACCGAGTTTAAAAATGCAGAATGCAAAACAAATAATGATGATAGAAATCTTTATGGTAATTTCTGACAATTTACATCAAAGAGACACTGCAGAACGACGTTTCAATGCAGGGCCAACGATAAAAACACAGTTATATAGTACCTGAGATAAAACAAAGTGAGGGAACTGCAGAGCAAGAATAAAGTTAAAGCGAAGTTATAATTTTCTAGTAGTTCTAGTTCTATTTCAGGTAAAGTCTGGGTTATGATCACAGCAGACTCCTCGTTTGTCTCACTAACCAGACAGAAAAAAAAACGACTTTTAAATGCAGATGTTCGGTCAAATTCAGACGTTTTCCCTTGTTTTAGTGCAAATATGTTCATATATTTTATAATCAACCTGAAAAAGTTCCAAATGAAGTGGTGAATGGTGCTGAAGGGTGAGGGTGTGTTGGCGTCCGCTACCTGTAGGCCCGGTCCAGGTCCAGATCCAGCCTGTACATGATGTAAGCGACGGCCAGAGCCGGAGAGCGAGAGATCCCGGCGGCGCAGTGCACCAGCACCGAGGCCCCCGAGGACATGGCCGCATCTGAAAACACACACACACACACACACAGAGAGGAAGCGTTAACAGACACACAGACGCCCGGATCACCAACTGACAGAGACGCTTCTGGATGTCTGACCGATGAAGTGCAGAGCCTGAGGGATCCAGGGCAGCAGGTCGTCCCACAGGGAGTCGTCGATGGGGATGCGGAGGAAGCTGGAGGCCGGCAGGAAGGAGGGCTGGGGGCTGCAGCGGCTCACGCTCAGCACGTAAGAGATACCCAGAGAGGACAGACACTCCTGCAATAAAGAGGAATCCCATTGAATATTATACTCCCAGTTGAGCTGCGGCCTCGTTCAGGCTCATTGGGATTTAATTGGACCCCGAGACAAAAATATGTTCGAGAAATCGTCTTATTCTGGTTTTCCTTACATTTTAAATTTGACATCCTCAGAACATGAAAAAGCTTTGGCTCTTAGTCCCCGTCCACATGACAATGCCATTTAACCAAGTCTTTTTTTTTTTTTTTTTTGCCTGATCAGCAACATGGCGCTTTAGGAGCCTGAATTTTTTTTAAATGATGTTCACTAACTGAGAACCAACACAGATCAGATCCTCCTCCATGACAATCTTTTCCATTTATCCTGTTTCACATCTGTCAATAAACGCTTTACCTGCTTAAGTTCATTGTGAAATATTTTCTCATTGCTGACACCTGGTGGCCACAAGTGAAACAGCATATCCCGCAGTGGGTCACATGGAATGTGAAGTGTTTGAAGAAGAAAACCTCACATGGGTCAATGGTTAAACTCTTTTCTTCACCACCAAAGAGGCCAAACTGTGAAGAAGCACTTCATGCGATGTCAATTTAAAAAATATGTATATTTTTATTTACGACTGCAGTGACATGATGTTTTCATCATAAAAGAGGTTTAAAAATACTTAAAATTACTTTCTTGTTCTGATGAGTTGTGAAACCAGAAAGGTATGAATTTATGGGAGTTAGCTTGAGTGGCGTTTGGCACGTCGAGGGGCCACCAGGCTCCCACGTGTGTGGTCGATGGACTCCCTCCTCAGGGGTCCTGGACCCTTCAACACCTATAGTTTATAACCTCCTCTTCAGATCCGGACAGGTTTGAGTCTTCATGTTGTCTTGAAGTCTGAGAGAGATAAAACACTTCCAACTGCTGTTGGTGAAAAACCTTCCCTAGTAGACCTCCATGGACCCCCTGTGGACCTCTATGGACCCCCTGTGGACCTCTATTGACCCCCTGTGGACCTCCATGGACCCCCTGTGGACCCCTCACACCACTATTCTTGGTTAAAAGACCCCCCATTCACCTGTGTGACGTCCCTCTCCGCTCCGAGGTAGAGTTGTGGCAGGATGACAGACAGCGGGGGGCGCTCTGCCTCGTTCTCCTGGGACCAGACCATCTCTGCAGGACGACACACACACACACACACACAATTTTATAAATAGTGCTGAGGTGCAGTAGATAAACCCTAACCTTCAAAATGAGTCTCAGTTTAAAACACTTCTTAGATATTTTGGATGTATAAACATAAACTGTGTCTTTGGCTGTATTTATGAAGTTTCAAGTGCAATTCAGGATGATAAAACATCTAATTGCTTCTGTGGGGACTTTGTGTGCATGAATGCAATGAAAACAAGACTTTAGAATTTAATTCCGTATAACTGTGTGGACAGTTCATGGGGTCCCAGACCCCTGAAAACGCTGCTAGAGTCAATACACGGACACCTTTGGACATTGAAAACCGATTAGAAACCCGATACGTTGCGTAAATTACAAGCTGCACTGAAACATTGTTGTTTGAAAGGACTGAGAAGACTGTCGTCGTGCAGAGTGCGCTGCAGCACCCCCTGCTGGCCGGTGGGGCACCTGCATCAATACAACTTAAAACATGCCCAATACTGCGCCACAAAAACACAAACAGCCTTCTGCTTTCAGGTACAACCCAAAGTCAGTATTTAATGTTTGAATGTCTTTCTGTTGTTGGTGAATATTGTTGATGAATCATGTCTGCTTTCTTCTAAAGACAAAGATTTTTTGAACATTGAGTGAATGTGACTCCTCTACAGCCAGTGATGCTCACTTTATATCTGAATAATAACTCTGCTTTGTTCTTTTAACCTTTTAAAGTACAACCACTATGTGTGATTGGGACATTTTAAGCTTCGGTGACGGTTTAAGGATATGAAAATATAAATATAACACTACACATCAGTTCTCTCTTGAAATGTGCAGAAAAAAGCTGCAAAAAAGTGTCACATATTGCAGCATTTCTATTATTCTCTAAATATTTTTTTTTTTATTATGCATGAAGTACCTTTATCCTACAATGCAGTGTGTTAAAAAAAAAAAAAGGAAAAAAAAGTCATATGACTTCCACTGCATCAAGAAGCTGCACTCAGTGGGAGTTGAGTTGTTTTCCTCCAGCGAAGGCGACAAACACTCTTTAGATCAAGCTTTTTACAAGAGACGTCCTCTGATAACACCTAGTTTCCTCCACATATAAACGTCTTTCCTGCAGTTTACAATTGCCAGTGTGGAAGAACCGTGAGGAGACGCACACAAACAATATGAACCATATTATAAAGGCTGGATTCAGTAAAGAAAACCTGTATTGCAGATTTTAGAGCGACGCTTTAAAGGAGATGTGCCACCGCTTTAATCTACTTGTGTGCAACTTTGCTCTGACCTCAACAAACGGATCACGCAGAGGTTTGAAACAGGAAAACACAGTGAGATGTGCACATCTGCATGCATTGGACAGTGAAATGTTTTCTTATTTTTTTCCTACTCTGCTGTGAAGGACGGTGCACGGCGGTGCGAGAAACTCACCGAACTCTCCTGCAGAAGCTCTCTGGTGGAGGAAGTGGGTCCTGTGCAGCAGGGAAAGTCCTCTGTCCTCCTCTCTGAGCTCCCCTCACACTGGCTTCACCGAGATGAGCTCATCCTTTACCAACAATAGGGCTTCGCTGGGTGATGTCATCAGCAGCCAATCAGAGGAGGAGGAGGAGGAGGAAGGGAGGGGGGGATGAAGAGGAGGAGGAGCAGCAGGAGATGCAGAGCGCAGTGTTCCCTCCTCACCTCCTCCAGCGCATCGCAGGCACGTACACATCATGACTTCATCACTTCCCTGCGAAGGAAAACACCGGAGGAGGAGGAGGAGGAGGAGGACGCAGAGTCCAGATGCTCTGCAAGACGCAGAGAAGATCTTTCAATGTGATCTGGATCGAAATTAAATCATGTTTTTGATCCAATTCCATTAAAAAAAATAATAATAAATTGGATGAAGGAGCTTCCTCTTTGACAGTCGAGACAAAAAAAACTACAAAATAAAACATAAAGCTGAAGCTGCACCACTGCAGGGTCCAATACAACCAGCAGGGAATTCTATGGGAAGTCGCCGAGGATGCTTCAGCTCCCCCTGCTGGACAAAACAATGCAATACAGTGCGTGCCCACAACTGGAACTCAACAACATAAAAATAAACTGAAGTCAATCCTTCAACATGATGAAAAATAAACAGAAACATCGTCGTTTATCCGGGTCAGAGGAGGTTTTTTTTGGAGCAGTTGGCAGCAGTACAATGTCACCGCTGCTTTCTGCTGGTGAAACCAAGTGAAGAACAACAAAAAGAAGTAGAAGAAGAAGAGGCATCTCATGTTCTGTTGGGTTGTTTGGTCCGGATCTAGATCTTTGGACTCTTGCGTTCTGCCGGATCAGACACGTTTGCACCCCGAAGCAGCCCCCAAAACCATGATGCTCCCTCCCCCGTGCTTTATCATCAGATTGGCTTGTAGAATATGAAACCTTCGGACCCGCGAGGTCAGGAAGAGTTTCACCGAGTGTCGCCGGAGTCGGAAGGAAGGAGGCGAAGCAGCTTTTCGTTCCTACGCTCCTCACCTGTGGAACCAACTTCCTGTTGGATTTAACTCATCTGGACAGGCCCTCAAATAAACTACACTTACTGTAATAAATCACTTTACTTCTACTCTTTTTATTGCCAGTTTTAATCCCTTTAATTCCCATTTGGAAAAGTCGTTGCCTTGAAACTTGCTCCTTGAAATTAATCGGATGAATTCTGGAAAACGTGCTCTTTAAAGTTGATTTTGTCGTGCAACTCTGGAGTCAGTCAGACTTGTATCGTCACTGAATCCATGTAGTTCAGGTCTAAGTGAGCTGCGAAGAGGAGAAAGGCGAGAGGAAGGAACCACAGGAGACGAGCCGATTGGATATATGGCATAGTTTTACTTTCACATTTGTTCATTACAGAGTAAATCTTAATTCTAACACAGGTATTGGACAGGTTCTTAACACCGATACATGAGGCTGCATTAGCTAGTGGATACTGCATAGACACACACACACACACACACACTCACAATCACGCACACGCGCACGCACACACAATGACAAAAGGACTACATTGTTCCACTACAAAGTTCAATGTCTGTGATTGCCGTGCAGCCACAGAATATAATCTGACCATGTATTAGAAATGTCTTTAGGCTTTTTCTTCTTTTTTTAAATTTTCTTATTTACCTGTTCAGCCGCACTCACATTCACACACACACACACACACACACACACACACACATATATTTATATATGCTGAGTCCCCTGTAGTTTAATGGTCATGTGGGGGGTCTGACATCCCGTCCCACCATCCGTCCTCCTGAAGAAGCTTTGTGAACGAGTTAAGTGTGAGTGTGTTAGCGTGGCGGACACATGAGGCGCTCACACACACACACACACTGATCATGATCTGCACTTTGTGTTCAGCTCGACTGGAATTAACAAACTTTGCACCGCGAGCATGTCTGGATGACTTGGACCCGTGTAGTGTAGCCACAGAAAGGCGAGACCCCACATTTTTTTTTTTTTTTCTGTGTGTGTGTGTGTGTTTTAACGCGTGCACAGAAACATTCAAATATCAAATAGTGTCACTGCACCATGAGAAACTTGAATATAGGCGCACGCTACGAGGTTAAGTGTAAGAGCTTGTTAAAGTGGACTTCGGGTTGAATGTCGGATCATTTCTGGCGCAAAAAGTCTGGGGAGTCGACACGAAGACAAACTGCAGACCAGCAGAAACCTGACAGGGCTGAATCGCTTTGTGCTAATGAGATGCTATGCTAACCCTCCAGCTTCTTCCAGGGCCACGCCCCCTCCGCCTTCCCCCGCCCCCCTATACACACACACACACACTCACACACACACACACACACACACACACACACAGCCCCCCCAGAACCACAGACCTGCACAGTGTCCACTCCCCTTCACATCCAGCAGCACGGATTACAAAACAAAGAGCATGATGGGAATGTCTCGGAAAGCAAGGAAAGGTACTCACTGGCACGTATTTACAGAAACAACAACAACAGAAACACTACTCCACTGAAATGACGGGCTGCGGGGGAGGAGGGGTTGGGGGGCGGGGGGGGTCCCACCAGGAGACCAATGCTGAGGTGTGTGTGTGTGTGTGCAATTTACAGCTTCTCCCATTTAACCAAGGAATGTCGGACGAGTCATTTCTCTCCCCCACACACACACACACACACACACACACACACACCATGGAGGTCACGGTGGAGCAGAACGGGACCCCGACACAACCATGGGACACACACACACACACCCTCTCACACACACACCTCTTAGCCACACACACACACACACACACACGCACACGCACACAGCAGCTCCACAGGTAAACCAACAAAACCAGAGATGTAGCGTCATGTTAATAAACAAGAAAGGAGATGAAGTGGATTCGGGGACGAGAGGACGAGGATAATATCGCTGCTGCGTTTCCCTTATGTAGGTTACACCTTTTTCTTTCTTTTCATTTGTTTTTCTTTTTTTTTTTCCACTCAAGAGATTCCTGGTTGGAGGGAGGAGAGGAGGTGTGGCAGGTCGCTGGTGGGCGGGGGCGGGGCCGGGGCGGGAGGAACTCTAGAACTGCTCGGCCAGCAGCTCGCACAGGCGCCGGGACACCGAGTCTTTGCTGCAGCGCAGAGTCAGGCGGTACATCTGCAACACACACACAGAGAGAGATGTCCACTCAGCATCTGGAGAGAGAGAGAGGGGGGGGGGGGGGTCCCTCCACGGAAAGCTTCGCCGTGGCTGAATTTGCCTGCCAAGTGCATGGATGGCGACGTACGAGTCACGTTAAGGCCTGAGAAGTTCCCTCAACAAGGAGGAAGACGTCAGAGTTAAGAACATCCGATCTCAGCGATCGGATTTTCTTAACCGTCTCCTGTGTCCCGTCTCAACGCCTCCGCGTTACGTCTCTCTGCTGCTCACGCCGTCCAAAAGCACATCCGACCGGCGCTGTGTGAGGGTCGACAGTGGAAATGCAGCCTCAGCGGAATTCTGACAAAACACGTTTTAATCCTCCGTCGTCGTTGCCGTGCTTTAATCTGAATACCGTATTTTCCGCCCTATAAGGCGCACCTAAATACCTCAAATTTTCTTAAAAGCTGCCAGTGCGCCTTATAGCCCGGTGCGCCTTATATATGGACGATTGTTCTACTCTAGGCTGCTATTTGACAGCTGAACAACTAGAAGCTTTTATTTTGACAACTCTAACTTTGCAACTGGATCTTCAGTGCGGACGAGACTCCGCACAACACCTTAATCACTCATGGTTGCACACCAATGTTCTAACAAACCAAAATAAACTAGATGAAATAATTACTCCCTAAACTGGGGAACAAAAACACAGCATAAACACAATCAACACCAAGCCCAACAACGAGCCACAATAACCTCCAACAACACAAAACATGAATTTGTCGCTGCAAGGCATGATGGGACATCATGCCTTGCAGCGACAAATTCAACCTGAGCTCCTCAGTGCAGCCGATAGAAACTCCCATAATTCATTGCAGCTGTTTGTGGTGTTTTAAATGCAATTATTGGGGGTTATATTTGGTTTGTGGTGTCGGTAATAATTGTGTTGTGTTGTGTTTTTGTTGCTTAGTTCATGTAGTTTAGTTTATTATTATTATTATTATTACCGGTAGTTGTAAGTTGTCAACCAGTAGTGAAGAAGGTTTTGTGTGTAGTGTGGTCCTGGCATAGGCTGCAGGTAGGACTATCAAAATAAAGTGTGTGCACCTCTCTGGGTGTTAGAAGCAATGGAAAATGTAACTTAATGGCTTTGAGCTATAAATGTTGCTGACCACTGGTCTATTCCATGCGCCTTATAGGGCGGTGCGCCTTATATATGAATGAAGTTGTAAATTATGTCAATCAATGTAGGTGCGCCTTATATCCCGGTGCGCCTTATAGGGCAGAAAATACGGTAACTGTTTGATGCTACTAACGTGGTGATTCTATTCTCAGCTGAAATTGTGCGTTTCAGATCATTTGTGCTTTGGAGACGAGCGAAAGTAAGAAACTATTGTGAATGAAAGCCGAGGAGAGGAAAGTGTGCAGCTGCTGTGGGAGAAGATTCTCTTACGGGAAAACCAAAACACAGCGGCAGAGCTTCGATTCAGCTCGGTGAGTCATGCACGTGGAGGCAGTGTGTGTGTGTGTGTGTGTGTACCTGTGCCTGTCCGTTGGGCTCCAGTCTCAGCAGGCAGCCCACCTGCTGGCCCTTGGTCTGGATGACTCCGGCACATACGTAGTTCTCTGGGTTTGGATCAACGTTGTCCAGCAGGGCTGTTCCTAACCCCAGCAGCTGTTCTCTCACACACACACACACACACACACACACACACACACACACACACACACACACACACACACACACACACACACACACACACACACACACACACACACACACACACACACACACACACACACACACACACACACACACACACACACACACACACACACACACACACACACCCCATGTCATTGGACACACACACACACATCTTTGCGATGGAACAGCCTGTACTTTTCAGTCAATTAGCAGCTCTAGTTGCTAACGTTAGCCTCATTTACTTTTTATTTTGTGATTGAGGATAATCACAGTAATAAAGTTGTACTCTTGACAATATATCTGATGTCATTTTTAAGTGTACTTAAAAAAAAAATAGAGAAAAAAAATCCCAAATGATCAAATTTATCGTTAAATAATGGTAGACGTTTTCAGGCCAAACCGCCCAGCCCTATTATAAATAAACATTTTGTCTCCACAAGCTATATTTTTGTTTGTATCGCCATTTTTTCAACGTTTGTTCTTCATTCAAGAGACGTTACATGTTTCGTGGCTCAAAGCAAAATTTTACTTGGTGGAAAACTGAAAACGTGCCTTGAGGTCAAAGCGGCTGCACGACAACGAAGAAACATTGTATGAGTTTCACACAAGTTTCATTTAAATGTCATATTGCAGTCTATTTGTCAACGTGTTCTAACATAACTCAAAGTATTTGGAAACACTCATTTTCTAAAGTGAAGCATGTGTGAAGATAATGATAAGATTAAGTTTAAACTGGGTGTGTAAACTGTATTCTGAATAAATTATTCATTTAATTTATGAACGGGACCGAAAGAGTGAGATCTTCTCCTGCCATCGACGGAAAATATCTATTTTCTAGAGATTCAAACAGAAAAAAAAAAAAAATCCAAAGCAAAGCTTGTGAGCAGGACTGAGGAAGAGTTTGAAGATTCAGAGTGAAACGGAGCAGAAGCAGGAAGAACGTGAAGCCGTACCTTGGCCTTCAGTACTTCAGTGTCCATGCTGTGGTTGGCCTTGAAGATCTTTTGTGCTTCTTGCTGTGGCCTGAACACACACACACACACACACACACACACACACACACACACACACACACACACACACACACACACACACACACACACACACACACACACACACACACACACACACACACACACACACACACACACACACACACACACACACACACACACACACACACACACACACACACACACACACTTTGAGAAGTCTGACACACACTTCCATGGGGGGGGGCAGACAGCCACTTGCTCACACCCGTGTTACCCCGCTGAGCTGAGAGTGTACAGCAGTAACATGTTGTGTGCTAGCAGGGTATGGTGAGGTGCTAATGGGAGCAACACACACACACACACACACACTTACTGGCTGAGCTGTTTCCAGCGCTGGAAGAAGTCGTGTGAGGCCATCTCAGTTGGCTGGAAGAACTTGTTGATGGTGACGGGAAGCTTGAGGGTCAAGTTCTGCAGAGCTCCTCCATATCTGCTCACAACACACACACACACAGTTTACCCACACACACACACAAATCAGTGTGTAGCTCTGCTCTAACAGAACCTGGTCAGTTGTGTTATTTACTGCACCGGGTACCGGCAGAGCAGGAACACTGCTAATTATTTGGCACACGCCAAGGATTTAAAATTATTTGTATTTTTTAGACATTATTGGCAAATTGGCTTGTTTGAAAGCGTATTGACTTCCCAGTATGATCTCAAATCCGGATTTAAAAAGCTTATTTCAAGACTTTTAAAGTCAAACGTACTGATTTCACTCGTTTTGAGTAATTTGATGGGTAGATGTGTCGTTTCTCTCCCGTATGTGCAGTGGAGGACATGCAGCGGGGCGGTGGGGAGAAGACCCAGTGCTCAAACGGCGGCGCCGCCTCTCCAGCGCTCACCTGAACTTAATGTTGAGCAGCGGCGCGTCGGAGAAGTCGGTCAGACACTCGATGTTGAGGACCTGCTGGATCTGCGCTCCCCCCTCCACCAGCGGCTCCACGGGCTTGGTCTGAACGTTGAGCTGTGGCGCGCCGTCAAGGAGCGCACACGTCGAGACAACAGAGCGGCCGCGGAGTCACGTGACGCACCTGAACGCACCGCCCGTCTATCCGGCGGCATGAATCTGGTTAACCCGTGAAAAATCCATGAAATCGCGCGCTTCATTATTTGAGCCGTCTGGTTTCAACGCGTGTGAAAACAGTCTGGAAATTACAATTAAAAGATGTTTTATGCATTCGTGAACATAAAAAGTGACGTTCACCTCGTATAAAGTTCAAACCGGTGGGTGTCAAACCGGTAAAATAGTGCCATAACATCTAAATCAAAGTTATTTGTGTAGCGGCAAATACAGAACAGACACCTTGAGGTACTTCTACAGACAAAACCAACAATTCGACAGAAACTTCCTTTTAACAGGAAGAAACCTGCAGAACCAGACTCGGAGTTGGAGACTAGTTTTCATTAGGGGATTTTAAACCTGGTGAAAATGTTTATTCTTTCACAAAACCAAACAATTATTACCAAGAATGACAGCAATCTCACCAAGAAATACTGCGAAACGTCCAGAATAACCCCCGTCGCTGTCGCGTTGGGGGAGTTTTTAAGTCTGGATGGCTTTGAGGTTAATGTCAGCTTCGCCATCTTTCACGGCAGCGTCACCGCCACCGCAGCTCGGGGCCTCACAAATATGGTCAAATGTGTTTTGTTTGAAAGTTCTACCGTTCAGCTGATGTTGTCGGAGGCCTCACGTCTGACACCTCTTAGCGTCTGGAACGTACAGGGCGACGGCACAAGGAAGGATATGAGACTGCAGCTCTCCGGGACAGCTGACTGTGGTGGTGAAACTGGCAAACTGCACCGACGTCTTGTTTCCGTAGAATAAGTACATTCTCCCTGAGGAGCACAGAGTCACGGAGCAGAGGTTCGTCACAGCGTTTGCGACACGGTGAAGTGGACCAGAGCGGTCACCAAGCCCCCCCCCCGGAGAACTCACCCAGATTCTGACGGTACTCTGACTTGATGCCGATCTGTAGCAGCTGATTCTCAAACAGCACGCCGTTGTTCTTGCACACAAACCTGCAGTGGCGAAGGGAGTGAAGGCGGTTTAGCGACGCGGCTGCACGACACAACCGGAAATCCGTGGGATTGATTTCACTGCGATCCACTCGCGCCGTTACTGATGATTAAAACGGGCCGATTCGACGAGGCGGCAGTCAAGAGACGATCTGCGATGCGACACCAGAGGTCTGCGGCCATCGTGACTCTCACACAGCCGGTTGAACCTCGAAAATGAAGAGAACTCGGCTTCTGAAACTGGATTTGGTTTTTGTTGTAGTGACCAAAACTCGGTCTCATGTCGAATTTATGAAACCGAAGAGCGACGATTAACATTTTATTTTGGCAGTTTGCATATATATATATATATATATATATATATATATATATACACACCTGCCGTTTGTCGTCATGCTTGTTCTTTCTACTGCATATCCTACTACTGGCTCCCTTGGACATGTATTTTTAGATTTTATCTTTTCTATTTAAAGAATTGTATCTTTTTGTCTTATTCTACTTAAGTTTGAGCCACAAGAGTCCTTTTAATTTTGTAGCACTTGTATAATGACAATTAAAATATTCTGTTTGTTTTAGTTTTTTTTTTTTTTTTTTAAAGCCTGGTTCGTCTGCGTCCGTTACTATTTAACTCATTCGATCAAATCCTCCAGAAGTTGTTTGAGCTCTTTTCATCCCCGAGACGTTTAAAAGTTCCACGACATCATTTGCAAACCATCCCGCCGAGATGTTTCTTTGTTTGGATTCATCCAGGCTTTTCCCTGAAGTTGGAAACTGAACGTTCTTCAGTGAAAAGATGCAGACTCACAACTCAAGTTGATAAACTAGTCAACTTGTATTCATATTGTTGTTCTGTGAAAATGCGGCAGGTTGCAGACCTCTGGTGGAGACGTGCGAGAACACCGTCAATCCTTTAAACGGCCCGGCGAAAAATTACAACACCATCTTCCACATTCAATTAAGGAGAGAATTAGTAGTTCACGTTTCGTCGTCTGGAAAAGCGGCTCGGTTGAGATTTCGCCCCCCATGCAGAGCTTCGGCGACGCCCCGACAAAATGTGCACGGGAGGGGAAGGAGCTTACTTGTTAAGGAGGTCGTCCGCCTCAGACAGAGGAGGAGCGGGATCCTCAGAGGGAGGAGCAGAGCTGAGAGGCCACGGGAGAGAGCGCGGCGGCGGAGAGGGAACAGCCCACACACACACCCAGCCATCCACACAGCAGCAGTGTGATGGAGAGCAGTTAAGGACAGGAGAGGAACAAAAAAAAAAAAGGGCGAGAGGAGAAACGGCAGAGGTGGGTTAGTAAGAGCAGTTTTGTTTCTCCCAAAATCCACAAAACACGCCGTCTTAAGAAAGCTGAACTGGGACAGACGGCCACGTAGTCGGGACGGATTTGGACATCTTCTGTGGTTTCGAGCAGTGTTTTTCAACCACTGTGCCGCGGGCACACTGGTGTTTCCGCGAGATGTGGTCAGGTGTGCCGTGGGAAACTATCCAATTTCACGTTTTTAAAAAAAAAAAAAACATTTGCTCTCACAGCCGCAGTGTGTTGCAGAGTAATCATGTATAAATACTCTTCGCCTATAGATGGCAGCACAGAACTTTGCCGGTGAAATCGAAACTGACAGACGTCAGTCTGGTTAATCGCCACCACCTGCGGCTGCTCCCATCTTGTATCAAAGTACCGTGTCAGCGACAGTGATTTGAACTCTGAACTAGACATGTTGGCGTTTGTCTGTCTTCTAGGATCTCAGCTCTTCATCCATCAGGTCCAGGTTTCACACTGAGTGAGTAAAAATAAAAAATAAAAGAAATTGGGAAATACTTTTTTTCTGTATTTACTTGATTCCTGTTGATAAAACTTTGATGAGAATGACTTTATATTGTTAATAGAGGCTATAGAGTTTAGAATTTTAACATTTTTGGGTGGTGGTGTGCCTCCAGATGTTCCCAAAGAAAAAAGTGTGCCTTGGCTCAAAAGAGGTTGAAAAACACTGGTTTAGAGGTTTAATCCGGCTCACTGAATGACAGATGGAGAAAGAGACCGACAGGAAAATCCAAATGTGTCCAGACTACAATCTACATAGGTCACATGTTTAAAACCCAAAGTCTAATGTCTTGAATCACAAGAGTGTGTGTGTGTGTGTGTTTGTGATTCTCATTTTTAAGATGTGTGTCAACTCCATTTCTATCATCCTGATTTATTTCCAAGCTCCGATATGCTAGTTTCTCCAACACACAGAGGAGAAACAGAGTTTGTTTGTCGTGTCGTTTTTTTGTCTCTTCTTCAATTTAGTGGAACAATTAACCTGCACGACACATGACATTTATTATTCATCCAGTGGGATCGCCACGTTATAGTGGAAATACTGAGACGTTCGAGATACTTGGCTGCAATCGGGGGATTTCACTGGAAAAAAACCAAGCGGTGCATCATTACCTCAGCCAAGGAGGTTAGAAACTCAAGAAGGTACGACTGATATGGTCTTTTCTTGTGTTCTTTCAAATTAATGAAGAATCACCAAACTAAATAAATAAAATAAAGGCAGTTGATCTGGATGTGGAATATGTGCAATTTCCCTCTCGACCCTTGGCAGTGGTCGGAAATCTCTGATTGCTCTTATTTTCTTTTGAGAATTTAAACTTGTTGAGGTCTAAAAACTCACTCGACTTCAAACTGGCTGCATGTTCCTGCTGAAACTCACCTGAGTTTGACCCCCTGTGCCGAGGCTCGCCCATTTCTGATTAGTCATTCCCCCGTCGAGGAGTTATTTTTATTTGCTTTTTTATTTATTTTATCCAACTGTAGTTTAACATTGGCTTTATATAATTCTAAAATGTACCACATCGAGCTCGGTCTCCGTCCTGAACGTGTTCAGAGGCATCAGCGTTTATGTGCGACAGGTGGTGGTGGTTGTTATTGTTGTTGTTGTTGTTGTTGTTGTTGTTACCCATCAGGCTCAGTACATCACTGGCAAAACACATGCAGAATCACAGCTCCTACAAACACACACGTCTTATTTGTGTTCCCTCTATCTAACTCTGCTTCTGGAAGGTTCCTACTGGGCCCTTACTCAGAGTCACCAGAACCCTCCACCAATATGGAGTCGGAGGTCTCGGTGGGCTGTTCCAGATCTCTGTCAATGTCCAATCACGGTAGAGGACAGGAGACGGGACGCACATTCAGATTGAAACAAAACGCACACACACACACACACACACACACACACACATACACACACAGAGACAGACAGAGGGAAATGGAAAGAAAGGGAAGGAGAGAAAAAAAAAAGATGAAAGACAGTCACATAAAGAGCAAGATCAAACAGAAGAGACAAAGTGCAGCGGACCTGCCGACCGGGAGGATGTGACAACGTGGCGAGGTAAACTCCACTAACAACTGTGAAGGTTGAAAAATGGTAATAATAACTGCTGTGGGCGTCACAGACCGGGCGACGGTCTGTGACCGGGCGTCTCCGGGTCAGCAGGTCCCAGATCAGACAGAGAGAGCAGAGAAAGAGAGCGAACGGAGAGACGCAACAACACCGACACGTTACAGCATGTTAGTGTCGAAGCACAAACACACAACAAACCGCTGACGGTTATCACAGTTTGAGGCAGTTGTTCCGTTTGCCTGCGAGCCAATTTGAGTCCAGTGTGAGAGGAAGACTTTGAGAGACAGAGGGGATGTTTAACGCAGCTCGAACCTGGAGCAGTGACGAGTTTCCCCTCCCAGCATTCGTTTAAAACTCGTCAAGATTCAAACATGTGAAGCTTTGTATCTTAAAGTAGCAGTAAAGAGGAAGGCCTGTTTTGTGCTGGGTGTCAGTTAACCTGCTGAAGATACAAGTCACTGTCAGACAAATGTTCCTGGAGACTCGTCAATTAGAGAAAGAAGCAAAGTTTAAACACAATTCAGCCTCTCGGCCACTGTTGTCTGAAAATATAATGTGTGTGTTCAGATCAATTTGAAGCCGCTCATTACAACCTTCAACCACGATATGAGAAAAGCGAGATTTTCATACGAGACGTGGATCTGAGCTCAGGCCGGACCGGGACTCGGACTCGGACCTCGCCGCTCGTACGTCTGCCCGTCACGGCGAGGAGTGTTCACCTGAGGAAACCGTCGTCGTTCACGGCCGCCGAGGGAGCGGCGGGCCCCGCCTCGGAGAAGACGTCCACCAGTAGGCTGCCGACGCTGGCGGGGGCGGCGCCGACGGGGGCGGCGGAGCGGATCCCCAGCAGGTCGGCCGAGGGCGACGGGGTGGACTGGAACGCACAGGGAGGAGCGGCCGCGTCAGAATCCCGCCGCCATGCACGGACGCACGGCTGAATAGAACCAGGTAAAAAAATAAATAAAAGACTTGGCTTACGGCGTTGGAGGCGGCCATGGCCGCCGTGTCCGGCCCCCGGTCGCTTCCTCCGTTCAGCTCGCCGCCCTCCCTCTTGTTGTCCTCCAGCTCCGTCACAGACACGGCGCCGGGGCCCTTCTTCTTCTTCAGCTTCGCCAGGATGGACGACTCCCGCTCTGGGAAAGGAGGCATCTCCTCCAGGACAGTGGCCTGAGGGGAGGGGAGGGGAGGGGTCAGTGCTGTACGCTCTTAATTTGAAGGAGTCAATGGCGTCGTCATCCAAACAGCAAAAGGTCCTTGCATGGAGTGAAGGGGTGGGGCACAAAAAGGCGGCTAGATAAAACCAAATGATGGCAAATCTGCACCTGAAAATGTTTCACTGACAAAATACTGAATTAATAAATGCACAAGAACAATTTTGGTATCAACATCTGTTAATATTTTGAAACGTTGGAATAATTTGAAATTCCTGGCAGCCTTGAGACATTTGTAAAACCTGCCTCGCCAGAGCCTAATAAGTCACAACGACCCGAATTGTTATAAAATATAATGTTCTGAAGCCCAACATGTAATAAATGGTCAATAGTGTAAAAAACTACTGAGCCTAAAATGTAATTAAACAAAATGTAATACAATCCAAAATGTCAATAATGTAACAAGATCAATTATTCCATTTCGGGTTTTAGTAAATTATATTTCAGGGTGGTGCTCAGGAGACTGTCACCAGACCGTACCAGGACGTCGGTGCTGGCGATGGAAGAGAGCTTCAGGTACTCGACGGCACGCTGCTGCAGCTCCACGTCCGAGTTGCGGATCTGGCTGTCGCAGCGCAGCACCTCCTGGATGGTGGCCTTGGTTTCCGGGAACAGGTTGATGAACTTGATGTAGGCCGACAGCAGCAGGGCGCGGGTGGGCACCGAGCACAGGTGGAACTTTGAGTGCAGGAGGTTGAACTGGACCAGGGGACTGAGGGGAAAGGAGAACACGGGCGCTTTAAAATCCAGTCCGTCGCCCACGTCAAACCGTGAACAATGGCGAGCGCGCACACGCACCTGGAACGTGGGTCACCGGCGATCAGGTTACCAAACTCTCCCAGGATATAACCTCCGACCTTCACCATGTTCTCGTGGCAGGCTGGAGCTTGCAAGGCCTGGAGGGGGACCGCGGAAACATCAGAGACTTTCTCCAAGCCGGGAGAAAAAATTGCACAATAATGTAGAAATTAAAGTGCAGAGGGATCAGAGATCTGCGTTTCAATCGGGCTAATGCTACGTCGCGAGTACCTTCTGCATCTGCTACTCTTACTGAAACAACTTCCCTGAAGATGTTGTGGGCCAAACTGCGCCCTCTGGTGGCCCTCTTTTGACCCGCGGACCATATGTTGACGATGCTGATATCTTCGCTCTTGTTAAATTCCAACAACAATGTCAGGAAAATGTCGCTGAACTCTTTAAAATGCCCACATTTTCTGCTTTAACAGTCACGAAATGTCATTCTGTGAGTGTAAGTCACACAAAAATACACATTAGGCTAAAAACATTCAAACTATTGCCAGATTTCACACCGTCATAGAAGAAAGACATGAAACCTTTAGTGTGCTGCTGAATGAAGGAGGTGGACACGGCGTTTATTACGCAATAACCTGAACCAATCCCACAGAAAAGCCGAAGCGCTCAGGAGGAAGTTGGCGGCGCGCACCTCAAACACCGTCTTGGCTGCGTAGCCTTGCACGTCGTCGCGGTTGATGACGATCTGGATGACCCGGTACCACACCTCTTCGCTGACGTAGTCGCCGGCGATGCGGATGAGGTTGAGGATCGTATCCACATACCAGGAGTAGTCCACGGCATACTTCTCTGCCAGGATGGCCACTTTCAGCACCTGGACGAGAGGGAGAGGTCAACAAGCTGCAGCTCAGACTCTCATTCAACTCTTCGCGTTACCAAGCGCCGATCATGTCGAGGGTAATCCCGACGATGTCTGACTTGTACAGCGGTGTGCGTCGGTGGGCGGGCGCCTCTCACTCACCATCTCCTCTCTGATGGAGTAGTCTGCGGTCTCCAGGTAGCTGAGCATCTCGGCCACGATCTGCTTGGCGTTGCTGCGGTCACACATGGCGTAGAGCAGGTCGGCGGCCCGCTGCCGCACGCTCACGTCCCGCTCAGTCTGCGCACACATCGCGCATGTAGAAATTAAACAACTCGTGTCCAATTTACAACTTTCAGTCGTGATACACGACAACAAATCAGGCCTGACAAAGTGAAGACACTCCATGGAAAAAAGCGACATTGAGAAACCCAAGTAATTGATAACGGAGCAGGGTTGGAAACTCAAAGTCCACCTTGAGGGCGTTGATGACGGTCTCGATGTGCGTCTTGACGGCCTCGTGGGAGAACTCGGAGCTGGCCAGCGTGCACATGCTCTCCAGGGCCAGGTAGCGCAGGTTGGTCTCTCGGTGCTGCAGGAACTGGCCCAGCTGGTTGCAGGCTCGCACCAGCAGGTTGGGCTCGCTGCGGGACGCAAACACTCACAGTCAGCAGAAGCGCGGGAACGTCCCACATCCGGACACTGAATGAGAAGCGCCTCGACCCCCCCCCCCCCCCCCCCCCCCCCCCAAGAGGAGGCTCACCTGTCGTAGTGGATGATCAGCGAGATAGCCTCGAACAAGATGGCGTTCTTGGCATTGGAGTGCTGCACCTTCTTGGACTTGGGCGGCTCCTGGGCCTTGTTGAGGATGGTCTCCAGACACTCGACCAGCCGGCCCTTGACGGCGCCGTCTTCGGGCGGAGGGTAGCACTGCAGCAGGCGCAGCAGCTTGCAGGACAGCCACGGCGCCGGCACGAAGTAGTAGGTGTAGTCCTGCAGGTCGGTGGAGGCCGACGACACAATCTGGAGAAGAAGCGGGAGGACTGAGACTGACAACACGGGAGATCCAGGCACGAAGATGAACCGCTGCACAGTGTCGATGGGGACAAACTCACCCTGCTGAGTCGGGAAACAGCCAGGGACACGCAGGTCTTGAACTCATCTGGATTCTTCTGGCTCAGGCAGGTGATGAGAGAGATGGCTGCAGTCACCACACCCTAACGACCCCCGCCCCCCAGGACACAAGCACAAATCATCTCAGATTAGATCCACTTCAGCAGCCGCGAATCGGTCGTTGCTTCCTGCCGTTGAGAGACCGATCATACCATGTGCTGGTCGTTGAGCAGGTGCACCACGCGCGAGGTCCACTCCCCCATCAGCACCAGGTCGGGAGAGGTCTTATAGAGCCGCAGCAGGCAGAGGGCGGCCGACTGCTTCACGCTGTCCATGGTGTCCCTGAATGCATCACAGCACAGACGGCCGGCATGAGGGGGGGGGGGGGGGAACTCGGTACACAATCACCCTCCGACCCGCAACACAACTGGTGGAAGACTCTCACTCACCCGGCGACCAGGATGCGAGGGATCTCGCTGGCGAAGGCCTCGGCCATCTCACGGCTGCCCACGTTGGCGATGCAGTGAAGAGCCAGGCACATGAAGGTGGGGGTTACGGCTGGACAGGTCGTCTTGATGGCATTGTTGATCAGGCGGATCAGCTCACTGTTGCTGTTGACCAGCACTGAGATGAACAGGTAGCCCTGGAAGACACGGAAGGGGAGCGCTGACTGGAAGCAAAAACCAGTGGGCGGAGCCAAAAACATCCCACAGTCGTCAACATCCTCGTCCCAGCAACCAGCAATAGCAATAGGCTGGCTTGAGATCACTTATTTACTACATTCAATAAAAGAGTCCCTTCACTTTGACATTTTTTTTTACACTTCATGATCAAAATCCCAATTAACTTATTCTCTAAATCTGCACCTACCAATCATCCCAAACTCTCACGTCATACTTATGAAGATCAGAACTTGAAAAGGAAATGTCAGCGGCAACCTCGCCTCCTTGGATTGAGCCGCAGACGAAGTGAGGCGGCGGTTGTTTATCTGTGAGCTCAGGAGAATACAGGAAGTGACAGATGGACGTTGCCATCTGTCAGTCTAAGCCGACTGTGGCCTGCGCTCTTCAGAAAGCGCTAAAAACACTCGCGAACATGTGTAAGGAGCCACCCGACTGTCCGCCAAGCCTTTTCGCTGGTTTATTGGCGTTTTGGTAGTTTTGCGCCACGGGTTTTTCAGCCTTCCCAGCGCCACGGCGGCTGGATACACGGCTCCTCTGCTTATGATCCGCCCGTCCACGAGACTGAAACGGAAGGACTGTGTGTGAGCTGGACTTTGGTAGCCACCGCCGCTCCTGACTCAGCCACATTCTGCTGACTCCACGTTTCCTCTTCCTGAGACCGCGTCCACTGCACACCATCAGGAAATGAAACGGTGGCGGGAGGATTTTTCTTCTGAGGCGACATGTCGAGTTACAACTGTATGGGAATCTGTCTACCAATCACGGTGGCAAGCACTCTGTGACTCTCAAACCAAAATCACTGGACTCAAGACTAACTCTGCCCAGAAAAACAACGGATGTCAATCTGCGCTGAGCTTTTTTTTTTTTAGGAACATCTTGCCCAGGGGGTTATATTATTTAAGTACCTACTATAGAACAAGAGTCAAACTGTGTGAAAAGGAGAAAATTGGTGGGGGGGGGGGGGGGGGAGGTGTCTGGAGAAGTTAATTAACTGCAAAAGTTACAACCGCTAAAGCTAAAATAGCTCAAACACTTCTTCCAGCTCCGTCTTCTGCAGGGTGCTTTTAAAACACACTGGTGACCAGTGTCGCCAGTTACCTTGACAAAGTAATCTGATTACCGATTACTTTTTATTCCTTTAAAAGTTATCCCCCCCCGATCCCCACCTGGCCTCCTGCACCATGTTTAGATTTGAACCTTTGACCTACATTCTTTGTGTATTTCTATCTGACTCAGTTTTATCATCCTATTTTTACTATTCCTGGTATTTATTTACCCTGCGATGTAGTTGTTGTTGCACTATTTGTCTATTTATTTGCATTACAAAATGTAGTGCAACGTCGCCGCAGTTGTGTTGTTGCAGTGATATGGTTTATTGATTGTCTGTTAGTTCCGATTGTTTTGTGTCACCTGAACGCACCGCTAGAGCTAACTGGCCTGTGATTGGCTGAGAGTGGGCGAGAGGGGCGGGTCAGGTGAGCGTGCAGCGTACGTCCGAAGAAACTCGTCTTGCTGGACGCTACAATAGTAACACACAGTAACTTGGAGAAGTAACTTTAATCCGATTACTGCTTTGGAATAGCAACACATTAGATGACTCGTTACTGAAAAAAAAAAGTGGTCGTATGAGAGTAACGCGTTACGGGCATCACTGCTGGTAACACACAGTGCAGCTTCCATTGGGATCACACAACATTTTAAAGTAGCAACACATTGAACCGATATTGTGAAAGGGAACAGTTTCACATTACATCAGCAGATTTGAAGATATGTGGCAACACACTGGACACTTTATCATGTAAATCTGGAAGATAATTACTGCTCAGAGTTTACACGTCTCTCTCACACACACAGGTACTCCGGTTCATCGCCAGCATGACCGACCACACTCCCTCTGCTGTGCTCATGGATCAAGCTCTGTGCCCCACAGTACTCGAGTACTCGGACGGCTCGGCCCGAGAGAGTTCTGTGTGTGATAACAGCCCGGTCAGTGACCGGTGAGGTGTGTCAACAGCGCGGCTCAGAAATCTGGGCTGCGGAGTGACTCAGCAGTCAGGTGTTTGAATGAGTCTGATCCCACTGAGTGTCCAGCACCAAACAACATGGGGGGGGGGGGGGGGGGGGGACGACTGCAATAGTTAAAAAAACAAAAAAACAATGAGCAGTGGAAGAGTTGGAGCGACTTACGATCTGTTTCTCTGTGTACTTGTTGGAGCTCAGCAGGTTGACGGCCTCCATGTGTCCGAAGTCGATGTCGTGGCCCAGCAGGAAGATGAAGAGCAGCTTGCAGACGTACTTCTTCTTGCTGTAGCCGTCCAGAGCCTTGTCCCCCTTGAACTTGGAGCGGATGTTGGCCAGCTCTTTGTTGATCCGCTTGATCTCAGCTTCCTTGCTCTTACCTGAGAGAAGGAGAGAAATCAGTACGTCAGTATTTTTTATTTTTTGGGGGAAAGTGCCATATACAATTTAAAAGTGGAAATAAACAGCCTTTTTCCATGTTTCACATATAAAATCATGGAGACAGGAAGTCCAGCCAGACTGTGTCCTCAGTGTGAGCGGCACGCCTTCCTCATACACCGACTTTCTTTTCTTTTTTTCCCCAAACAAAACAGATGGAAACTCTTTACACGCCTAACTGAGACGTATATTCTGCAACAGAACCTCCACACACGCGGCTCGTGCTCTGCGCCAAATGCACCCAGGTGCATGGTGGGATTTTTACCGCACGAGATCTGAAGTGAGCAAAAATTAAAGCACGGTCAGGATTTCCTCTGTTCAGCTCATCAATCACTGAAGAGTTCACTGCGAGCTTCGAAATGCAAACAACTGCAAGAGAGTACTTTTCGGTCAGACTCGGCTTGTTTGGAACAGCACCGGGATGAAGAAGTCCGCATTCGCACTTCTCTAATGGGTCCGTTTTCACGGCGACGGTTTCTTAAAACTCCAAAAACGACAACGGTACTCGGAGCCGCTAAAAACGCAACTCCTTCGAAACGCTTGCGCTCCATCCCCTCGTTGAGCGATCAGACTTTATCGTCGATATGAATGTCTGTGTCCTACCATTGTTCATGTTTATAGCAGATTGTTCTGTGCACTCGTGTGCGAATTCATTCCAAAAAAAACAAACGGCACCCACAAGTGGCCCGACGTGCTAAATACAGTTTTCAGTCTTTCTGCCATTGCTGTGTAAATGCATCATTTTTAGAACATCGTCATGTAAAAATAAAATGCAAACGTGGCGCGTTGTTGCTGTGTAAATGGCCTAATTCAGCAGTTTCTCCAGGGGGGGTTTTCTACTCGCACTTAATATAATGAGTGAGATCAAAAGCATTCTTCTCGCTCAGGGGTCAACTACCTGCTTTTGCAAACAAAAATGCCAGAAGCTTTTATCACCGTCAATCTAACTGAAACAACCGCCCCCAGTGAAGAAACCATTTCTACTTATTATTCTAAATACAATTTACATTTTCTTTGTTGTTTTTGCACTTTGAGGGTTATACGCAGCGTATTTCTTCACCTACTTCTGGATATTTCAATGGTTTATACCAGGCAGAACATTTACCATACTTCTGGTTATAAAAACCAATATATTACCTAATATTCTCAATAACCCTCTATACTAAATGAACAACTGGTTGGACAGCTCCAAATGGCCTTTGTTTACATCAACAGAAAGATCCATTTCCTTAAAAGATGCAATACTGATGCTACTTCATCACTGCTCCATTAGCTCTGATCGCTATGTGGCGTCTCTAACTGTAAACAATCAAAAAGTAGCTCCTTTTTGCTGAAGAATTGCATTAAAGTCATTCAGTGGGACCATACGTTTCCCTCCTCCGGCTCTAAAACAGGGTGGAGCGGCACAGTGGTTTGGTTTTAGGTGTCAAGTGTGGCTATCAGGGAGGCCGGCTGGTTTTTGCCGAGGTCGTCACATCAGACTATCATGGTTTTGCGTGCTCGTTATCTGCCCCCGCCCTCAGGGAGGAACACCCCGTCTGCGCCTACAGTTACTCACGAACAATACATAAACCAATCTACTAATTCACCACCCACAGGATGGTGGTGTTCCTCTTTACAGCTCGTATTCTGTTGTAAAGTTGGTATAAATGAAGAGTTACATGATAAAAAAAGAGGATGAAGTTATTGAACGTCCGTCACGTTGTTCTTCCTTCCAAAAAATACACTGTGAACTGCATCATTCAACTCACTGGAAGAGAAGCTTTCCCAACGCAAACTACCGTCACGAGCTACGCTTTTCAATCAACACCATTCCAAATGATGAATACAAGACAAGAGTTCAGAATTCCAACTTTAATTTCCTAATTCTCCTCAATACGTTGCGGCCTAATAATTGCTCCAATGGCCCAACTGTTCTGAAATCGTGTCCCACGTTCATCTTTTAATCTTTAGCCGTCTTCAGTGAACCACGAAAACGGAGGCATTGGCCTTGACGTTCCACTATTTTGGAGGGAACTACGCATAACATGAGAAGACAGACTAAACTGCATAAATCGTGTTTTCATTCGCGGTATGAACGGCTTTAATCAGACGAGTCCAGCCGCTCTAAATCACGTTGACAATGGGGGCTGGAGCCAAATATCCACATTTTTCAGCCGTGTTGCTGTAAATCTAATGAAAATAAGCTTCATAAAGGGTTTAAAGATCCATCATCCATTTAATTATATAGAAACTGCATTTTAAGCCATAATTAAAAACAATATCAGTAATTATTACAACCCAACCTTAGCAATTATAACATCCGCAATCCAATTACTTGCCAATTAGTTTCAATAATTGATGACGAGGCGACTATAAAGAGTCTAGTGTTCATGACGCTTTGACTCTGCAGGTGGCAGCTTTATTTGGCCGTGTTCAAAGATCACGAAGGTCATTAGAAATACTCGACATGGTGCAGAGCAGAACCCGCGGCTTATCAGATCCACATAACTTTGATAAGAAAGATGCGGTGGCTGAGCAGAAGTGAGGAGAAACTATTGCTCCGCGCTCCTCGCACGTTTAAAAACTGCGACTCGCTTCACGCGTGCAAATGGTTTTTTTTTGTCAAATGTATGTCCTGTACTGGGTTAGTAATGACCGTCTGTGCGAAACGGTTCCAGCAAATCCTTTACATGGGGCACACGTTATCTGTTTAATGTTCAACCGTCATTCCATTCATATTATACAATAACCACAGCCATCCTCAAACTACATTTTCCATGTGAAATAGGAGGAGTGGAACTTTTTACAAAAGCTCAGCCTTCTGGAGATGTCTACAACCTGCAAAAAAAAAAAAAACAGCTGTTTATGTCCCGTTTTCATTGAGTAAAATTCATCCGGAGCCACTAAACATGCTCGCCTTTTAAAAAGACAGTAACACACACAGCTCATGAAGTTGAAAGTTTCACTACAGGGCCACATGTGGCTGCACAGCTGCAGTCTGCAGACCTCCGATCGGGGACACTGAGACGACGCCGTGCAGAGAACATGAAACGGACATCGGCTCGTTGATTGGCCACGGAATGAAACGGCGGACCCACTGTTAAACATGGCGGCGGTACCATCATGCTGTGGGGCTCCAGAGATGCCTCTGTAATAAAATCATGAATAATTACAAGTACTTATGGCACCTTAGTTCATGTTAATTGTATTATTTTTTTGAGTGTCAGGGATAATTGCACTGGAATATTGACAAATTAACGTTCAAATTGTATTTTCTTATATGTTTTATGTGTACAATTGCCCTTTTTGCCTGCCATTTTTGATGTACTGCTGCCAGTCTTGGCCAGGACTCGATTGTAATAAAGAGATTTTCCATCTCAAAGGTTTTCCTGATTAAATAAAATACTAAACAAATTCTGTAAATATGAATTTGTTGTAGGTGGGATGGAGATGAAAACTTACATTTATCAGATTTGTAGCTAAAAAAAAAGATTTTTATTTTGCAAATTAGAGTGGGTTTTTTTTTCCTCCCATAGTTTTTCCGGCATTCCGTTCGTATTCCTTGTGGGTTTCCATAGTTGCTGTTTTAACTCTGAGGACAATCACAGCAAGAAAGTTGCACTTTTGACAATCCATCTGAGGTCCGGCAGTCATTTTTTAAGTGCACTTGAAAAATCGGCCAGCTGGTAATATTTTATAATCTGACAAAAGATTAGAAAAGCCAGCATTCCAGTGCCGTATGGACCTGGTGCTGTGTGGGGAGGGTCTCACTCCCCCTCTCATGTCATGGGAACCAGCACGTCTGAGAAACACTTGAGCCAGTGGGATTTATGCAAGCAGAAGCTTTAATGGGGCAAACCCAGAAATTACCACTTGTGTTTCTGACCGACGACAAAATTCTGTGTGGATATTGTCACAACAGCCTCAACGCGATAATTAAAGATTAAAAAAACAACAACTTGTGCATCTTCTTGTTTACAGAATCTTAAATCTGACAGCACGGACTCGAACAGTGTGAGCAGCCGGCAGCAGTGTTTAACGTTTACTCACCGACTAATCCCACACCATCAACCTGTCTGAACTGCAGCCAGAGAGAAGCAAGGAGGCTTTGAGAGGGAACAGAGTTCCTGAACAAAGGCGACGAGCATCAACAAGCTGAAAGACCACATGGAGAATACATTTATACACGTTTCCGATGTGTCTCTGTGGGCACGAAACTCATTTATCTCACGTGTCAAACGGTTCCAATACTAACCCATGAAATTAATGGCCACATGGCTAATTTGTACATCTCATTTCCAGGTTTCGATAACCAATCAGTGGCAACAGGATAAGAGTATAATGGTTAAATATACTGACAGCACGTCACAAAGTGAGGTCGGCTCCATCAACACGGGTTTATATGCAGTTTGAACGATTCCGGGTGAATAAAACGGATGGTTTGGCTTCGGGCAGAGAAATATATAGTCACTTTGGACTCTGCCCTTGTTTAAACAACGGCCTTGGAAATGACAAAAGTGTTCCTACGTCACCTTCTGAGCGCTCGCTCTGCTCCTGGATCGCTCCGTGGAAATCGAGGAGTTTTCACCTGCTCAGCACAGTCTGCTTTTCCACCGCTGGCTTCAAACTGGGAAGACCTCCAGCGAGCGGCCATGCTGCCACCAGCCAGCATCGAACCATCGCCTCATGAGTGAGTCTTTAAGTCCTGGGAGTTACTATCAGCCCTTGACCGCGTGTCTTCTACTCAGCCTAGTTTGGTTTTTGCACCTGTACTTCTTATGCCAGTAATGCATGTGACGGCTCCTACAGATCGTTCTCATATAAGCGGGACATGAACGTTGCTCAGAATCAGTATGATTGAAACATTAAAACAATGTAAAAATCCACAGCAAACATGTATAAAGACAGACTGATGCAAGCATCGCTCTGAAAATCAAGGGCGCGTTCATAGTCCTCAGTTTGATGCAGACAAGAGTTCTCTTTAGGGATTTTCTGGGAAAGTCCGTTTTGTTTGGGGAAAATGTGAACGCACCTCAAACTCGGTTCAGGATTTTTCAAGCGAAATCTGGTCCCCTTTCAAAACACTGGTCTCGAGGGGCGGGGTGAGGGTTGAGCGGACATGACGTCGAGTGCAATGCATTTTGGGTACGTGAATCTGAAAAAGACGCGGGGAAAAAAAAGCGGGAGCCATGTGACAATACAATTATCCTCGGAAATGGCTGCTGCACAGACTCGGAGTAGCGAGGAAGTGGTTCCTTTACAAGCAATCTTTCAAGCGGCTGAGGCGAGAGGACAGGGGAGGATGTGATGTGCGCAATGCATTCTGGGTAGTAAACAGCTCACCCCCGCAAATCAGGAGAAGCAGACACAGAATTAAAAAGTTGGAAACTATCTCGCGGGCAGACATGGAGTCGTGAGGAAGAAGTAAAGAGGAAGAAGAAGTGAAAAAGATGCTTCTTGATATCTGGTCTGAAGATTTTATATCACGGTTGTTTGTCGCTGTCCATTAGCCACGGGCTAACTAGCCTAGCCACCACAGGCTAACTAGCCTAGCCACCACGGGCTAAAGCTACAGGACTTCCGGTTTCGGTCCGGACCAATCAATGAGCCGCGTTTCTTCTTTACTTCCTCTCCGGTCAGTGTTTGTTTCAGGCGACAGCGCCCCCAAACTAGCAGCTGGTGGAACTGCGTGACATTTTACGGATGGTTTGCTCCGGCATCACAGGTCGGTGAGTATATGTGTACGTCACACCCGGGATTGTCAAAGCGCAGCGGCGAAATGAGCCTTCTGCATTTCGTGGCTCTTTGAGGTGAGCGGAGAGCAAGACTGAGCCACGCAACAGTGACACAACAAGGATGTTCAGTGGGACAGTGGAGGTGGAAAGACGTGAAACTGAAGGCGGGAAAAAATAAATAAATTAAATCAGAGGGAGCAACTGTTGTGAAGGCAATCTGCTGGAAGCCACACAGTGTGACAGCAGCTCTGTGCGGCTGCCAATTTACACACAGTGCTGCTAGCTTAGTGTACGTGACGACTGAGACACACATACACACCCTTCATCGGTTATCTTGGAATTCTACATCCAACCTTGAGCTCGTCACAGTGGGACTGATAGCAGTCTTACTACGCCGCTAGCTGGCAGCGGCGTGGCTAATGGCTTGTTTTATTTTCATAGTTTAGCGAGACGACGTCTCTTCACTTTGCGTCGCGCTGTTTTGAAACTGATGTCCACAAGTGCAGTTGCAGCGGGAAGGTCGACTGATGTCTGCCTGATAAAACATGAGCATCTGAACCTCACCTCGGGCTTCTCGGATATTAACCAAACCACAGAATAATGAAACCAACGGTGAGAATGTCACAATACTGTACATGCATGCAAAAAGAAATACTCAACTCGAGAATCTGCATGGTGCAACGCGAAACATCTGCTATTGTGATTTAGCGCGCTCTCAGAAAGAACCAAGACTTGCAAACAAATGGAATTGGTACCAAGTCTGGACAGATATCTCCAGCACACGGCCGCTCCGAGTGGAAACGCTCGCCAACTCTCTGGCGACGTCGCTTCAACAGCAAACTGTGACACATGTCTGCAAACACGCACCGCATGTATTCATGTGGCCACAGCATCTTATGTCATGCCAAATTACATTTATGCCCTAAAAACACGTATCAGTGGACGGTAGACAAATCACTACAGACTGTGGGGGCCCATGGTGTATCCATAATTTGTCAAATAAATGATCCTTGATGAACCAAAAATGTCTTCATTTCCTTCGCCATGGTCAACAAGCACAAAAAAAAAATGCTTCCAGTCCTGGAGATATTTACATTTGTGTGATGCTTTTAGGCGTTCCGTCGTCTTCGGATGATTCTACATTATTCCCAGGAGTGAGAGGTCTTCGCCCGCAACCACGTCAAGCTAAACATTTCAGTGTGAACCTGCCATGCTCAGGCTGAGCTGATATTGTTGCAAGACTCTGTGATCCCAGCTGAGGAGATCACATTAACCTCCAGAGTGCTACACAGCCCGAAGAGACATATC
This sequence comes from Blennius ocellaris, assembly GCF_963422515.1. NCBI lineage: Eukaryota > Metazoa > Chordata > Actinopteri > Blenniiformes > Blenniidae > Blennius > Blennius ocellaris. The sequence goes on along the minus strand of NC_137665.1, from coordinate 17,776,090 downwards.
TATAGTTGAGAATTGCGACTGATGGCTTCAAATGGACCTGAATACAAACTATATATTTAAATGACAAGGTTAGAAATACTTGACTGCAAACTATGCTGGATTTTGACTATATTACTAGCGGAAACCGTCGTTTCTACACATTGTGAGGTCGTCCAGAAGGCCCGATCGGACCCTCAGGATGGGCATGCATAAGTCATTTTACTCCTTTATTTTACGCTTTGTCCTCTCCTTTTCGTGTCCTGTATCTCGCCATGCTCAGTTCTGTGTCCGAGTGTGAATCCTTCCTGTCCATCCATCAGAAAACGTGCAAAACCCCTCAAACACCTTTGCAGTTTCCCAGATCACTTGTCATCATCAGGGTGTCTTAATATGTTACAGATGTTCACGATCTGCTGGAGCAAACTGAAAGCCAACCCTAAAAAAAAATTTAAAAAAGAAAAGAAAGAAAGAAAACACACAAGGCCCCGAGTCCTCGTTTCCAGGCGTTAGCCGAACCCAGACAGGGTGGGAGGAGAAAGGATCTGGGTCGTGATCTACAGACTGGACCGGGTCAAACGGAGAGAAAGGGGGGGGTGGGGGGGGTTACAGCCCCCTCTCCCTACACGTACAGCACTGAGACATGTCAGCTGACGTTAGCTCTCATACGACATCGTCCACACACACACACACACACACACACACACACACACACACACACACACACACACACACACACACACACACACACACACACACACACACACACACACACACACACACACACACACACACACACACACACACACACACACACACACACACACACACACACACAGAAAAGGTCACTTACAGTTCCTGATGTCCGAGATGAACACCGCCAACCCCCGCATCCCGTCTCCTTTCGACACCGCCGGCATGTTTGCAGCTCCTGTCCCGAGTCCGGCCTGATCCGCAGAAAACCCCCGACGCTGGTCAGCCGCTCACTCCGGGCTCGAAAGACGGCCAACCTGACGTGTCGCCGCGGCTCGCTCGCTTCCGCTCCGCGGCTCCCCTCTCCGCCCGCTGCTCGCCTTGACCGAGCCCGCCGTGTGCTTCCGGAGCCCCCGGTGGCCTCTGGGTGTCGGTGGATGGAGTAGCGGCGGCGGCTGGACGCGATCCCCCGGTTCGCTGGCTCGTTTCCGCTGCTCGAGAGCAAGCTAGCGTTTATTTCATTCAATCCCCCCACCGAGCCGGGATTAAAAGACGCGACGCGCTTCGCCTCCCACGAACGATCCGCCGAAGTTAAAACCGACCCCGCGGCTTGTGGAGGTGCGTGAGATTAACGCAGCCCGGCGCGTTAACGAGGAGAGCTTTCGACAATTTTAACGTCAACTCCGAGGCGCGCAGCGTCAGGGGCTAGCTGAGCAGCTAGCTGGCTAGCTGGCTGGCTAGCATTCAAATGCTGGAGCTCATCACCGGCTGGTCGAACCACTCGCAAGCGGGGCCTCTCGACTGCCGACCGGCGACACGAAGCGACGGGAGCGGCTGTCTTTATCGCGCAGGAGATGCGGTTAAAACACGACGTCCTGTGTGATGATGTCCGTTACGATCGTCCTGCCTCCACTCAGCGGCTCGCGTGACAGCAGACCACCGTGACCGCGCGACGCCGCCGTGCACGCGCACGCTGCTTTTTTTTTTTTTCCTTGGGACGAGCGTTTGCGCGTTCTTGATGGACGAAGGACCCTCACACTGCCCACCTGAAGTGTCATACACACACACCTGAAGTATCAGATACACTCGCGAGGTGTCACACCCACACCTGAAGTATCACACACACACCTGAGGTATCTTACACACACCGGAAGTAATATACACACACCTGAAATATCACATGCACATTTGAGGCGTCTCACACACCTAAATTATCACACTGCCCACCTGAAGTATCACACACTAACACACACACACACGCACACCTAAAATATCACACACATACCTGAGGTGTCACACACGCACCTGCAGTGTCATACGGCCCACATGAATTATCACACACAAACGCGGGGCCTTTTATGTGAGCGCACACTGCTCAAGATGGGAAAAGCCTGGGTTAATTTATTGAGTTGATAACCTGCTTTGTAGTATTGCTTATCAGGACTGAAAATGTTTAGTTAATCAACAGGGGTAATGGAGAGATATCCCAGGTATGTTAATCCCAGTCAGAGGAGGCCACAGGTGACATCTGCTCAGCTTCAGGATGAGTTCCGACGACGTGTGAAGTCCTTGTTCTGGATTGTTCTCCACACACGTTTACCACCATGGGATGCAGGAACCCTCGGAATCTGCTAATATTTCAGAAAAGTCTCCACCTCTGGGTCTGCTTCTGCAGAGTTCTCCCTATTAAAAAGGAGTTTTTCCTTTTACGCCGTCGCCTCCGCTTGCCGCTCTATTTGTGGAGGCAAATGATGAGAGCTGGACTGGATGCTGACGTGTTCAGGTCCTGTGTGGTGGAGAGTGTCCTGGCCTCCGGCCTCGCTGTGTGACAATGACGCTGCACTGTGGTGGAGAAGGAGGCTCTGCAGAGGGCGGTGTGGTCATCCACCAGGTACATCTACACCACCTGATGCAGGGATGCAGCCACCTGCATCCTCCATGACCCACACTGAGAAACTAAGTCACTTTCACCATGTGAATTATTGCCGTATTTGTATAGTTGTATTGTATTATCTTATTAATATTTAGAAATGAGAAACAAATTGTCCAATTAAAATGAATACAGCCAGTTTTCTTTTAGTTCCAAAAGTTTTGCGCAAATGTACTGCCCATGGACGCCATATGCAGTATTCCTACTGTGATCTGGGCCATTGCACCAAAATTACATTTTTGTGAAAATCTAAATGGCATTGTAAGTCTAACTCTAAGTACCCAGCAAACATCACAGAAAAAAAAAAAAAAGATTGAGTTAAATAAAGAGTTGGATAAAGAGTTTTTACAGACATGTGCATAGAAGACCTTTTTCTATTACTTGAAATGTCAAAAACCGCATGCATATTTTAGTGGAGAAGAAATTGCTAAGGTCATGAATTAAAAATTAAATCTCAATCTCCAGATAAAACACCCAGGAAAGGTTGACACTGCTGCAGGCCAGGAACCTTAAACTTTACAGACCATGTCACAAAAAGCTTGTAGCTGATTTTTCTTTCCCTCCCTTTTTTTTTTGTAATCAATAAATCATATTTCATTTTAGATTGCCTTCTTTCAGTGGAGCTCTCCTCTTTGGCTTTGGTCCACATAATCGTTCTTGGTTCAGTGTTTGATACGGACTGAAAGCAGCTCTCCACATTGTTCCAGCTCAGTCTGAAGCTGTTCCTCGTGTGCTGCTGCTGATTTTAACCTTCACACATTTCTCTCTGTGAGTTCCTTCTTCACTCCACATGCTTGAAGTATCCAAACACTTTGCTCCCCATGAAACTGACAATAACAAAACCCCCCCAAAAAAACTTGAGACTGGCAAAGATTCAGGCACTTTATTCAGAGCCGGGCAGCAAAATGTTGTTGGAGTAATCCGGAGCTCAGTCAACAGAACAAAGGAGTAACGTGAGCGGTGGCGGTCAAACGGCAGGCAGGCGTTTGAAACTAGGTTCAATATAAAGGACTGTAGATTAAGTAACTTGGCTCAATCTCATGATGTGGACAAAATGTATAGAGACGGGTTGACATGATGGACAAGATCACAGATAATCCCGCCTCACGATACCTCAGGTACCTCATGGGTTCTGGTGGAGGACGGCCGGAACACTTTCAGACCCAGAAACTCTGAGTCTCGGCTCAGAATGCCCCCTGCAGTGGCGTCTGTGTTGTCATTTGCACACGTAAGGGGATGAGATTGGTTCATTCGGCCAGTTTTTGGCTTCACTGTGATGTTTGGGCAAATTTTAGACCCAAATTTGATCATAACATCACCCAGAAGAAAGCTCAATGCTTTGGTAAATCATCAAATATATTTCTAACTTTCCAATATGATGCATCAGTATACAATGACTTTGCAGGAGGCTATCTCCAGGGAGCAGACTTTGCTGCTCTTGCACATACAAAATATATGTTAAACTTATTTGTTAAAATAGAGTCTTCATGAAGCTACAATCGAAGACTATAAATATTTGGTGAAAATGAAGCCCTATATATAGGAACGGCCAAAGCCGTCTCTATTTTTCTTGAGGTGGCTGAGGTCCTTCAACATTTGTCGCGCAATGCTGAAGGTGTTCTAAGAGTCTGTGGTGGCAAACGCTGTCCTCCTTGCTGTTGCATGCAGGGGCAGCAGGCTGAGGGTTGCTGACACCAACAGGCTCAACAAACGCCTGAGAAAGGCCATTGGGGGTGGAGATAAGAGGATCCGGTCCTCCATGATGTCCTGCTCAACAGCAGCAGCATCTTCAGCAACAAGCTGATTCCACCCAAGTGTATAACAGAGTCACAGGAGATCCTTCATTCCTGTGGTAATAGGACTATAATTCCCCAAAAACATGCACTGGGGGTCCCTGAGCAAGACTCTCGGTCCCCCAGCTCCCCCTGAGCGCTGCAGCTTCTACCAATGGGTCAATTCACTCCCCCTTGTAAACAGCTTTTCGGCACTTTCACAGTAGTGTTGTTTTATCCAAAAATTTTATTTTCAAAGTCTCCCCCCCCCCTCAAATCCAGCTTTTCCTTGATTTTCCTCATTTGAATATTGGATCCTCGGAGCTGCATTCAGAATCTGCTGTGTCTGTGTGAGCTGGACTGACTCCGCCCAGACATGGCCATGTTGGAGCAACACACTTTTTAAAAACTGAAACAAGCCAGGGGGAGAGAGGACACACTTTCTTCACTTCTGGGACATTATTCCAAGGTATATCCATCTTGTATCCAACTTATCCCGTTCAGGCTCGTGGGGCGCTGGAGCCAATCCCAACCTTCTGTGGGCGAGGGCAGGTACACCCAGGACAGGTCACCGGTAAGGGCAAACACATACAGACAAATAAATAACCACACACACTCACATTCACATCTAGGGGCAATTTTAGCATCATCAATTGATCTCACATGCATGTTTTTGGATGGTGGGAGGAAGCCGGAGTACCCGGAGACAACCCATTCACACATTTAGTATTAGATAATTAGCTTTTTTCTGCCATATTGATATTTTATCTTCTATTCAATTTATTGGGGGTGGTGGGGGTGGTTCTGTGTAGAGCTATTGCAAGAATTTAACCCAAGTATTAATAGGGTATTGTTATTCTATTCTATTCTATTCTATTCTATTTCATTGTCCTTCAAGAATTGAATTGTTTGCGTATTGAATACGTCACAAATGAGGGAATACAGGAGCCAATCAGAAATAAGAGCCGACTGTCCTGGGCGGGGTTTCCAATGAGAGAATCCAGGAGCCAATCAGAGATTTCATCAGGCTGTCGTGGGCGTGGTCTCAGACGCTCTTTGAAACTCACGCAGTTCGGTCGAGGATCGAAATGGCGGCACCAGCAGAGAGGATGGAGGTAAGAAATGAAAATGCGTATGTTTGCCCTGATTAACCCGCCTAAACTTCACGCGTAGACTCGCCATTACCAGCAGGGAGATATTTCTTCTCAGTGTTACACGGTAGCTGCACCACAACGGGGGTTTCTCACTTCATACGCAGCCGATGAGGATGCATCCATTTTAACTTGGGGAAACGTTTAAAAAAAAAAAAAAAAAATTAATGTTGCGTATTTTATTCACCAAGCCTCAAATTAAAACGCCCTTGAAAACACATGACGACTCCTTCCCCGAGTCGTCTTTGTCCGCTGAAGGCGAGGGGTCGTGAGAGGAGCGGCCGGCAGCCGGCGACTGACGAGTCATCCGGACCGCATGGGGACGAACGTGTTAGCATCCCGGTTAGCAGTTAGCCCGCGAGGCTCTTGGCCGGCGGGGAGCGCGCGCACGGCTCACCTGTCCGCGTGCCTGAGCTTTCACCAGCCGGTCGTGCCGCTACACCAAATAACTAGAAATTTAGTGGCTTAACCTTGGTGGCACTTTCCAGGTTGAATTGAACCTCCGGAGGCCTGGTTTTCATTCTGGCTCGTTCAGTGGAGGAGTCTCGGGGTTTCACTGTGCTGGAGGAAGGCCAAGCTCCCATCAGAGGACCATTAACCACGTGCTCCCCCTGACACGCCGCAAACTTCACTTCTCTACCTCAAATCAGAGCCAGAACTGGGTTTATGCCCCTCGCTGACGGGAGAGTTCAGTCTGGGGAAGATCAGCAGACTTGAATAAGCTTCCATTCGCATCACAGCTTGTGTGGATAAACCACATACCAGGCTATTTCAGTGCAGTGACACACGTCTCCTGTGATAACAAAGAACAATCTGCACTACAGAGACCAAGGCCACAGTGAAGCAGTCTAAATTTGGGGGGGGGGGGGGGGGTTCAGATTGAAGTGTGGATCAATCAGTCCACTTTTCATCTTCTCCAAGTGTCTCCTACCCGTATGTGGTAGGATAAAATGGGTTAAAAAAAGAAAGAAAGAAAAGTAAAGTGTTTCCAACGGTCCCTCTATTCAATAAATTGTACTTTTTAATTTTTAATATGGCTCTTGTCACTTGATGAATGGACAATGAAGCATAAATGATATAATCCACTCACAACCTGGGTGACTTCATCTGATCAGTGCTGCTTTCTGACAAACACGCGAATAAACTTGAGTAGCGCCTTTGTCCAGTGATCTGCCGTCTCCAGATTTTCAGCATGTATAAGTGAGCTTCCTTCAGGCCTTAACTTGGAGCGTGTTTGTCGAGGTTTCTCAGGGGGAGAGCTCAGTCAAGCCTGCAGCCGAGGATATGACGTCAAAGGACTACTACTTCGACTCATACGCCCACTTTGGGATCCATGAGGTAACTCTTCTCCCCCCCCCCCCCACACACACACACATTGTGTCACACGGGTCTGGATGCTGAAACAGTTTTTGCTGTCTGCCTGCAGGAGATGCTGAAGGACGAGGTTCGCACGCTGACCTACCGAAATGCCATGTTCCACAACAAGCACCTGTTCAAGGACAAGGTTGTGCTGGACGTGGGCAGCGGGACGGGAATCCTCTGCATGTTCGCTGCGAAAGCCGGAGCCAAGAAGGTTATAGGGGTACGTCTCGTCTCCGCTCTGAGTGTACAGGGTTCACACTGTCATCAACAACATAGAAAAGTCATGGACAGTTCTTCTGAATGCGAATGTATCAAATGAAGCTGCTGTACCTTGACGGCGAGGTTTAGTGTAGGGATGGTACTTTAATAAGTACCTGTAGGTAAAGTCAAACGCTGCCATGCTTTGTTACGTAAAAGCATCCTTGTGACTGAGGAGTCGCTCATTTTCCAAGCCAGACCTGAACACATCATTGCACAAACGTAATGCGGTCAGCAAGCATGGCTCAGAGAAAGAGCTCCGATTTTATAAAATGCGATGCAGATCACGCTCGCTGCAATACTTGTGCAAGGCCAGCAGTGGGACCCCCAACCTCTAATCCGAGGAAGCTCCTGGTTAAGTACAAGAGTTTTCTGATGGTGAAAAACTGCAACAATTGTCGACAGCCGCAGATCTGACATCAGTGTTTCCACAATGGAAAGGACTGTGGAGTTGGGTTTTGATCTGTTCATTAAGAAGAAACACTCCAGTTGCAGTTGGGGGTTTCATGTTAAAGATATTTGCAAAACAACAGCGATGTAACAATACAAACGGTTGATGTTTTGATATTTTTGGTAAAGTTTATATATTTAGAAACAAATGTGTTCAATTTAAATATTTAGAATTTTTATTAGTAAATATTAACATTGTTAACCACATAAACAAACTCAAAAGTACTGAAAATCGGTCCAGATTCCCAGGTATTGGTACTGTGTCGGTTCAGATGTGAAAGCGACTCATCCCCAGTTCAGTGTTATTTGGATTTAGATCCAATTTGCTGTGGACGTGTTTATTTAATGTGGGGCGCTGCATAATCTGCACCTGCTAGTTGTAAAGAATTGTTGACAACAAATCGGGTGAAAAGGTTTGCGAACCCAGAATAATTTATTGGATTTATCCAGCTGAATGTTATGGAAATGCAGAAAGCACTTTTTTTTCCCATTCTAAAACGGCAAACATTTTCTATTTGAGAAGCGGCTTGTTTGAACTCTGAAATAAAAATACATTTCAATTTAATTCAATCAAGACCTTTTCAGCCATTGAACTTTGAAGAGTTCTGGAAGATCAGTGAAACTGTATGAAAACCCTGTCGTGATGAGATGAACCTTTTTATTCTGTCCTGGCAGATCGAGTGCAGCAGCATCTCTGACTACGCTGTGAAAATAGTGAAGGCAAACAACCTGGATGATGGTGAGTGACTGGACTGTGAGGTAGAGTGCTTTGTGAGGATGATGGATGAAGGTCGTGACCTCTGTTTCCTACTCCTGTCTGCAGTTGTGACCATCATCAAGGGGAAGGTGGAGGAGGTGGAGCTGCCGGTGGAGGGAGTGGATATCATCATATCTGAGTGGATGGGCTACTGCCTCTTCTACGAGTCCATGCTCAACACAGTCATCTACGCCCGCGACAAATGGCTGGTAGGTCTGCCGCCGAGTCCTCGCACTGATCTGAACTCCCAACATTCGTCTGACATTAAAACAATTAAGAGAGCCAGAACACTCCCATCTAAATCCTCAGATCGTACAAGTACAAACTAAACTACTGCTAATCCAACTAATTGATTACATGATTATTAAAATAGTTGTCAAGAGTTTAGTTACCAAGTCGTTAATTAAAAAAAAAATACTGATCATAAGTGGTTTATTTTTTGTGAAATTTTGATCCAATGTGTTCTAGCAGCGACCACAGTGTGGCAGTAATGAGCCACCTGCAGCTGTGAGGTACCGGCACAGCAGGAGAAGCGGCCAACAGCCAGTGGTTGTCCTGGTGTTGCGTCATGTGGGCCGCAGTGTAGTCGAGGCTTTCAGCAAGATGGCGGAGCCGGCCGCCAAAAGGTGCCAGAAACATGAGAAAAAACCGAGACGGCGGTTTATATTTGTGTCCAACTATTACTTGCTTTGAGCTGATTTACAGAAATTACTTTAATAACATGCACAACTCTCGTGTTCTTTTTCTTCATGAAAATAAGTTCTTGACTCACCTGGGTTAATGAAGGCTTAACAAAAATGATGCATCCAATAGTTGCAGTCCTGAACTGAACAGTGTAGAGATTCAGAATTTTGAGTGGGATTTAACCTGAGTGTAAAGCCAGACTTCTAAAGCTGTGGGGAAGAAGCACTGAACTAACTTTATAAAAGGTTGTGTGAACGGGGTGTTAAAGCCTTAAGATGTGAACATGGGAGCCTGAAAGAAACCAGAATGTAGTGAAGCTGCTGGTTCTCAGTACAACTGTACAGTGTTTCCAGTTTCGCTGCAGACTGGTCGGGTTTACTGAGGCACCTTGTGAAGTGGACGATTCGCTCTGAGCGCATGAATTTAGTGTTGGATGTGACCAGAGTGTCGTCTGTGTCCTGCAGAAGCCAGAAGGTCTCATCTTCCCAGACAGAGCGACTCTGTACGTCACGGCCATCGAAGACCGACAGTACAAAGACTACAAGATCCACTGTGAGCCGCATGTTGGTTTTCACAACCCTTTGTCTATTTTCTGTCTGCGAGCGTTGCGGTGACCTGTGTGTGTGTGTATGTCAGGGTGGGAGAACGTGTACGGCTTCGACATGTCCTGTATCAAGGAGGTGGCCATCAAGGAGCCGCTGGTGGACGTGGTAGACCCCAAACAGCTGGTCAGCAACTCCTGCCTGATCCGGGTGAGTGGAGGGGAGACGCTGCGTGTGTTTGTGGAAGCTGACATGAACGGACTGAAGCTGACGCTGGTTGTGTGTTTCAGGAAGTGGACATCTACACGGTGAAGGCGGAGGACCTGACCTTCACCTCGCCGTTCTGCCTGCAGGTGAAGAGGAACGACTACATCCACGCGCTGGTCACCTACTTCAACATCGAGTTCACCCGGTGTCACAAGAGGATCGGCTTCTCCACCAGTCAGTACACACACACACACACACACACACACACACACACACACACACACACACACACACACAATGATCATACTGAAAGAATGTACCTGAACATCCTTTGTGGACTGACTTGAGTGTTTCTTTCTCTCCTGCCCCCCCCCCCCCCCCCCCCCCTGTCCGCCTCAGGTCCAGAGTCTGCCTACACCCACTGGAAGCAGACCGTGTTCTACCTGGACGATTACCTGACCGTCAAGACGGGCGAGGAGATCTTTGGCACCATCGGCATGAAGCCCAACGTCAAGAACAATGTGAGTGGGCAGAAACCCTGGGAGCTGTTCTCACCCTGTGGGTTGTAGACATGAGCCGCACAGTGGCTCTGTTCTGAAAAAGCCTTAATGAGGCTTAACAATGTATAGAACAAAACACTGAGTTACGAGCATGAAAAGAATTGTCTGCACAATCATTTTCATCCCATTCAAAGTTTAAGAGGAAGAACACCGTGTTGGTGAACGTGCTATACATGTAGCATTGAAAACGATGTAGTCCCCAACACACGAGTGACTGACCTGTTGTTGTTGTTGCTCCGCAGAGGGACCTGGACTTCACCGTAGACATCGACTTCCGGGGTCAGCTGTGCGAGGTGTCCAAGTCGTCGGAGTACCGGATGCGTTAGACGCAGCGTCTCCCTCCGCCCCTTTAGTTTGTTTTTAGAGGACGGATGATCCATTCTTACGGGGAGGCTCCTCCATAGTCTGAACCTCCCCTCCTCCGCAGCCACATTTTAAAAAAAGACTTGTTTTGTCATTTTCCCTCACCCAGAAAGGTTTCCTTCGAGGTTCAGTTGTGCGGGTCGTCGCGTCCTCGCAGGGTTTCGCTTCTCAGATCCTCCTGCAATGTGCAGACCAGTGGAGGCGCGTCGGCCGGCTGCGAGGCTGCGGCCGCCCCCGGAGCCACACCACGCCACCAGCAGCTTCTCCGGCTGCGTCGCAACGTCCAGGACGTGGTGTGGCTCCGGGACCCGGCTTCTTCTTTAAGGTTTGGTCAGACGGTTGTTGTTTTTTTAAAAAGTTTGACGCGCGGGGTTTGTTCACGGCTCCACTTCCAGCTCATCAGAAACGACGCGTGAAGCTGCACTTCTCTACATTTTGTACCAGTTCTGTTGAGTCGTCTGGGATGAGCTTTAAGCGGCCGCGTGCTCCAACCTTCACGTCTTAAAGCTTATGAACGTTTTTTTGTTGTTGTTTTTTTTGGACCAACCCTTCACTGTTTGAGGCAGCACCTCCTCCCCCTCCCTCCAGTGTCCCGCTGGTCACAGTGACCACGAGACTCTGCAGGAACTGTTTGAACTCATCTTTTTGTTTTTGTATTTTGTGCTGCTGCTTTTTTTTTTTTATTAATAAATCTAATAAACAGTCAAATGTAGGTATTCTTTCACCAGATAATGTCTTGTGGGCTTTGTTACATTCCTAAACCATGAAGGATCTCAAAATGCTGGCTTGAACTGGAAAAGATTTAATTCTGCAATTTAAGTAAACGACAGGATGAAGAAGCTCATCAGTGACTCGTAGAGTTATCTCATAACTTCCAGCTTTTTCAGGCTCGTTTAAAAACTCTACATACAAGTTGGAGGGAAAAGTTTAATAAACACATTTTGAGGACACTGGTACCTTGTGCTCATTCAAGATTGAGTTTACTTTGATGTCCTGTTAGTGAGGTGTACTTTTTGTTCTTTTAATATTGTTTTATCGGACGGACTGTCACTGTTGTAAACAGTTGGCTTCCCCCCCCCCCCCCCCAAGTGTTGATTTTAACTTCCTAATGTGAAAATGAGTGGATTGGTAAAATCTAAAATAGTCCAACTGGTTGAAGATCGTTTTCAGTTTATATCCATGTATTGTTGCACTTTTACTAAAACTCAAAACTTTAGAGCAATAAGTTGAATTTAATATCGTTTGTTCGTTCTTTACCGCTTCATACAGAGGAGCCAATCCCAGCCAAGTGAAGACGTGTTTCATTTGAGATTGTATGAATATAAAAACATTAGAACTCGCTGTCATAACTTGAGTTTAGTCACCATTTGGGGTTTTTAATTTACAAAACAAATGATAAAGCTGCTGCAGAAAGATGTATTATCAAACAGACACTAAATGCAGCTGTGTAGTTACATTCACTGATATGGATTGAATTATAAACTGGATTAACTGGAATACAAGCATCTGGTGTGTTCAGGAAGTTCAGACAATTTTATAGGAATAGATATCTAAAAATACTAAAAGGTTAAGAGGGAAGTTATCTAAACCTATCAATATTGTAATCCAGTTTTCTACACTTGAGGTTTATTTTTATTTTAATAGGGTGTTTTTATCAGACAGATTCCACCACATTCATGTTTAGGACTTCAACTCGGACTCCAGTTAAACGTGGAGTTCTACGCGGCTCTTTCTTTGGACCTTTCATGTTATACATGCTTCCTGTATGGAATATTAGCAAGGGACACTTAATTTCATTGTTATGCAGATGATGTACAGATTAATTCATTATGGAACCAGGTAATTCAAATCAATTCAACCTTATTTATGTAGCACCACATACAAGTCATTTTTAAGTGCTTTTAACAGAGAAACCCCCAAAAAACCACATGAACAAGAGAGAGTGATGGAAAGACTTCAAAATCCTCAATGAGGTGCAATTTTATTCTGAATTTGGATAAAACAAATGATATTCAAAAACATCAAGAGAAAATATAGAATATAGTAAGACTGGACGGTATTACTTTAGAGTTAACTTTAACCAGGATTTATCCTTCAACTCATTAAACAAGTCTGCAGGACGGCCATGTTTCACCTGGGTAATAGTTCTATTAGGAACATGGTGATTCAAACTGCTGGAACAAGAATGAGCACATCTCTTCATTGGCTTCCTGTTCAATCTAGGGTTTAATTTAAAATACTTTTAAAGTTCAGAGTGGTTCAGGCCATTTCTGGACTCATGAGAGATTGAGTTTTTTCTCTATATTTGACTTGAATGCGATAGATCGTGTCATAGAAATAAAGGAGAACGAATCAGAACCGGTTCCAACACATTTAAAAGACACTATTAGAAATACTTTAATATAATCCTTTATAAAAACAGAACTCAGTTCACATAAATAATTTAAAAAGGAATCTGTGTGTTAGGGCGTGGCCTCCCAGCATCTTTGTTTCCTGTAAAGGTCGAAGGTCGAGTGGGTGGGGCATGGTGATGGGCGTGGCCTGCAGGCAACCAGCCCCTCCTCTGGTGGGAGGGGCTTCTGCCTCAGCAGGTCAGGGGTGATGAAGGCGAGGAGGGAGGGGCCTTCTGACGGCCTGCTGTCGTAGCAGCGAGGGGGCGGAGCCAGCACGAGCCTATCCTGCAGCACCTGGCTGATCAGCTGATCCTCCTGGACGTCGACGCTGACCAACGAGCTGAAGAGCTGCTGAGAGCGCGAGACGTTCACCACTACACACACACACACACACACACACACACACACACACACACACACACGCAGTTTGTTTGCTGTAGCTTTAAGACAGAATCCCATCCGCACACCTTCAGGTTCTCTTACCTTCAGTTGCTCTGGTGTTGATCAGGTTTTTGGTCCTTTCTGATCTCTGCAGTCTCTCCTGCACAGCCTTCTGGGAGTTAAACTCCGCCCCCTGGAGGACAACACGGCAGGGCTTAAACATCCTGGATCATAACTGTATTTCTGTTTGTAACAAACCAAATCAGGATAATTCTGCTTATTTTAACTGTGTGAAGGCCTCCTGAATAAAAGTGAATCTACTGGAGGAGAAGCAGGTCCTCATCCAAGATGGCAGCAATGCTTAACTCCAGTAGACAGTTGCAGTCTATACTTGTCCATATACGTATCTATGTCTCGACTCGACCTGAGTCTGGTCGACTACGTCTCTAGATTTGACTGCTACAGCCAGACGCTAACAAACTAAGAATTCAGTTGTGGACCTGTATTGACTGAAGCTCCGCCTTCAGAGCCAGAGTGGTGTTTAGCTCCGCCCTCTCCAGACATCCCGGCTCTTGATTGGACGCTGCAGCAGTGGGCACGACCGACTGTTTGACGGCTCCACTGAGCTGCGACAAAGAAGAAGGTAACACCGTCGGCATGACGTGTGACGGGCTCGGCCAGTGACGCGACTGTGGTTACCATGGTAACGTACCTCCTTTCTCCTCCTCCGAGACCTCGCCTGCTGCTGAGGCGGGGCAGCCGCTCTGAGAGCTGAGATGTGTGGCTCCGGAATAACTGTGACGATCACTGGCTCCTCGACACACACCTGATGGAACACACACACACACACACACACACACACACACACACACACACACACACACACACACAGACACACACACACACACACACACACACACACACACACACACACACACACACACACACACACACACACACACACACGCACGCACAATTTTAAAAACTGCTCATATCACGTACACCTCAGTACTCGTGGAGGATGTCCCACCTGCATCTCCCTCTTTCGCTCAGGCTGTCCCCGGGGCCGGGGCTTCACCTGGTTACCTGGCTGAGCAGGCCTGAGTGGGCGGGACTTAAGGTGCGCTGGCGCAGCCTTGGGGGCGGGGCTCTGTGTGATGGACAGGTCCAGCTCAGGACAGGACGTCAGAGAGGAGGTGGAGGTGAAAGGGAGGGGGGCGGGGTGAGGAGACGGGGCAGGGGAGTAGATTGTGGACACACTCTTCATTCTGAGGAGGAAGTTGAATGAAGTTAATATTACTCAGTGCAGATAAATATAAGCAGTGGTTAACGTCAAGAGATTCTACTTGTGTCTGACAAACTGAAAATAAAGTGTGATTCGTGTTCTACAACAGAGGAGACAAACTAGAATAGAGTGGGCCCAGCACAACAAAAACTTAATCATCTATAACTACTGACAAGTCCTGTATTGTCTGTTGCTTTAAATATAACAGGTTCGAATGGACTTCTGTCATTTATTACAAGTTAGGTAGAGTTTTCTGTTGTTCATTACAGGTCTGTTTTCCGTAGTTTCGGCTGGGTTTCTATTTGTTTGAATAGGGATTACACCGGTTTGCTTTGGTTTAGACTGGGGTTCTTCCATTTAAAATAATTTTAGACAAAATGTCTGTTGTTTAAAACATCTTTAGTGAGCAAGCTTGTTTTCTCTAATTCACCCTCAGAGTCAGAACAATTGCCTGGAGGTCAGGCTGGTTTTCTGTCATTCTAACAGGTTTAGATTGTTTGTCTGTCATTTATAACAGTTTAGATCAGTAGTTTGTGGTTTAGGCTTAGACTGTTTATTTGTAGTTTATAACAAGTTTAAACCTTTATTTTGCCGTTTATAACAGGCATAAACTGGATTTGTTGTTTATAATGCAACTTCAGCCGCGATTTCTGTCACTCATAACATGTTTAGAGTGGATTTATATTGTTTATAACAGGTTTAGACTTGCTTTTTATTATGTATAACAGGTTTATACCGGATTCATATTGTTTATAACAGATTTATGCTGGATTTCTGTTATTTTAGACAGTTTATACTGGCTTTCTGTCTGTTAGAACAGGATTTAGATGGGTCTTCTGTCATTTATAACAGTTTAGACCAGTAGTGTGTTGTTTATGACAGGTTACGGCGGTTTATTTGTAGTTAATAACAAGTTTAAACAGTTTTTATGTCATTTATAACAGGTTTATGCTGGATTGCTGTTATTTAGACAGAGTTTATACTGGCTTTCTGTCTGTTAGAACAGGATTTAGATGGGTTTCTGTCATTTATAACAGGATTAGACTAGATTCATAGCGTTTCTAAATTATTTACACTGTATTTCTGCTGTTTAGACAGAGTTTATACTGGTTTTCAGAGCGCTGCTTACTGGAGGTTCCCAGGCTTTCCTTGCTTTCAGCTTTAAGTATCTCCTGTTGACGAACCAGCTCCTAGTTTCAGTCATGGAGGCTGACAGGGTCTCTACGTTAAAGGTTAGGCTTAAGACTCTTCTAATTAATCAAGTCGAAGCGAAAAACATGGTTCAACCTCTTCAACTCCGCCGCTTGTGTCTGTTTACAGTGAAGCTACATCTTAGCAACCGAAGCTAGCCCGGGGTGAACGTGTGTGTTACCTGAACACCCGAGTCGGTCATCCGTGTCTCCACACACACTCCAGTCGGTCTAAATGTTCAGAGCTGTGACTTTGTCAGGAGAAAAACAAAACAATTTTTACTTTTATATTTCCCTCTTTGTACTTTTTCCGGGTTTCTTCTTCTTCTTTTTAAAAAGAAATCAACATCCGGCTTTGTGGCGCCTTACCACCACCTGCCGTGTAAAGCCTGTATTAACACAGGATTTTACACTTTCTATGTTCAGGCAACCATAAACTCCTTCATCTTTGTTGAACTGAAAACAGGTTGACCTGCTAAATCCACTCACTCCGTGTTTGTACTGAACTCTATTTGTCCCAATGAAAAGTACATATGTGTCATGTGATTATTTCTGAACACACATTTAGATTTTATGCAGAATCTGAGCAAGTGGAAACATGTAGAGGCTCAGAAACAGTGGGCACAGGAGTGTAATTTTCAAGCCACATTTAGTGCTTTTCCAGAAATGCTGCATGGTGTTCTATTCACCATCGTTCCATGGGTTCTACTTTTACCGCAGGGGCAAGTTTGGAACCCTGAACACAGGCTGAAACAACCTTTTCTATTAACACAAGGACAGAATGAAGGAATCGTCAGGGAGCGTCACGTAAAACAGAGCGAAAGACCACATGTATTCCACACAGTTGGACTTTATTTGAAGGGTACATATGCAAAGGAATGAGGACATCAATACACACAAGTGTAGAAAAAAACACCCAAAAAAACCAAACAAATCTTGGACCAATGGTTACAGTCTTTTCCAGTCACTGGTACAAGTGTAGCTCTTCACAATACTGACGGTCTTTCCTTTTAGCTGCGAGATGAGACGGAGACACGGAGATGAAGGCGGTTTCCACACTTTTCACTGTGCCACTGAGGCCCACTGTTCCACCGATGCACGAGAACCAACCGGGGAAAGCCAGCGGCACGCAGTAAGACTAGCTAAGCCACACACCAAAGAGAAACGTTTGCCCTTATAGTATATATATATATTTATATATTTAAGATGTGGAGACGACTCCACTTGGGGGAGGGAGAAATCACAGGCAATACAGGCAATACACGCTTACTCGGCAATATTTCCTAAGAAGTAGGGGAGGAGGAGGAGGAGGAGGAGGAGGAGGAGGAGGAGGGGGAAGAAGAACAGCTGTTGGTAGGCTACTTTGGTTTTTTGCTTGTGTCTACGTTTTGTCCTCCGGCTGGGACGGGAGCGTCGGGGAGGAGCTGGACCACGAGGTGGACGGAGGATCAGTTAGCCCCTGGACTCCAGAGACCTGCAGAGGAGGACACACATGTCAGGAGGACAACTTGTGAGGAGCTGCAGGAAGAGAAGCAAGACAGGAAGTGACGCCTCCCACGAGATATTTGCTTCATTCTCTCTCAGCATCAGAAAAACTCCTAACTCCTAAATAACAGAAATGCAAACTGAGGTTGTATTAATGAAGTGTCACGGGTACAATTTAGATATATTTGATTACGGTTTTTAGCTTTTGTTGCCATTTTTAAGAATTTATTTTAATTTCCCTGTTTTGCAGTGTTATGGAGCTCTGCTGTCTTTTTTCCTTGTTTTGTTTTTTTTTGTTTTCTTGGAATGTTTTGCTTTTCCTCCAAAAGAAGCTATACTTGCAATTGTGGTCAATTTATTTTGACAATTTTTTATTTTTATTTCATTGAGAAATTGTAACTACTTGATCAGTATAGCACTTTTTAGCCTGGTGAATTGACAATTTTCTGACACGTCAATGTGAAATGCAAATTAAATAATAGTGAATTATTGACATTATATATGCTACAGAGGAGCTGAAGAGCCACATCTGGCTCCAGAAGTGCAGGTTTCAGACTTCTGGTCCAGAACAATCAGCAGCTGTTTGAAATCTATTCTATTCTATTCTTTCAGAGCTGCATCACTGACCCCCAGATATGTAATATCATTTTTTTCTTTTTAACTCTTCTACCTCCGTCAGAGCCTCAATCATCACCCACCTGGACTAAATTACATTGATACTTATATTATATCATATATTTCATATTGCATGATATATATATTTATACATGTGCAAGTACACTATTACTATTGGTATTATTATTATTATTACTGATATATATATATATATATATATATATATATATATATATATATTGTTGTTATTGTTATTTTATTGCTACCATTATTAGTAGTACTATACACGAGTATTATACACTATTACACATTGTTATTATCTGTATTATTGTTATTATTATTATATAATGCCTACTTCTAATGGCTCTGCCACTGCACCTTACTATTTATTTATT